>NW_025335268.1:110061605-110104054 GCF_004798865.1 Varanus komodoensis | reverse complement strand
GGGGGGGAGGCAACTTGTTCAAACCCCTCAGAGTCAGGAAGAGGGGAGGCTACTCATTCTGAAGCCTCATAGTCAGGCTGTGGGGAGGCCATTTGCCCAGAAGCCTCAGAGTCAGGCAGCAGAGGGGCCGTTTGGGCACTGAGTCCTAAATATAAGTCCTCTTGTTCCAATGCCTGACCCTCACTGTGAGCCTCTGGCCCTTTCTCGCGAGCCAACGCCTCTGTCGAGCCGTTAGGCACAACATGGTGAGACCAAGACCACTTACGGCGTGACTGATTTGGGACTTCCATCCAGCAAGCTGTAACCCTCGACTCATGGATAGTCTTCATCTTGTGATCCGTCCACGCGTTGAAGAGCCCTGAACTGTCAAAGGGCATCTCTTCAATCCAGCGTTTCATCTCGTCTGGAAAGTTGCAGTTCCGAAGGCAGGCATGATGATGGAGGGCTATGGCACCGACAAGAGTACTAGAGTTGGAATCGATATGGTGTCTCGCCATGGAAAGCTGCTGGACTGCCACCTGCATAACCTCTTTAATGAAGATTCTAGCCAGGTTTTTCTGCTAAATAAAGTATTGGTATAGAGCCAGCGTGGCCTCATAATTGGACATGTGGAGACCAAGTCTTGTAGCGGCATAGATCCAGTGAGCCAACATGTCAATCTTGTGACCCTCTTTTTCGCAGGGGGGTAGTGTGTCCTCTCTACTCACGTCCTTGGGATGACCAACCAACTATCGAGTTTGGTCTCGGATGATGCAGGAGGAATGGAATATCCTGTTTACGGACTCGATACATGGCCTCGAATCGTCGTGAAGTGGGTTGAGGCTGATTAGGATAGTTCCACGGTTCCATCCTTGCCTGGCAAAGAGTGGTACTAAGTGGCAAAAAGATGGCGGCTGACTGTTCACCTTTGACAATGTTGTAAAAATTTGTCGGTATTGGGATCGAAGTGGTGCTGGGTCTCGATCTCAAGTGATCTCGTAAGTATTGCTATCAGTTCCCCAAAGATTACATAGGGTTCCTCCAGTGAGCTGGGACCCTGTGTAGATTTTTTTTTTTTTTTTAGATTTATATTCTGCCTTTTTCCTACAAAGCGCTCAAAGCAGCTTACCTCATTCTCCTCCTCCATCTTATCCCCACAACAACAACCTTTTGAAGTAGGTTGGGCTGAGAGTCTGTGACTGGCCCAAAGTCACCCAGTTGGCTCCATGGCTGAGCGGGGACTAGAACCCAGATTGTCTGAGTCCCAGTCCCATGCTCTTAACCACTGCACCACACTGGCTTTCACCGCCTTTGGTTAAATCGATGCCACTTTGGAGTCCCCCAAGTCCGAATCATAGTGAGGCGGGAGACTAGAAGAAGAATCAATAGGCGAAGTAGGACGCCTAGACTGAGTCGCTCTCGAGATCGAAGGAGCATCTCTTGCTACCAGAGAGAGGGTACGATCGCACACCAACGGGTAGTAACTGTAGGGCAGATAATCATCCCATGGCTCGCAATGGGATGGCCTATGGGGCGGCTGCACCCATTCTTCCAAGGGATGAACGGAGGCGGAGGCACGCTACTGATATCGCTCCTGCTGAGCGGCAGCCCTCGGGAAAGGCTCGGGTGATGGTTGTGGAGTAAGTGAACGAGCCATTGGAGGAGAATCCCGAATCCCTCTGTCAGGGATTGATTCCAACAAGGGAATGTCCTGTTGCTCATGGGAGGACTGGACCGAAGATGTGATCTGTCTGGGAGACCCAGGCGGGGTCACTTGCACAGCCAACTGGAGGGCCGGTCCAGTCGGAGTTGGTACTGAGACAGCCATCGGAATTGACGGGGCGGACGAACCCGAATCACGCTGCCTGTGATGATTGGGTTTCTTAGGCTTACGAGCCAACTTCTCCGTCTTGTCCTTCTTAGGCTTCTTATGGCCTGAGGACTTGTCGGATCCGCTATGCTTCCTCTTCCCCGTTTGTTTGTGCGGAAATGAAGAGGAGTGTTGACCCTCCAGCACCATCAGCCGACGGGAGGTGTGGTGGAAGTGGAGGACGGAGGAACAGATTTGCCCACCAGTTGGTCAGATTGGAGCAGGGCTTGGTCCCACAAGAGTTTGCACAGGTGATTCTCTCAATTTTTCCTCGCCTGCTTGGTAAAGGCCTGGCAATGGGGACATTATGGATCCACACTGAGAGCACTTGCAGAAAAGCCGCATGCTGCACCATCGAGAAAGAACGAGATGATAGCAAAGTAGATAGAAAGAGGAGTAATATTTTTTTTTGGACAGGGAAAAGGGGGAAATTGAGAAGTAAACTTCTAACAGGGAAGAAGTTAGTCAAACTTGAATAAACGTATACAAACTGAAAGATGAAAGGCTTGAGGCACAGCAAACGGCAGTCGCAAGAAGACTGAGGAAAGAGCGGGCACTCCGCCCTTTTATACCATGGAGGGGATGGGTGTGGAGTTCCCGCCAAAACTGTTAAGCTTTTGAATCTTTCCGGCCAGAGGCACTGCGCAGGTGCAGCACCCATATGCGTGATGCACAGAGGCCACGACGAAGAACCAAGGTTCAATTTGGATGCCAAGAAGTACTTCCTGACAATTAGGATCCCAAGGGTATGGAATGGGCCTCCACGGGAGGTGGTTGAGGCCCCATTGGTGAGGGTGTTCAAGGACAGGCTAGACATGCCCATGGTGGGCATGTCATGAACGGAGCCAGCTGAAGCTGCGGGTCAGACTAGATGGCCCGGGAGACCCCTTCTGACTTGCTGCTTCTGTGTTTCTAATGTATATATGCTGAATCTGGACTACCCATAGATGGAGTTCAGTCCATGATACTCTACTGCCAAAGAATGGGGAAGTCTATTTTCATCACTCCCTTCTATGTCTCCTGAAAGGCTGTTCTAAGGACTCTCAGAAACAGTAAAAGATGGAACAAAATGCATCAAAATCAATTCAAAAAGATATTTTGATAGCAAGTTAAGCAATTCTAGGTAAGTTAGCAATATCAAGTTGATAAACTTTAAATTATACATGCATATTCATAGTCCCACACGTACTTTTAAGGCATACATAGAATACTTGCATATAAAGGCTATTCTTATTTTAAAAACAGAAGTAGGTTCACGTACACAAAACAACACACACATTCACCTGGTTAATTTATTACATTGAAAGCGGCCACATTTGTGGGCACTGGATTTCCTTCACTGCAAAAAATCACTCAGAGGCACAGCATACTAAGAACCCAAAAATGTCAATTCAAAAAGATAAACGTTGCAGTTATTACCTGAGTAGGTGTAATTATAGGAACACCGCCAACAATCTCTGTTCTGTAGGACATTTGTTTCTTCAAACCCTTATTTTCAGTGTGAGATGCTGGATTATCAGTGTGAGACAGTGAATCTGCCTGCTTTGGTACCTGAAAAATAAATTAATGATACATTGATTGCATAAAGCATTGGCAAAGAGGAGAGAAGGGAAAACAATTTGAAGCCAGTAAATACTAGTAGAAATTATATGGTCTGAGTTACTGAACTGTACTCTCTAATTTTGAGACAAAACACTTTGCATATGTACTGGGGTGAAGGAAACAGATAAAAGATTTTGAAAGTCCAGTAGAGGGATGTGTGAGAATTCCCTTTGTCCCTGTGAAAAAAACCCTGCTCAGCCCTATCAAAAACAAAAACAAAAACAAAACACCCTGTTTTAAAACAAAGCTTGAGCTTTAACAGCTCCTGTCAAAACTGAAAGCTCTCATAAATAGGAAGGCCCACTTTTTTTTTTCATTTTCCCAAGCACCCAGAGGTTTGGAAATTAATGAAGAAGATACAGGGCACTGAGAACTGAGGTCCACATATAAAAACTAAAGACTATTCCCATGAAAGGATTGAGCTATTGACCATCTCCTTTCATGAAAAAAGATCCATTCATTGCTTCTTTTTTTTTTACTTGATAGCTCACTTTTTGACAACTGTCAGGAAAAGCAAAGCAACAATTTAATCTATTTGCTGCCTACGGTTTGTTTTCTTGGTGCCGATTCCTCTTACACTTTGAAAGGAAAAACTTTCCATGACATTGATGAGACAAGTCTTTTAAAAAGTTCAAGCCCCTAAATATGCAGGTGTGAAAGAGGCTTGCAAATTTCAAAGCCACCCCAAAAAACCAAGGAAACAAAGAACAGTGTGCTGTCCCTAGCTGATCAGAAACTGTGGGATCCTATTGCATTTAAACAAAACCAAATTTCTAGAGTTTACCCACCCATTGTCCAGTATTCCCCTATCTGCACACACGCACACACATGCATATATGCACACAACAACAGTCTAGTGAGACAAAAGCTATACTCATTTCCTTTTAAATCTGTTTAACAAATCCAGCTGAATCATACTCAACAATTTACCAGTGATATAAGTTAAGCAAATCTACATTTAATTTCCTAAATCCCCTTTGGAACCCATTACTTAACATTCAAGTTACATTAGCAATCTCTCTGACATTCTGATAAGGATGCTGCTTCACATAAATTATGCACTTTAGCTAAACCAGGGTTCCCAATGCAATGCCAGGCTGAGGCATTTGCCAACGTTTTCCCCCTAGGCAAAAGAATGGAAGAATTCCTCCATTCATATCTATAGGGAACAAAAAAAAAAAAAAGACTCCCCTGTACTGTACCATGCCCCCGCCCCCCCAAAAAAAGCTTGGAGCAGCAAGATCCTTGACAGATAAGACTTTGCCTTGTTTCCAGCTGAATTTGATCATGAAGACTTCTCAACCCATGTAAATGGATGAAAAAATTGTTCCATTCAGTTACATAATCATGGATAAAAGGAAGGAAAGAGAAGGAAGGACCCACAGAAATTGGGGAGCCAGAAAGTGAAAGTATCCAGAGAGACAGGGAGGGAGGGAGGGAGGGAGGGAGGGAGGGGGCAGGCAGAAAGGAAAACAAAAAGAGAAAAGGGAGCCAGGGACGTGGAAGGGAGAAGCAGAAGGGGGAGAGGCCATAGTGAATGGTTCACACATGGTGCACTTTAATTTCACATACAGAGAAAAGGGGGTCACTGCTAGTAAGAGAGGCAGTCATTTCAAAATGCCAAATGTGCCTCTGGCCCCAAAATGGGTGGAGACCCTGAGCTAAAAGTTTTAACAATTTCCCATATGATATCCTTTAGCAACTCAGTGCACTCTGGCACTCCAAGCTATTCAAGGGTTTTCCCCCAGTCTAGGCTTTTCAGAGGCGCAGAAGCCCTTATGTGTGATGCAGGGACATCACAAAGAACCACAAAAATAATAGTGTTGCAATGACAATCTCTTTCCATTACCTACTGAAGTCAATGCTGGTGAAAATAATTCATTCACTTTCTTCAAAAGCCGTATTTAAGAAGAACCTACTGCTCTTTTCTCTGCCTGTCTGTAAAACTACTTGGACATTTCTGTCAGTCAAAGCTTCCACTGGTTCACCTGCAGATCTTGTGCTTCTGATCCGCTTGGGGTCTCTGCCACAGATGTGCGCAAGTCTCCAAAGGCTTACGTGCATTTATTACATGAAGTGAGACATGGCACCTCTCTGCTATCATTATATCCCACATACTGTATTTCATTTATACAGCCATTTTCAGTCAACTATATAAAGCACTCAGGATATGGGTGGAAGGAAGCTGTGGCTATGATTGGAAACAGCATAAACCATTAGCCCCAGCTTTGTTCCCTCCCTGCCTCTGGACACATCCCCTTTTCTCCTCTCCAAGGCCCATTTATGACCTCAGGGAGGCAGCCAGCATGGTCCTTTTGATACCAGATGCAAGCGGGACAGGGCAGCAGCTCAGCCTTCTGAGTCCCAGCGCCAAGATCACAGGAGCTCTGAGCTGGTACTCCAAAAAAATTATATGCCTCCTTTTGACAAAATCAGGAGGGCACAGGATTGTGTCCTTAAAGATAACTAATAAATGACTATTCACAGTACTGAACTAGGCTTATTCTGGATTTGCATTGTCCATGTTCATAACTAGGACAAGTCTCTCATTTTTTAAATACATTCCTCTAGGTTTCTATAGCCTCTTGGATGTTTATTAAACGTGATGGCACCTTTCAGACTTGGGTGTGTTTTCCTTTTTTTCTTTTCTTTTTTAATAGCCTCAAGGTTTCCTAAAGAACCAGACCTTCCCTACCATACACATAAGTGTAAAAGAAGCTGATGTTCTCATTAAAAAAAAACAATTTAGTAAAACACAAATACTGTACTACAAATCCTTTATATATGATCCAAATGTGAAATAAAACTTTAAGATAATTCAGAGCTTGCTAATAGTTTCCAATGCTTTTAAAAAAGCTGTTAACATCTTGCACTATCACTATGGTTTACGTATGAGCTGCATCAGAAAAGAAAAAGGCTATGAGGAAGATTCATTCAAATTATTTAGAGGCCAAAAACCATTGCATTAACGGATGTAAGCATTCTTTCCTTAGCTGAGTATAGCATTTTCAAGAGGGCTTTCCTGAAGCTGCATATGACAAACTTAAAATTATCTAATACCCTGATGAAGGGGTTATGTATGGGTATTGTGTCATGTGGTATCAATATGCTTTTAAGCAAAACAGAAGCTTAAATCAGTAAAAGCAATTCTTCATTCTCAGTACAAAGTATAATAGTAAGCAAGTTACAAATAAGCAGCCAAAGTAAAATGGTTAAAAATTAATAGTTAAGAAGTTAATGTTCTGCCACTTTCTAGGCATACCTGGCTATATATCACATTGCAAAACAAGCAACTTTCTAACAATTCATATTCAATATCTGACAATTCCCTCCTCATCAAAAAATAAACCTTACATTTTAAACAATACAGTATGTTTACAATTATTCTCTGAATCATGTATGGCTGGCTACATGAAAACAATATTCAAATACAACTATTTCCAACCAGTTGGTCATATAATTCAAATTTTCTAGAGTATCCGACAACAACTGGTCAAGCATGATGACCCTATCATCATGCACCAAGTGGCTAGCAAATGGAATTTGCTTAACACAATTCACATAATGATTTGTTTCCTCGTGATCAAACAACAAATTCTGAAAATGAGGCAGGGTTCTCATGTTGCAATTACTTACTGTGATCTTTGTAGCTTTGTTCAGGACATTTATCCATTCAATTAAGTCTTGCTGATCATTGGCTTGTAGAAAGTACTTCCTCATCCCTGCATTCATGACTGTTAAGAAAAGGAATGTGCAGCATTAAGTGAAAAAAATATTATCAAATTCTTCGTCTAGACATTGGAACAAAGAACAAAGACAGAGAGAAGAAAGAGCACTGCAGTTCAGCATTATCTCAAAATATGCAAATTGAAGTCCAATGCCTTACTAGTATACATACATCCTGGAAAAAAAATTATACAGGTAAGACAATTCAAGTAGAGGCAAAGCCTGTATACATGGCCCAATTGTACTGTGAAACCACCACCAACAATACAGTTAATGACATCTTTGCCAGCTTTCCAGGAAAGCACTGCTTTGGGAACACCTGAACAAATTAACTCAATTATACAGATTTTAGCTACTATTTATAAAATTCATAACATCCAACACTTTAATAGTTGCTTAAAATCTAAAACTGGTGTTTGAATATTATTGAGAAGGAAGAGAAATCAAGCAAGATTTTCCAGGCTTGAAGACAGTCGGAAATGAACTGAATTCGTATTAAGGAAGCTCAGTGAAATAGTTTCTTTTCCATTAAACACGGATTAACTTAGCCTATAAAAATGTTCTCATATCCTGTGTAATTCAGTGCAGAAAAGTAATAAAGCTCAAGTTTATTCATGAAGACTTCTCTAAATAGTGTGTGTATATGCATATGTATTAAAGGAGTAGTCAAAGTGAGAATATCTCCTTACAGAATGACTGCAGACAAATCGATGGTCACCTCCTTTAATCATACAAATTAAGTATGCAGCACACTGACACTCAAGTATGTTATGTTACCATGTTTCTTTAACCAGTTATAAATCCAGACAAACAGAAATACAGTAAAAATGGGCTCATGACATAACCAGATGCTATGCATTTGGATCTCACAGTTGCAAGCAACCTGTGGTAAGACAAGTAGCAATCACATGAAAACCACTGTAGTTACCCTTTAAACTAGCCTTGTAACATGTCAAAAAGCCACCATTATAATACACTCCCTGATGCTGCTGTTCTGCATGGGGTTGAACTAAACACATCCAACATTTTGCAATTCTTCATAAAAAATGGGATACTGAATCTGTCAAAAGCATAAGCCTAATTCAAATTTTATGAAGTGCACTTAGCAAGCAGTTCTGAGGATACAGAACTACTGATGAATATCTGACCAACACAGATATTAGCTATTTCCCAGCAGCAATTCGTTCAACTAGAGAAGCACATTTTTCAGTACTTTAATTCACAAAAAACTCCAAAAGCCCATGAAATATGAATTTCAAACCCAAACCACAAGCATATGAATATTCAGTTCTAATAATAGGTCTTCGCCAATCAGTATCAGGAACCTCAGCAGCTTCTTGAAAACCAAGAAGCTATCAAAAAAGCTCTGGGATACAGTTCTACAGAAGATCCAATCAGGGTTAGGTTTAAAAATATATGTCCCAAATAATGCACAGCCTCCACCCACAAAGCATTATTAAATCCATTACTACTAAATGGAAAGAAATGTGACTCTGCCTAAAGAAGGCTATCCACCCATACTCAGTGACCAGGTAAAAAGGGGACTGGTCAGAACAGCCAAGGGGCCAATGGTAATTCTGAAGAAGCTAGAGAGATCATCAGCTAAGATGGGAGCAATGGTCCATGGGACAACCATGGGCAGGATCCAGATGTACAAACAGAGACTTATCCCAAGATGACTCATGGCTATAATTGCCACCAAAGGTATTTTTACCAAGCAGTGACACAACAAATGAATAATTATGCAAAATATGGAAAAGTCAAAAGGGGTGGGGTAACTACTTTTTGAAGGCACTGTACATCCAAAAGCTTGAATGCCTTTGTTTTAAATGCATGGGAATCCAGCAGTATTTTCATGTGCTAATGAAAGCTAAAGCTTTCTTTATAATCAATATACCAGCACGAAAGCAATACAAATCTCAATTTGGCATCATTTTCATCCACAACAGTTGCAACTGCACATCACAATGGGACAGCATTCTAAAGAAATTCGGATGTAGTCTGCCAGATTGTGCCCACTGCAAACTGTGAACCTTCCATCTGTGGTTTATTTGCTATGCCCTGTGATCAGGGAACTCTGGCTTCTCTCTCCCTAAGCAAACCAGAGTAATAACCCAAGAATAAACCATAGCTTATGATTGAGTGGCCTGCAGAGAGGCAAGCCGTAATTCCAGACTCACACATCATGATAAAAGGTAAATCATTTGTTTTGCCACTTCTGCATGTAAAAACTAAGCAGGGGTGTTTAAATAATATGAACCATTCACAATATACCATTCAGAATACTATTTAGAATTCTGGCTAATTGTGACATGCAAACATGATGGCTGATCTGTATTAAACATGCTTGTCAAGTTGTTCTTTGCAGCATATAATGTGAAATTATATGCAACAAAGAACATCTTGGTGAGCATTGTATAACATGTGATTTCCCCCCCAGGATTCAAATGACAGTCAACCCTTACTAAATATCAATGAAAGTTTTGCAACTTACAAGTTAATTTATAGCTAAAATTTGTCCAGAAAGGTTTTAATTAACTTTAATTAGCTTGTTATTTGTAGCTAGGGATGCTATTTTAAATACTGACACTTTTTAATCTATAAAAGGAGTTAATATTATTCACTTTATCTTAGGAAGGAAACATGGAATATAAATAAACTTGTATTTTAAATAGAAACTTCCACTTGTGTCTTATAAGGGAAAAGTATATCCTGGTTTCAGTTTTTGAAAGTAATAATAAGCTAACTTTGCAGTCCACTAAAACTTACCAAAACAGAATTCTGCCTTTGGCCTCAGCTTAGTTGCATCGCTAACCTGATAAAAATAACAGAGTTTACATTACATGCTATAGATTTCATAATCAGCATAAGCTTCAGAAATTAATAAACATAAACACCTTTCAATAGTACACTGATTTGTGGAAAATTAATTGTAAACTTTTGTCCATACACACATAAGCATAATTTTATATGTTCCTTGACCCCTTGGCTCCAAAGTATCCAATTTGCTGGGAAAGGTCATCTAAGCATAGACCTGGCTATACAGGAAATTAGTTTATGAGTGTGCTCTAAATTCCTTAGAAAACATTCCTCTGCTGACATGGACAAATGTGTGATTACCCACCTGCTAGTCAAGTAGCATGACACCTCCAGTGGTTGTAAACATCCTCCCTGCTTCTTTGTGCCTAATGTAATCAAGCCGCACTGTAGTCCTATTCAGAGGCCAGAGAATCTATAGTAAAATGAAGTAAGTTGATGCAACTTGTCTCCTTTGTTCCCAGTACAGGTATACCTTGTTTTCATAGAATCATAGTAGAGTTGGAGGGGTCATGAAGGTCATCAGATCCAACCCCCTGCTGTTGCAGGACACCATGATGGCTGTCCAGTTTTTGTTTTTTAACATCTCTAGTGGGGGAAAGCCCATGACCTCTCTGGGCAACTGTTTCCACTGTCATATTGCTCTGACAGTGAGGAAACTTTTCCTGATACCTAGCTTGAATATGGGTTGTTGCAGCTTGAATTGATTATTCTGTGTCCTACACTCTGATTTAAGCAAGAAGAGATCTTGACGTTCCTCTTTGTGACAGCCTTTGAGGTACTTATAGAGGGATACCATGTCCCCCCTTAGTCTTCTCTTCTTAAGGCTGAACATGCCCAGTTCTCGCAGTTTCTTCTCATAAGGCTGTGTTTCCAAACCCTGGATCATTTTTGTTGCCCTCCTCTAAACTCTAATTTTTCTGCATCTTTCCTAAATCTTGGTGCCCAGAACTGTAGTCCAGTGAGGAGTATAGGGGAACTACTACTTCTTGTGATTTGGAAGTTATATTTCTATTAATGCATCCCAAAATAGCATTTGCCCTTTTTGCAGTTGCACTGCGTTGGTGGCTCATATTTAGCCCGTCGTTTTAGTGTGTTTCAGTTTATTTTACTTTACAGATATTTCCATTTTTTACAGATTGAAGGTTTATGGCAACCCTGCACTGAACAAATCCATTGGTGCCATTTTTCCAACAGTATTTGCTCATTTCATATCTCCGTGTCACATTTTGGTAATTCTCACAATATTTCAAACTTTTCCATTATTGCTGTATTTGTTATGGTGATCTGTGATCAGTAATCTTTGATCTTACTATTGTAATTGTTTTGGGGCACCCCAACTCATGCCCATGTAAGACAGCAAACCTGATAAATGTTGTGTGTGTTCTGACAGCTCTTGCTGACCAGCCATTTCTCTTATCTCTCTCCCTCTTTTTGGGACTCCCTATTCCACAAAACACAACCAGGTCAATTAATAGCCCCATGATGGCTTCTAAGTGCTCAAGTGAAAGGGAGAGATGCACATCTTCACTTTAAACCAAAACCTAGAAATGGCTAAGCTTAGTGAAAAAGAATGTCAAAAGCTGAGACAGGTCAAGGCTAGGCCTCTTGTGCCAAACAACCAAACTGTGAATGCAAAGGAAAAGTTCTTGAAAGAGATTAAAAGTGCTACTCCACTGAACACATGAATGATAAGAAAGTAAAACAGCCTTATTGCTGATATGGAGAAAATTTTAGTGGTCTGAATAGAAGATCAAACCAGCCACAACATTCCCTTAAGCCAAAGCATAATCTAGAGCAAAGCCCTAATTCTCTTCAATTCTGTGAAGGCTGAAAGAGGTGAGGAAGCTGCTAAGGAACAGTCTGAAGCTAGCAGAAGCTAGTTCATGAGGTTTAAGGAAAGAAGCTATCTCCGTAACATAAAAGTGCAAGGTGAAGGAGCAGACGCTGATGTAGAAGCTACAGCATGTTATCCAGAAGATCTAGTTAAGATAAACTAATGAAGGTGGCAACTCTAAACAACAGATTTTCAATGTAGCTGAAACAGTCTTATATTGGAAGAAGATGCCATCTAGGACTTTCATAGCTCAAGAGAAGAAGTCAATGCCTGACTTCAAAGGACAAGCTGACTCTCTTGTTAGGGGCTAATGAAGCTAGTGATTTACATTGAAGCCAATACTCATTTACCATTCTGAAAATCCAAGACCCCAAAGATTTATGCTAATTCTACTCTCTCTGTGCTCTATAATGGAACAACAATGCCTGGATGAAAGCACATTTGTTTATGGTTTACTGAATACTTTAGGGTCCACTGTTGAGACCTACTTCTCAGAAGAAAGATTCCTTTCAAAAATATTACTGCTCACTGATAATGCACCTGGTCATCCAAGAGATTTGATGAGGATGTACAATGAGATTAATGTTGTTTTCATGCCTGCTAACACAACATACACCCCTTCATGGATCACTGCCTTGATGAGGTAAAGGGGCTTGCATAGAGCAATGAAGCTATGAGCTATGCCGAGCAGGACACCCAAGATGGACTGGTCATAGCAGAGAGCTCTGACAAAAGGTGATCCACTGGGGAAGGAAATGGCAACGCACTGCAGTATCCTTGCCATGAAGACCCCAAGGATGCCCCACTACTGATGCTTAAGAGGCTGAAGTTGACCAGTTCTATGAAGACCTACAACACCTTCTAAAAATAACACCAAAAATGATGTCCATATCATCATGGGAGATTGAAATGCTAAAGTAGGAAGACAAAAGATAATCCAAATAACAGGCAAGTTTGGCCTTGCAGTACAAAATGAAGCAGGACAAAGGCTGGCAAGGCTATTTTGTCAAAAGAACACACTGGTCATAGCAAACACTCTTTTCCAACAACCCAAGAGATGACTCTACACATAAACATCACCAGATGGTCAACAAAGAAATCAGATTGGTTATGTGCTCTGCAGCCAAAGATGGAGCAGCTCTATACAGACAGTAAGAACAAGACCAGGCTCAGATCATGAGTTTCTTGTTGCAAAATTTTATTTATTTATTAAAACATTTCTATGCTGCCCCACTTGCCGAAGCCTCGGGGCGGCTCACAACATTAAGTTAAAATACAAACATTAAGTTAAAACATTAACTTTACATAACATTAAGTTAAAATGTTTGTAAAATACAAACATTAAGTTAAAATACAAAAAATAACAATATAAAATAAGTCGCCCTGGCCAGATAGAATCTATTATTATTATTATTATTATTATTATTATTATTATTATTCAGGCTTAAATTGAAGGAAGTACGGAAAACCACTCAGGTATGACCTAACTCATACTCCAGATGAATATACAGTAGAGGTGACAAATAGATTTAAGGAATTAGATCTGATAGACAGAGTGCCTGAAGAACTATGGATGGAAGTTAGCAACATTGTATAAGAGGGAGCAACTAAAACCATCCCAAAGAAAAAGAAATGCAAGAAAGCAAAATGGCTGTCTGAGGAAGCTTTACAAATAGCTGAGGAAAGAAGGGAAGCGAAAGGCAAGGGAGAAAGAGAAAGATACAAACAATTGAATGCAGAATTCCAGAGAATAGCTAGAAGAGATAAGAATGCCTTCTTAAATGAACACTGCAAAGAAATAGAAGAAAACAATAGAATGGGAAAGACTAGAGATCTCTTCAAGAAAATGGGACATATGAACAGAACATTTTGTGCAAAGATGGGCATGATAAAGGACAAAAATGGCAAGGACATAACAGAGGCAGAAGAGATTAAGAGGTGGCAAGATTACACAGAAGAACTATACAAGGAAGATCTTAATGACCCTGATAACCATGATGGGGTAGTCTCTGTCCTTGAGCCAGACATCCTGGAATGTGAAGTCAAATGGGCCTTAGGAAGTCTAAGCAACAACAAAGCTAGTGGAGGTAACAGTATTCCAGCTGAGCTATTCAAAACCCTAAAAGATGATGGAGCTAATGTGCTACACCCAATATGCCAGTGAATTTGGAAAACTCAACAGTGGCCACAGGATTGGAAAAGGTCAGTTTACATTCCAATCCAAAGAAGGGCAATGCCAAAAAATGTTCAAACTACCGTACCATTATGCTCATTTCACATGTTAGCAAAGTTATGCCCCAACCTTCAGCAATCACCACACTGGTCAATCATCAGCCATCAACAATGAGGCAAGACCCTCCACCAGCCAAAAGATTATGACTCATTGAAAATTCAGATGATGATTAGCATTTTTTAGCATTTAGCATAGCATTTTTAAATTAAGGTATGTACATTTTTTAGACATAATGCTATCGCACATTTAATAGAGTACAGGATAGTGTAAATATAACTTTTATATGCACTGGAAAACCAAAAAAATGTGTAACTCACTTTATTGTGATATTCACTTTATTGTGGTGGTCTGGAACCAAACCCATAATCTTTCCTAAGTGTGCCTATACACCTTGCAAGAGTACTCCAATTAAATTCTCCTAATGTCATCACACACTTAACTCCTCTTGATTTAAGCTAGTATACTACTGGCGACAAGCTCTACCTGACTAATATCAACTTGCCAAGTCTGTCAAAGCACAGACCAAGGGCAAAGCAGACTTTCCTATCACACCTTTGACCTAAATTCCTCTAATTGTCTGTGTACTAGAAGGACTTATTCCCTGAACACAACATGTGATATTCCAACTTATTTAGCAATACATGTTCTGAGAAGGTATGCTAATGAATTAAGTAACCACTGCTGCATGGGACTTATACTAAAGATACAAAATTTCCCTGCAGAAACAAAGTAAGGGGGTAAGAATTTAAATATCTGTACTACTTATGACCAAACCTAAAAATGTAATTTATTAGCCTGAGTCACACAAAATACTAAACTTTGATTTAGTATTACATTTGGCAGACCCCAACAAAGCTTCAAGCTTGAGCATTCTTCCTCTACTCTTCACAATTCAATTATGGATAATTTTCCTCAATTCCAGTTTGCCATTATATACAAAGTAGGAATCATGGTATAAAAATAAACTCTAGACAAATGGTACACAAGCCAATCCAAAATATGGCTTATGATGCTAGCTTGTTTAAAGAACTAGAATTCATTTTAAAACATGATTCCTAATTTGTACATATTAAGACAGGAACTAAGGAAAGCAGAACTGATCTATGATCCATTCCTTTTCCTGACTTCCTCCAGGAAGAGAACACAAGGGTAGCCCTTACTTCAGTCAAGTATAGCTAACTCAGCCACCTGTATGCTATATTATTTAGCTTCACATGAAAACTGGTCCACTACTTTATGGACATAAACTAGACAATGTATACCTTAGCATATACATTACCCTATATGGTATACTTATTAACTTGATAAGAATAAAAATAATTATAGGTGTTCTCAATGAGATGAAGCTGTAAGCCCAAGATACCTAAATCTAATCTTATCAACGATGCCATATTTTGCAACATTTGGAAGTATTTTGTCTAATATTCAATCCTGTGTTTTATTTTTAATAATGCAATAAAACACAATAAAATGCTATTGTGGCTAATAGAACTAACTTTGAATATTGGATCCAATATTTACAGTACTATGAATTTGCTTCATAATGATTTTATTTATATTCTACATCCAATGTAACAGTGTCCTCAAAGTAAATGAGATACAACTAGCTTAACTTCCATTCCACTCACAATTCACTCACAATTAAATACATGCTATCCATGCATTTTGTATATGTATATGTTTCCTATCATTCTAATTTTATTCAACTTCACAAGTATATTTTGAATGTTTTCTTACCTAAAATCATTACATTTAAAGCAGCAGATGGCAGATGTTCCAACATACTGTATTTTCCTGTGTACAAGACACTACTTTTTCTTAAAAACATTTACTTAAAAATGGAGGTGCTTCTTATACATGGGGGTGGGAGGGCAGGCAAGCTGGGGGGGAGACTGGCACGTGTGGGGGGCGGCAGCAGCTTGCTCGCTGGAGATTGGTAGGAAAAGTGGGGGGCATCCTATACATGGGGGCATCTTAGAGATGGAAAAATATGGTAACATTAAACTGTGATTTATCATTACAGTAACAGGAGTTCAGTTTGTGCACTCCTCTCTTTTGGTATGGCCACAAGATGATTCAAAATGTTTGCGTTGTTAAACTAATCACTGTTGGTCAGGTTTAGACAAGCAAATTGTGGTTTAATCAGCCATGGTTTAAATTTGGCTTCTAAATCCTAGCTCGTTCAGAAAATATTAACCATAGTGTCCCCATCTGGATTTAATAGCAAGCTCATGCAAATGTGCAATGTGAAAGCAAAGATTGGCATACTGGTACATGAAGCATATACTAGCTTATTAAGCCAAGATTTTTATCATCTGATTGCAGCCACTGGGTCAGTTTGCAAGGTCAAACAGTTCACCATACTGGCCACAGTTTGCTTTACAAACAAGCAGAGGCCATTGTGTGCAATTTAAACAATTCTTGGATAATCCAATAACAGGACATGGATTATGTGAGGGTTATTTAACCCTCACACAACCCCCACTATCTAGGTTCACAAGGAACAAGAAGCTGTTCTCCAACACTGAATATGCAAATTCTATCCAGTGAACAGTTTTGATCATGTAAACATGGTATCTATGTCCTAGCTGAGAAAAAACTGTGGTTAGTTTTATCCATGTTCTGTGCAAACAAAGCAACTTCAAACCATTTTTTACAATGTTGACTTGCTGATATAAACTACTGTTTAAAAAATTGCAGTTCCTTTCTCTCTCTCATCTTAAAAAGCAATGGCTACAAAGAAACATGTCTTCAATTAAAGTGTTAATTTACTGTGCCGAATTTGTAAACTTTTACTTCAAATTACACAAAACATAAGTATTATCAAAAGGTCCTATAAATTTAAAAATGTAATGTTTTGAAGACTATCTGCATACCTTTGAAATGTAGGTAAGTTTAATGGAACCAACTGATGGAGATCCAGAAGGAAGATTCTGCAATCAAGAAAAAGCATTACAGTGCAAAATAAGTGCTACCACTTAAGACAATACATCTCCTTCAAAATTTCAGATAAATTACTTCAAAAGTACAATTCACTGAAAATAAAATTTCTCTAACCTAGTATTTTTGGAACAAATTTTAGGGTTTGTAATCCAAAGAACCACTTCTGAAATGACCCGTTGCCAAGTCCAATAATTAAATCTAACACAAATCCCACACTGCATTTATCTCTTGAATGTTAACTGGGGACAGACTTGGTGTGTACTTGGTGCAATGGTTAAGACTGCTGAGCTGGGACTCAGGATAATTGGGTTCTAGTGCCCACTCAGCCATGGAGCTAACTGGGCGACTCTGGACCAGTCACAGACCCTCACTCCAGTCAACCTCACAGGTTTGTTATTGTGAGGATAAGATTCAGAGAAGGAGAATTATGTAAGTCACCTTGAGTTCTTTGAAAGGAAAAAGAGGCAGAATATAAATTTAATAAATAAACGAGCACATATTTAGCCCAAGATCCCCAGGTAGTTGATGTTCAGTATACAATCAGTTTCCTAAAACTCTAATCCCCAATCACTACTTTCAGTAGAAAATATTTTCAAATAAATCTGACTAGGTCTGTTGTCTAAGGCAATCTTAGCAAACATGGTACCCTCCAGGTGCATTGGATTAAAACGCTGGGATCAATATTATAGCCCAACATATCGAAAAAGTGCTAGCCTGGAGAAGGCTACTCTAAGGTACTAAAGTACAAAATAGGAATCATATGAATAATTCAGATAAATTTTCACTTTGCCCCCTAATTCTAACAGAATAGTTAACATAACCAACACTCAAACAGAAGGGTTACAGGTCAGCACTTTTCTCAAAATCTTCTAGTTAAATTCAGCCCAAGAATACTGCTATTAAATAGCAAGAATTTAAAAAGATATTCCATAGTGGTTTACCTGTGGATTATCCATGTACCATACCAAATTATCTTCTCTTGTGTCCAGTATAAAATATCTCCGCAGAAACTTTCCACTATTTTCATTTTCTTCAATATCTAGAAAACCACAAATACGATTTTGACGATCCACATAAGGCATTTCTGAACTTGAACATTACACTGCAAAACAAAAAGTAGAAAGTATTTACTTTACTAGAAATATATTAATTATACTTGTCCAACAGCTAATTTCATTTAACAAACACAATTCTCAGTAGTTCCTTTTCACAAAAAAGCATTACTCAAATTATTCCCACTTGTGAGAAATCCAAATTCCATATTTGTAGCAAAGGTCTAACAAATATTTGCATTCAATATATTTTGGTGTATCACTGAACTTGGTGAAAACCATTAATGAAGTTATACCAAATGCTGGTCAAAACCCATCTTTTCTTACAAGTGTTAAAGTGCACTGCAATACATAACATTACCATAAAATGTAAAAAAATAACAGAATTACATGAAAATGCTGCAGTAGCACCTCAAACAACTAAGATATAGGCCCTGTTCACATATGATGCTAAACCACGCTGCAGTGCAGCCTATTTGGCTGAAGCTTCCAGATGATTCCATGTCCCCCTTTTCCTCATTTCTCCCCAAATGGCAGCACGTATCTCATCAGCCTCTGTAACTGAAATTCAATCCCAGAGTGCCTTGCTCCTGCCCACTTTGCCAGATGCTTCTTAACTGACCCACACACTCCCCTGGGCATGTCCTCAACCTGCTGCTGGCGGGGGGGGGGGGGAATCCTGCTCAGCCAAGGCAACCACTTACTCACTAGAGTAGCAATTTAGCCTCCAATGTGCTGCCATTCTCTTTACCAACATATAAGCATACCCACCCACATGCACACCTCTGTCCTGCCCCTCCCTTGCTGGAGTTATGTTCCTGTTTCCCTGTGCACAGAACTCTCACATGCTGGAAGAGTATGCCCTGCCCCCTGCAGTCAGGCACCCAAAGGCATCAGTGCAGACACACTATACCCTCCCACTCCCACACCATGGCTGCAGCCAGGGTCATCCAGTGCTCCACACCATCATTCTCAGAAGCCCCTTGCCAACCTGCATCCACACTGTGATGCACAGAGGCAGCTCTGGCAGGCACCCTCTCCTGTGCCAGGCTGTGCTGTGAACACCTCAATCTGCTGCTGTCCCCAGTCCTCTCCACCCATCCTTACAGCCAGTCCTCTTCACAAGAACCACACCACTGTTGCAAAATGTGTTATTTCTGCAGCATCACAGGGATTTGATTGAGGGAAAGGGTGGCTGCATCAGAGAGAAAGGCATGCCAGGTATTAACAAAAGCAGTCTCTTCTGGCTGGTATGTGAAAAGCTACAGCAAAGCAGCTCAGAAGCAGTTTTTGTGCGAACTACTGTGACCAGACAGGAGTGCCAAGCACACCTGCCTCCAAGGTCACTGCTTGAGGCAGCATACCATGCTTCTCTACTGCCAGTGGCATTCCCAAAACTGCAGGTGGGCACTGGGAGAACAGCGGGAAAGCCAGAGGCAGGAGACATGTGGAACAGCCAACTAGAGCTGACCCATCAATTGCCAGGCGGATCAGGATAGCAGAGACTGCATACAGGAACATCTCTAGCAGCAACCACTCTTTTCATAGGACTCTGTGGTAACTCCATGACCATCATGTTTCTGGTTCTGATGACAAAATAAGCCATGGTGAAGCATGGAAACCATACATAGCCTGTTGTTTCTCTCTGTACTGCCATGGAAACCAATAGTAACATGAAATAAGTACCCAACAGGATTCAGACAACATGACAACTATACCAAAGTGGCTTCCAATGTGGCTTGTTGTTCTGTCTGAATATAGTCTAGACCAGAATATAATCCTAGACCAGACTTTCTAAAATATGCTGGTGCTTTGTCTTCTTTCCATATGACCAGGTATAGCCCAGATCCAGCCATTCACATGTGATTGCTGTGTGAAGTTTCTACATTCTTTCTCATGTTTATTACTGTTTTAAAGTTTGGGCAAAAAGAGAGTGAGTGCTATTAATGAAGAAATACTGGGAGGGCTAAGAAAGAGGTGGAGCAGGAGAATTAGGGACAAAGAAATAAAAGGGGCAAACTGGCATTCTTGATTATATTTAATTATTATTTGTTTGCCCTCCTTATCCTCTAAGCCTCCAATCAAGTATAAATTCACAGAGTAATCCCTTCTGCTACTAATACTAATAAAACAACTTATATCTGAATCCAGGGAATACTACAAGCTATCAATCTAAAGGCAGATACTTGCTTTCTCAATGCAAATTAATTTCAAGTATGAATAGCTGTTTGGATAGAGTATAAATATTTCCTATTAGATGAATAATCAGATTAGATCTTTATTTCAACAGAAAGCCTCCTTTAACTCAATTACACAACCATCCATCATGGATAATTAGCTAAGATGGGTTGCACAAAGTCTGAACCCAGACCACTTTCCACAGGCTGACTTTTTGGCAACAAGCCACTCTGACAGCCCTCAGCACATCCCACAGGCTGTTTGATCTACAGCAGTTGTTATGTCCTGCAAACCTCAGAGAACAATTTCATGGTGGTAGATTGAGAGGATCAGCTAGCAAGCTACTTGAGAACAGCAGCATAATACCCCACACTTCCTTGCCCTTGTCACCACCAGTGCTCAAATGGTATTCTGGAACTGTCACTGGTTCATCAGTCTTTTTAAAAAAGAAAAAGTGAAGCCTCAGGAAATTACGCAACTCTGTTTTTTGTTGTTATTGTCATCAATCTTTTACAATTGCACAAGAGTGTTCTTACAGCTGTCTGACAGGTCAATTTCCTTATATGTTTCAACTGTCAAAGAAAACTGCTAAGTAGAATAAGTAAAATACATAGCAACTGACAAGGCTGATATAGGCTAATGGGCACACTGTTGCTTGCCACTGACCAACTGCCAAGTTGCCAATTGAAAAGCACCAAAAGGAAGAATAAAGCAGCAGAAGTATGTACAACCGGAGGGGGGGGGGAGATCCTCCACTTAATTAATAATTTATTAATTTCACCTCTTTCATGTTTTCTTTTCAGAATACATACAGTAACAGTTGCTGTGATTTGTAGACAATTGCGCAATTTTCTGGGGCCATTTTAAAAGAATGCAACTGCAATTACACATTTTTAAGGCTCTAAGACAAACAAAAAACAGCAGCAGATAAAAGTAGTAGCAATTGGAGAAAGATGGGGATTCAAGACTAGTTCTGCTGCAGAGGACACTACCATTGTCATGCATGTCTTTGATATTTAAATTTAGTAACTGCTTAAAAAGCTTGTTCAAAAGTGAGAAAGTATACCATTTTAGTGAGTTAATCAAAATATTTGCATTAAAATCTGAAGATCTATACTTGTTTGCTAAGGTGCCTTAACACCATCCACTGCTGAGTGTAGTTGGGTGTACAGGCATAACTATTATACTTTTTGTCAGAACAAGTTATGACATTTTAGCTATGTATGCATGTCATGAAATCACCCTTTCAATAAGCTAAATGGTTTCGGCAGCTGTGACTGGTTGGTCATTAAAAAAAAAAAAAGAACTCAAATTTGTTCAAATGTCCTTGCCTTTTTATATATATTTTGGACTTCTGTAATTGTGGTTCCCATACTTCCAGGTGGTAAAGATGAAAAGTCTTGCCTCAACAATGGCTTGAAAAGTGTTGCCTGTCAAAGTGCAAGGTGCACCATCCAGGAACACTGACTAAAAGGGGAGGGGAAAGCCACAAAGAAGTTAACTGTTGCTTTGCTTCACCTTACAACTGTCAAACAGTGAGTTGCCAAGTAAAAGCAAAGTCACAAAAATATTGGTGAAAACTGGTGGCCTGCACTTACCTGCTAATTTTTAAGATTTGACCAGATGCTCCTCAGTGACCTGCACCTTTTTCAACCTTTCCCTAGGTTCTAGGTACGTGGGAAGTGAGAGCCATTCCATTTACAGGAGCTGTCTAAATTCAGGCTTCCTTTTAAAATGCTTATTTTGACAAGGCCCCTCAAAGTTTTTTGACAGGGACAGACATACACATATGCATTCAAACTCCAGCTAGACTGCTGAAGGGGATAGCACTCTGACCTCAGAGCTGGGAATCAGAGTTCTAGCCTCCTCTCCTTATCCCCTCATAACCAGTGAATAAAGAACTAGACTGGGTTGCCTCCAAAGCTAGGAAAACAATTTGGAGAGGGTTTAAAGGAAGCAGAGGAGGAGACTGGAGTCAGCAGGGTCTGAGATATTCTGAAGCCGCTCCAATCTCCTTTCCCTCTCCAAAATGTTCCAGTAAGACAGCTAAAAAAGCCCATTTAGCAAAACACACACACACACACACACACAGGAAAAGGAGTGGGAAAGTGAAAATCACCTAAGTTGCTCTTTCTGTTCTGCACTGGATGTCAAAAGGTCTCTGAGTTCAGACATTTACAAAGATCCAAAAGTACTGTGAGCTCATTTCTGTTAGAGTAACATTTCACAAAGTAACAAAAATGACCACAGTGCCCTTGCATTTCCTCCACTTTTGAGCACATAGCTTAAACATTAACATCCTAATTAAATTGAATCATAGGTTGCTGTTTATATCCAAATCAGGATTGCCATTGGAGGAATCAAAAAATGACATCTAAAATTAGCCAGAATGTTAAAACTGCATTGTGACTAATTCTCCAAAAGATAAGTTATATTTGTCTACGGAATAAGTCCAAGAGATAAAGTGAGAACTCTTTCCTCTTCTCTCCTCCTCCTATGTGGCTGGGTGAACAACTATTTCATTTCACTTGCTCCAATGCCTAGCATTTAATGTGCAGGCTGGCTGAAAAACGCAAGTAATTAGCATTTGTAGGTGAGTTGTGAGCAATTGCCTAGAATTTATTTTAAACCACAATGTTTGCTTCACGCGTAAGCCAAGAATCAAGCAAAATAAAATAAAAAGTTGGCTCACTCCTCTTCCTCACTGTCTGAGGAGCAATGTGCTAGCCCAATATTTTTTCCTAGACTCCTCTCTGTTTCTGCAAGTACAAACCTTTCACCTGTGCCCTTCTACCACTGTTCAAATCAGCAATAAGTCTCCTACCAACTGCTTACCACTTTGTATTTCTAAGGAAAAAGCAGAGCACTATCCAAAGTAAAATTACAGTTCTTAAAAGCAAACAAAGTGATCACATTTGGCTTGATATG
This sequence comes from Varanus komodoensis, assembly GCF_004798865.1. Classification (NCBI taxonomy): domain Eukaryota; kingdom Metazoa; phylum Chordata; class Lepidosauria; order Squamata; family Varanidae; genus Varanus; species Varanus komodoensis. Next base: position 110,080,889 of record NW_025335268.1, on the reverse strand, counting down.
TGACAAACTGAATTCTGTGAAGTAAAATCAAAATAATAAACTAACTTACATACACTGAGTTAGTATATTTTATTCTGGACAGGTTTAATGGATACAGAAGTCACAGCCTTGCTTACATAAGATATCATACTAAACATTGCTCAGAAATATATAAACCCAAGACTATTACTGGATGCAAGTGATCACTCCATCCTTTGGTTTGAGATCAGGGGAATGGGGATGTGCAGCAGGTCGAGCACTAGAAGCTGAGACTTTTAAGAGGGCCAACTTTGGCCAACTGAAGGCCAGACTAAGGAAAGTCTCCTGGGATAGGTTACTGGAAGGCAAGCGAGTTGAGGAGGGGTGAATAGCACTCAAAAGGGAGGTTTTGGAGGCGCAAGCCTTGACGATACCTCTAGTTAGTGAGGTGGGGAGGTGAAGGAGAGGGCCACCATGGATGCAAAAGGAGGTGGTTAGAAGGATTAGATGCAAGAGGAACCTAAATAGGAAATGGGTACTGGGGCAAATAGACAAAAGGGTATAGTGGGAGGGGGACACCCGTCTGCTTTGCAAGGCTAAGGCTGATTAAGAGCTGAGACTTGCCAAGAATATCAAGAGCAACAAAAAGGGCTTCTATCAGCATGTAAATAGGAAGAGGAAGGGAGACAAGTGGTGGGACCACTAAATAAGGAGGAAGGAGATCCAGTGACTGATATGAGGGAACAGGCACAGATGCTAAATGACTATTTTGCCTCTCTGTTCTCCCCAAAGCAGGACAGGGGAGATCCGCATGGGAGATTAGATGAGGCCGGGGACTTAGGAGCACAGATTAGAGTCACCCCCCCTAGTTGCATAGCCAGAAGTGTGGCTTCTAGAGAGGTATTGCTACCACTCTATACGACTCTGGTGCACCCGCAAGTATTGTGTTCAGTTTTCGGCCCCTCATTACAGGAAGGATATAGCCAGGTTAGAGTCAGTGCAGCATAGGGCCACAAGGATGGTGGCCAGATTGTAGGGAAAGCCATATGAGGCAAGACTGAGGGAACTGGGTCTTTTCAGCCTGGAGAAGAGGAGACTCAGAGAGGACCTGTTGGCAACATACAGGTATGTGAGGGGGTGTCACACGGAGGTGGGTAGAGACCTGTTCTCCCTTGCAGAGGAAGGCAGGACGTGCTCCAATGGAGCAAAGCTCAGGGAACCCAGGTTCAATTTAGATGCCAGGAAGTACTTCCTGACAGTTAGGACCCCGAGGGTATGGAATGCGCTTACACAGGAGGTGCTTGAGGCCCCATCAGTGAGGGTGTTCAAAGATAGGCTAGACATGCACATGATGGGCATGTTGTGAGTAGAGCCGGCTGGAGCCAGGGGTCAGACTAGATAGCCCAAGAGACCCCTTCTGACTCACTCTGTTTCTATGGGGTATCAACACACCACAAACAAGGTGTTTAAGTAATACTATAACTAGGATTGGCCATCTGAGTAGACAATATTGCCTCATATTTGATTAATAATGGTAAAGTACTTTAAATATAATTTTAGTAGTGTGGTAATAAGCAAATCAGTATATCACAGAAGTGAGTACATCCCTCAGATTTTGTAAATATTTTATTATATCTTTTCATGTGACAACCCTGAAGAAATGAAACTTTGCTAGAATGTAAAGTAGTGAGTATACAGCTTGTATAATGGTGTAAATTTGCTGTCCCCTCAAAATAACTCAACACACAGCCATTAATGTCTAAGCCGCTGGCAACAAAAGTGAGTACACCCCTAAGTGAAACTGTCCAAATTGGGCATTATTAGCCATTTTCCCTCCCCAGTGTCATGTGACTAGTTAGTGTTACAAGGTCCCAGGTGTGAATGGGGAGCAGGTGTGTTAAATTTGGTGGTATCACTCTCACTCTCTCATACTGGTCACTGGAAGTTCATCATGGCACCTCATGGCAAAGAACTCTGAGGATCTGAAAAAAAGAATTGCTGCTCTACATAAAGATGGCCTAGGCTATAAGAAGATTGCCAAGACCCTGAAACTGAGCTGCAGCACGGTGGCCAAGACCATACAGCAGTTTAATGGGACAGGTTCCACTCAGAACAGGCCTCACCATGGTCGACCAAAGAAGTTGAGTGCACATGCTCAGCATCATATCCAGAGGTTGGCTTTGGGAAATAGATGTATGAGTGCTGCCAGCATTGCTGCAGAGGTTGAAGGGGTGGTGGGTCAACCTGTCAGTGCTCAGACCGTATGCCACACACTGCATCAAATTGGTCTGCAGGGCTATCATCCCAAAAGGAAGCCTCTTCTAAAGGTGATGCACAAGAAAGCCCGCAAACAGTTTGCTTAAGACAAGCAGACTAAGGACATGGATTAGTGGAACCATGTCCTGTGGTCTGATGAGACCAAGATAAACTTATTTGGTTCAGATGGTGTCAAGCGTGTGTGGCGACAACCAGCTGAGGAGTATAAAGACAAGCGTGTCTTGCCTACAGCCAAGCATGGTGGTGGGAATGTCATGGTCTGGGGCTGCATGAGTGATCCCAGCACTGGGGAGCTACACTTCATTGAGGGAACCTTGAATGCCAACATGTACTGTGACATACTGAATCAGAGCATGATCCCCTCCCTTTGGAGACTGGGCCGCAGGGCAGTATTCCAACATGATAAAGACCCCAAACACACCTCCAAGACGGCCACTGCCTTGCTAAAGGAGCTGAGGGTAAAGGTGATCGACTGGCCAAGCATGTCTCCAGACCTAAACCCTATCAAGCATCTGTGGGGCATCCTGAAACGGAAGGTGGAGGAGTGCAAGGTCTCTAACATCCACCAGCTCCATGATTTCATCATGGAGGAGTGGAAGAGGACTTCAGTGGCAACCTGTGAAGCTCTGGTGAACTCCATGCCCAAGAGGGTTAATGAAGTACTGAAAAATAATGGTGGCTACACAAAATATTGACACTTTGGGCCCAATTTGGACAGTTTCACTTAGGGGTCTACTCACTTTTGTTGCCAGCGGTTTAGACATTAATGGCTGTGTGTTGAGTTATTTTGAGGGGACAGCATATTTACACTGTTGTACAAGCTCTGTATACTCACTACTTTACATTGTAGCAAAGGGTCATTTCTTCAGGGTTGTCACATGAAAAGATGTAATAAAATATTTACAAAATGTGAGGGATGTACTCACTTCTGCGATATACTGTAGGTTGGATGGTTGGAGCAGCTCCTGTAGTTGGCATTCTTTCCAGGTGATTCTGTGGTAGTTACATACTAGGTCTGTGAAAACCATATTCCTGGATTCAGACAACATGACAAGCCATGGCAATATGGAAAAGAAAACCATAAAACAAACTTCTGTTTTTTATTGCGGTTTCAACTAGGTTTGGACAATACAATAGCCTAATGGTAAAAAGACACCATGGATTGTGTCTGAACCCAGCCATTTTTTTTCAGTTAAATAAATACTTGTATATAACAGGGATGGCCAAACCTAGGCTCATGAGTCACATGCATCTCTGAGTTTATTTTACAGCTCACTGAGGAGCTGAAAAAGCCTGACGCAACTTCTGAGAGCTGAGCCGGTGCAAACAAAAGCAGGGAACAAGACGTGAGTCTCCTGCTGTGATAACCAACCATGCTACTTCAGTTATGTGACTTCAACAGAACGAATTAATACAGCCTTGACAATGTATCAGCCAGATTTTCAACAATTCACAGCCAAGAGGGAAACTCACAAGGCCTCTATAGTAGCAGTAACTAGCCTGAAAAAGTGTAGCAACGTCAGTTTGACCTAAATAAATAAATAAAAATATGTGTTCATGTCTTGTGGCTTTCAAACACCTGACTGTTACCACATGTGGTTCCTCCACTGAGCAAGTCTAGCCGCCCCTGGTATATAGCAAGTATTAAAAAGAAGTGTATGCTTATTATTACAATGCAAACATGGATGATACTGTCATGAAATGCTACCAGATAATATAATGCTAATTTTAAACGTCCAGCATATTTATATTTGACATTAAGAGAATGTTCAAGTCAACTGAAAAGCTTCCCAACTCTACTTGAACTTAAAATTGTTTACAGAAAATGGACCTGTCTCTCGATCACTGCAAACTGTTCAGATGGATTTTTCTGATTCTGAAGATGAAGGAGAGGAGCAGGGAGAAGTAGAAGAGCTCACTAATTACCTAGTTAAGTTTCTCAGGCAGAGTGTGAGTCTGCTTTGGAAGGGGTGGAAGGGTTTTCAGGAGGGGAAAGACAGTAGGTGCGAGGCCCAGCCCTTGATCCAGTAACGTGGTGTTGGGAGAAACAAGCCCCCAGTTAGAGGAGCTTCGTCATTCAAGCAGTCTTGCTCTCCATTAGTGAGAGCCAGCCTGAGGGTGAAACCAGAAGCTTTACTGAAAGAGAGGGACAGAGAGAAGGTTTCTAGTTTGGAGTCAACCTTTTACATGAGTGGCTGCTTCTCCTTTAACTTCAGCAATAAGGCTACACAGAATTCAAACAACTGAGTTTCAAAAAAGGAACTACATTCTAAATGATTGTCTTGAGTTTTGGAACCAGAGGGAAGGAAGGGACCAGCTCATGACATTAGCCAAAATTCTGTAAGTGATGCAGAATTAAGTATACAGCCTACACAACTAATTAAGCTTAAGGCTACAATCCAATGGCCTCTCAACTTTGTCTGGAAGGCCATAAAAACATTTGGAGTCCCAGCAAAGTTCGTTGGCGTTGGTGCTTGGATTCAGAAAACCAAGCCCCTGTCCTGTCCCCTCATAGCCAGTGTGGAAGAAATGGGCAGGCTGCCTTTCCAAGGACAGAAATGCACTTGGAGAGGAGGGAAGGGGCATGCCAAGGCCCTCTACCCAATTCCTATTGTCACCCAACCTCCCCCCACCCCACCCTGGTGCTTTTATCTAGACCAGGGGTCAGCAACCTGCGGCTCCAGAGCCGCACGTGGCTCTTCAACCCCTCTGCTGCAGCTCCGTTGCTCAAAACACAGGCCAGCACAGCCGCTGATCTGCTCCAAGCTCCACTCAGGAACGCAGAGCTAGCTAGTTAAGTAAATCAGCTAGTTAAGTAACTCGCTACATTCCTCTTCTAAACAAGCTTCCTGCAGGCTCTCATGTTACATGAACCCCGCTGATTCTCTTTGTCCCAATGTAATCTCCTTCATCTGAATGTTAAAATCTGTGCTTGGGACCTGGCACAATTCACAGCACTTGACTGTTTATCTGCTAATCAAACACACCTATATCTCCGGCACAGTGGGAGCCATGCAGATTTACTGAGCTCCCCCCCACCCTGGTAGGCCAACCATGGATAAATCGAAGAAAAGTTTCTGAAGAAAACCAAACTTTTAATGGTACGTGGGTAGATTCATTTGCTTTTACTGCTGACGAACTTATGGGGTTTGCTGTTTAATGCATGTAGCCCTTTAGCACTGACTTTGACTCTTCAGGAAGCTGTTCTCCTATTCAAAATATATGAAAGGAGTCCTACTAGTTTATAATGTAAGATTAAAAATAACAGGTTTTAGTGACTGAACAAGAGCTGCAGCTAAATCATAATGAAGATATACATAGCGTTAAGGTAAAAAATGATATATACAGTGTTATCTTCATTTTAGATGTCAAAAGGGTTTTGCGGCTCCCGGTGTTTTCTTTTGTGTGGGAAACAGGTCCAAATGGCTCTTTCGAGTGTTAAAGGTTGCCGACCCGATCTAGACAATGAAAATGGCCATTCAGCTAAGAAGCATGGTGCACATTGTATTTTAGATACAATGGTGCTCAAGTTCACTCCTTACACCTCACTCCAGCCACTCCAATTTCAGAGGCTTAAATACCTGACCGGTTCCTAGGTATGCTTAACCCCATGAGATTATAGACTGTATTTTGAATATATAATGCTATGTCTCAACAAAAAATATGAACTTTAAAGGCTAAAGACATATGAGGATGAAAACTGTTCAGATACAGCACAATATGAGGAACAGCTAAGGAAATGTGCACATTTCTATTCCACACTCTGAAAAAGACATATTACAAGGTTTTATATGCTTTAGTTAACATCTTGGATTTTAAAATGGTCATACTTATTGGTAAGAATCAGACCTGCGATAACAGTTCTTCACTGAAACATGGAGCTAATACCTATCTGGATCTATTAACAAAAAACATTCAAGGCCAAATATATCATCAGTAAAATGACCCCCCCCCCCCAGGAGATAACGGAATTTTCATCCCCAGAGACAGTCTTCAAGGAAAAAATAATGGCACACCTGCTAGGAATGCTTTAGCAGCAAGTTATACTTTAATTCATAAATCAATTAGTAAGGGTGTTACTCAGATCCTTCCTTAATAGCACTGTCAATTTAGGACATAATGTTATTCAGAAGAAATGTCCTATGTCAATCTATGACATCTCGTATGTGGTCTGCAATCTTGCTTTTTTATACTGGTATCAAGTCCCACTAAAGCCTGAAAACACCTGCTGAACTGAATTTATTTCTAGCACAAAGCTTATTTAAAATTACAGCATAATTTTCAGAATTATATTAATAGAAGCTTAGCACAAAATTAAAACATCTGAACTGACTCCTGAATCCAGACTAAGTCCATCAAGGAGTACGATCACTCTTGATACCCTAAGAATTATGCTTCTACTATCAAAGCATCTACTATATCTACTATCAAAGATGTGTGTCTGGTAGGTACATATTTGTTGATATATGCAGTACAGGGAAGAACATCACACATTTTCCTAGAAAATAACATACTGGGAAACATCCATACTATACTGTCATCCTCTCTCGCCTTTCTGTGATACAAAACATTTATCAAATACACCACCAATGTTTATGTATTAAAAAAGAGTGAATCTCAAGGAAAATTAGCACGATTTTAGGAAACTATGCTCATATTTTCTTATTTTGTATGAAGTTTCATTTTGTCATGACTAGTTTGAATAGTAATAACCAGTGCATTGCAGTAATGTATTGGAATTTGCAAAAAAAAAAAAAAAGCTTCCAATTCCTGAAACATAGAAACAGCGCGAGTCAGAAAGGGCCTCCTGGGCCATCTAGTCTGACCTCCGGCATCAGCCAGCTCCGCTCACAACATGCTCACCATGTGCATGTCCAGCCTATCCTTGAACACCCTCACCGATGGGGCCTCAACCACCTCCCGTGGAAGCCCATTCCACACCCTCGGGGTCCTAACTGTCAGGAAGTGCTTCCTAGCATCTAAGATAATAAACACTATTATCTAGAATTCTAGGGCATTTGGAGTTTTTCCACTCTAATTCTTGTCATTACTTTGTCATCATCACTACTTATTATATTTATATCCCACTTTTCTGCCCAAGGATTCTCAGGAGAAAGAACAATATAAAGTCAAAAAATAAGCTCACAATTAAAGCACACTAAAGTTCAAAATAATGAAAAAGCAGAACACAGCATAAAATGATACATTCTAGAGAAGATTACATTTAAAACCTCTTGGTATTTTTAAGGTCTAGGCAAAGTGCAAAAAACTGCCAATTTTTGAAGCTGTATGGATGTCACTAATAGAACCACTATTCTTTCCATGCAAACTTCAATTATACTGTTTCCTCTCCAGCTCCACAAATTAGATGGCACACACACTTCAAGTTTCTGCACCTTCCTCAAGGAAGTATACCTGCTTTTAAAGTAACACCACCAGCTTCCTTCCTTCAGAATAGAATAGAATGGGAGGGGAGCAATTCTATTTACTTTGCTTCAGCAGGAAATACATTGTAAACTACCGGTTTGTGAAATCCAACTACCATGCAAATCATTTCATATTTAGATAATTACTGAATAATACTTTTATCCACTAGCAACTCCTTAAGATAACTTAGTTGAATACAGTTAAAATGCAACAAATCTGAAACTGAACAGCTTCAATTTTTTTAGTTATCTATCTGTACTTTCATGCTACCATATAAAGTAAGGGAGGCAACCTTTGTTCTCCAGATGTTTAGGCCTACAAATCCCATCATCCATCTCCACAGATTATGCTGGCTAGGGCTGATGTGAGGTACAGACCAGAGGAACACAAGCTGTCTCTCCTATGAATATTCTTAATTACAATTATATTGTACATAATGTAAAGTTCAAAAACAGATTCATTAATTCATTAAATAGTCAAGTGGTATGCCAATTCTTAGAGCACAAGAATCAAAAATTGGGTACAAGGAAGATAAGATAAACATTATTCCTGTTTCTGAAATTAAACAGCAGCAGGAAAGAAACTGTTATGTATCAGAGGTGTTTGTGTATATATCTGTTAGAGCTCTTGAATCTTGCCATACACAATCCATGCTATATTCTTTGTAATACATTTTTCCCCCTGGATTGTTAGATGCACTATTATAGGACTAACTGCCACAGATCTCTTTCTCTTTATAGCAATGTATCAGAAATCATACTATAGCATGCCAGAAGCTTCTATTCCGCCTAAATCTTGCATGTTAAACAGCCAAGTGATGTCATGGGAAGGAGCCACACTTTGGGCACAAAGCACAGATACAGGTCATTCGATAGCATCAACACTCCGAAAAGGCATGCAAAGCTTTCATGCTGAAATAGTACTGAATGGCCTTTCACATTCTGTTCAAGCCTTTATATTCTATATTAGATGTCAGACCTACAACATAAGCACAGCTAAACAGACTCTGGATTCACTACAAATAATGGTTCAGTCCCACTGTAAATCTAGTATCTGTAATGAAGCAAAACAAATAAAAACAGTTCTATACAAACACATCCTCTGAAGGGAAAGCATTAGAATAAAGCATTGTGAAATGCACAAAGTAGGAACCCCCAATCTCTTGACCAAAGGTATGTTCAAGTACAGGCATACTAAGGTTGTAATTATGGGTGAGTGTAAGATCTAAAAGTAGTAAGGAAAGAGAATCCTTCTTACTAGAAAGTGATCACCGCTAGGAAACAACACAACTAGATTCCCTGAATGTGTCACACGTTTTGCAAGGAGCCATATAGTGGTGCAACCACCAGAGAAGCAGAAAACTTCAACAGCTTGAAAGCAGAAATACAACTTCTGCATCTGCAGTCAACTGGGTACCATTGTATGAAGGAGCCTTGGGTCTCACCTTACCCAGTGAATCATATTTTTATGGTTCCACTTCCACCCAATCTGCTGTGCAAATGGGATCCATTGCCTACATAACAGAAAGCTAGCAATTCTAAAAGCAACACCAGCAGCAAGTTGAAACTCTCATTTCTGATTGAGGACAGGCCAATGAAGCTTCCCTTTTCAAGCTCCACTAAATTATCCCATTCCAGAAACGAGCTTTTCCACTTGTTTAGAACCACTAGCTCTCCATGGTACTAGTGGGTGGGCCCTGCTGGCAAAGGTGGATACTGCCTACTGAAAATAACTAACTTAGAAGGAAAGCAATACATGTGAGAAAAGGCTGAACTCAGAACGTGATTATCACAATGCCAAATGATGTGTTAATTAGTACTTTTTCTTTCCAAAAACTGCCATAGAGTACAGTAATCATGTAAGACAACAACTGCAATTTAAGACTATTTTATTATGATTATTTAAATGCTTACTGAACTGTCATTTCAGAATGTGCTATGAATTTCAATTCCCAGGCACCAAAACAGAACTACCTTCATGCCACTGGCATGATCCTAAAATACAAGATGTGCATAAGAATTCATCAGAATATCAAGGAATGACCAGGCCTGTTTCATTTTTTCTCCCCAAAAAGGTCAACATCTCGGTAATAACCTCACTGCTCTCTTTCAAAAAGACATTTCAGAGAACTATTATGCATTACGGTGCCCCTCTATTATACAAATACTGCAATCAGCAATTATTCTGAAAAAGTACTTTCTTATTTTACTTATATTTTAATGCAATAAAATGAGAGAAACCATTAGTATTTTGAAAGTCAAAATAACATTTAGCAATTAAAAACAGTATACAGATAAGGTGATTTTACTGATCTTTTACAGATATTAATGAGGAATGCCCAATATCAGAATGCTTTTGAAGTCATTGTAAAGGAAACATTAAGCTAAAATCCAATTTTAATTAGATTTTTTTTCCTTTAGCAACTGCTTAAAGACTCCAATTTGTGTCAACACATACAAAATGCACAACTTGTGAAAACCCACTGAAAATGTTTTGCCAGCATTCATGCCCCCACCCATCCTTTACACAAGCCCAGCATGCAACCACAACCCAAATTACTTTATGATTCAATGCTGATAAGATCTGAGTCTCCACAGCGTCACACTCAGAACACTGAAGTAACGAAAATTACCCAGTTACAAAGATCAGCTCCTGACTACTGGGGAAGTTGCACAGTCTCAGCCACTTAGCCAGTTAATGATACCATGCACTGCGGAAGTTTCCCTTAAGGTAAAAAGTCACTTTCAGAGTCACAGTAAAAAGCAGGTGTGCATTTAAGCATAAAGATGCTGCAGGACTAAGCAAAATCAGAGGAAAGCCTTTCCAGAAAATACTTATTAAAGGGGTTATCCCCAACACCCATATTACACCCCTCCTTCCCCTCCGCCTCTCCCAGCCTGCCTTCTTCGACCTCAGCACCAGCACATCTAATGCCCGACGTACGATGTCGCGGGTAACCTCGCTCACTTTAATCTCCTCCTACAACCAGGCCTGGGGAATTGCAGCTAACCCGACACTCTCCCCCGCCAAAAAGGTGAAGGGAAGCACCACAGGGTCAGCCCAAAGGCCCACCTAGCCTTGCATGCTGCTCCACACTAGCCAACCAAGTGCCTTCCCGCGGTGATGTTTCGCAGCCATTTGCCTCAGGAGCACGCCGCCTCCGAACAAGCAGGTTTCATCAGGGCTACCAGGCACTGATCCTCCACGAAGCCCCTCTCTAAGGCCATGCACGCTCGAGGCGAGCGCCGCCGCCCCATCTCTGATCAGGCCAGGACCACCCAGCCAGGCAGATGACTACAGGAAGCTTACGAACAGGGCACGAAGAAGGCAACAACCAGCAGCCCTGCTCCGTCACCTCTCCCCCAACTCTTGACAGTGACATACTGCCTACCGGCCAACCGCCCCCTCCATCCATTAGCAAGCTTCCTCCTCGTCGCAGCCCTCCTCCGCCGCCGCCGCCGCCACCCTTCCTCTACTCTCTCAGCACTGCCTTCCACGCTCTCAGCAGCCCACCCCTCACTTCTCCACCGTACCCGCAGCTGCCTCTGGCCCCACTCGCCCTCACCCGCCCAGGCAAGCCTACCGCGTGCACGCCCACTCCCGCTCCGGCTCCCCCGCGACCTGCTCGCCAGGCGCCTCAGCCCAGGCGGCCGCGCGCCTTCCCCTGCTATTCGCCCAGAGCCCGCCCGCCTCGCACGCGCGCTCCCCGCCCCGGCGGAGCAAGCCTTTGCCGGCGCGGGGAGGTGGGCGGGGAAGGGAGGTCTTCCTCGGCCCTGCTCTTCCTCCGGCGCACGGTACTCACTCAAGCCCAAGCAAATTCCTGCGGAGCCCCGAGAGAGCGCGACGAAGCCGGCCAGCCGCCACTCCCAGCGCTGTCCCGCCCTCTTTTCCTCTCCGTGGTCGAACTACCGCTGCTCCCCCGTTCCTTTCCCTCCTCAAAGGAGAAACTTTATTACCTCGGTAAGCGACAGGAACCGCCCCCTCGCAAGGCAGACGCATGCGCCAAGCCCCCCCCCCCCCCCGCTAACAAAACTGGGAGTTAAGACGAAAGGACTACAGGTCCCATACAGCGTGATACTGCAGAAGCGAGCCCGGATTTCTAATTTTGTCCTCCAAGAAGCATCATGGGAGGTGTAGTGCACTAGCTGCTGCTCTTCGTCCCGCCATTATTTTGATGGCGTTGCATGCTGGGATTTGTATTCTCATTCAGTAGCCTTTTTGAACTAAAACGACGTGCCTGAACATGTCATGCAGAGCCTGCTCTCTATAAATGCCTTTCATGTTAGGAAGGACACTGAGTTTAGTGTTTCAGTGTCCTTTTCTTGCACAGGAGGCTAGAAGAGTGCTGCATGCTGGAGACCAGAATGAGCAGATTGTTTGCAGAGGTGATACCATGGTGTGGGAGGAAAAGAATAATCTAGTTGCTTTTACAAAGGATAAGGTTGTTTAGGAGTGGAGAGGCTCAAATTTTTAATGTTTCAGTAACCAGGAAAAGAAGCATAATGTTGGAAGCTGTCACAAAGAGCTGCTGGTGTTTACCAGCTTATTTGGGCAACCATAATAGTAATTATACCAGAATTCTAAAGCACAACATTTTGCCAAGATACAGATAAACATTTTAATCTGTTCAATATTGTTGTTTCTATCAAACATTAATAGGCATTTCACTGTTAAGGATCAGTAAAATTAGTGAATCTCTGGTAAGAAAAAAGATACCAAGTAGAAATGCTTCTTAAAAATTGGGTTAAATTGGTTTAGAGTAGAAATACAAACATAGGATTGATGTAATAACATCTATCAGTGATCAAATAATAATAGCTTGAATACATGCTTGAAAAACACTCCTCTCCTTTCCTCACTGATTCTTAAACAGAAGACTAGCAAACTTAAATGCCAAATGTGGTTCTTTCCAACAACAATTTCTGACTGTTTTTGCAATCAATTTTTATTTTGCTTTCTCTGAATTTTCAGTATTGTCCAATGTGCAGTAAAGGGGTAAAAGGCCTTTTACCCCTTGAGGCTTTAAATAGGTAAATCTCAACCTCAATACACAGCTCTTTACCATACAACGTCTTTGTTGCAGGCAGACATTCAGGAACTGTAGTTCACAATGAAACAAAAGCTGTAATGAGAATACTACAATGAATGATGAAGCCAGCTATGAACAGTGGTGTTCATTCACCCTTGAACATTTTTCTACCATGAAAATTCATGAAGGATCACAATAATGTGTCCCACATGTGTGGGCCAGCAGCTTTAAATGTCTTCCCAATTATTCATCTATTTTTAAAGTTCTTTTAGTTGCAGTCCTGTAGTCAAGCCTCGTAACAGTGTTACATTCTGATTCATGAAGCAGGAACAAAAGCTTCACCCACGGTGCCCATAATTATTCCTGTGCAAGCAATCATTTATATGAGTGAAAAGGAAAACTTTCTCATTGAATGATTATATATCACTCAGCTTTACAAGGAACTGTCATGGATACTGAAAGACACTCAATTACAGTGTATGTTAATTAATGTGCAAACCACCTGCCATTGCTGCTGTTGATTATCTTTGACCCTTTCTGTGCTCTGTTTTTGGCATAGTACCATTTGGTTTAATGTACAACTCAGTGGTCTGTTTTATATGCCTTGTGCTAAGAATGACTGGTGCCTCCTTCATGTTACATAATCGTAGTGCAATTGTTTATGTCTCTACTCAGAAGTAAGTCCAGCTATGTTCCACAGGAAGTGTAGATTTCAGTCTGATAGTATCCTTGTGACACTACTCTGAGCTCTACATTTTTGTGATGCTGTAAATAATAGGTATAAGAGGCCTGTCCTGAATGTCTCATTGCTGATTTTGTACATGGGATTTCTGAAATAATTTAAATTATACACATCTGTAGATAGTTCTTCCAGTGATAACAGGCAATCACTGATACCTTGATTAATTAATAGGCAATATGTAAACTTTTGTCAAACCAGTGTCTGTTAGGATCAAACTAGATGAGATAATGGAGATCCAAAATGTTTCAAAGAGCAGTCATGTCAAAGGGGTAGAAACAGTATAGATTAAACCTTTTCCCATCCACTGTTATTCAGATGAAGGTTTTCCCTCCTTGCCTTCAAAGAGATGCTACATTTGAGAAAATGCACTGTATGGCTTTTAATAAAAGACTGTACAAGTAAGACTAGACCAAGTTGAAAGCTGTTGTGCTCAGGTTCTAGAACATCAACAGGAAACATGTACCTGTTCAGTGCTGAGCTGAGACTAATAAATATCCTCAGGTTTATGGCAAGAATAAATGCATTCAGAGGCTGCAAGTGATGCTGCACATTAAAGGCTGCTCTCTCCTCTTTTTACAACAAATGACTTACTAGGCATGCTGCGAACTGGCTGGCTCTTGACGGCTTGCTGCTTTTAAAATGCAAAAGCTTTAAAAACAACTATATTTAACTTTTAAAGTTGATTGTATTATTTCCTGCTGTAACCTACCAAAGGGAATGGGGAAATTATAGCTCCATAGTCATTCCTGCATCTGTACATCTGTAGAAGCACATTTAGCATGTGAGGAGAACATAAAGGTTACAAGCACCTAAAATAACATCAATGTGCTTCCTTCCCCCATTTCTTAGGGTTTTGTCTTGTTACATTTTTGTTCTTCTGAGTTTCTTATTCTCTTTGTTGCTGTCCTGTTGTTCAAAAATGTTTATTATTCTATATTTTCCGGTAGGAAAGGTATACATAGTAGCTTATTCATACACAAGCAACTGTGACCTTCAGCTTAGAAAAGCTGTTTCTTTTGGATAGGAGGAGAGTTGCCATGTCATTACAGGTAAAGAGTTTCCCCAGGTTATTCTTTTGAAACAATGGAATTTCCTTGAGTCATTTGATCATCTTTATGCCAGATAATTTTGGCTTTTGACCATCATGTTTTTCAGTACACTCACTCCAAGGGCAGTTAGTTCAGTGCACAGTAAAGGCACATTTATATTCCACTGAAACTCACTGCCAGAAGACTTTTTTTGGAGGATATTACAACTTCCCAACACTAAAAACTGCAGTCTCTTGGGACTCGAGAAATGCAGTAATACTTCTAGTGCCATTTTGAAGATATTATCAAGTGTTTTGGCTCCTATCGAGTGTTGTTTCTGGTCACTTAATGACCAGGAACTCAACTTCTCACAGACATGCCTGCTTCATTTTGTGAAGCATGGGTATGATGCAACCAAAGTATAAGCATTTATTAACTACATTTATTAAATACAATTCTTTGTATTTTATCCTCCTCCTCCTCGAAACTCCCCATCAAGCTTTTTTTAAGTAGTCAGACCAGTAGAGCCTTCCTGGCCAAGTAACATGCAGCAATGACCCATTTATTTCAAGACAGGGAGTAAACCTTGTTAGGTCCAATATCTACTGCTGATAGGGGATTTTTACAGATGTTGTAGGGAAAGAAATAGATTTGGAGTTTAATGGCTCAGAAAAGAATGAGAAGGCAGGTAGTTTTTTCATATTACAATCTCCTTCTCTCTCTCTTTGAGGATCAGTACAGAAATGAGATGTCTCAGGTGAATATGTAGTTTTAATTGATTATTTACAAACACAGAACCCAGCATTAGTGGGTCAGGAGTATTTTATATATTTGATTCACAAATATTGTCTATGCCTGGTATTCAGAAGTAGGTTGGAGGTTGTTATACATTCCATTTGGGTTTTTTTAAAAAACCATTTGCTCAATGGTTAGCTGATTTTCAAGTGCCAAACATTTTGATACCTTTTTTTGGATGCTAAAGCTATCCAATTTTGTGACTTTTTAAAATATACTTTTAAAGCATTCTGAATACACACAAATGAGTGTTTGTTTGGGTTTGGCAAAAGGAGCTATCAGCCTAGTATAAGACCTTATGGTAAATATTTATAAGCCCCATCTGCCCTAATTTATTAGAAACATTATTTCTGATAATAATAGTAATACAATATGCTGAAGAAAGATGTTAATACATATATTTCAGGAGGCGACAGCATGATGGAGGAAAGAGGAATGGTTTCAAAAACCTTTTCCACTACAATCAGCAAAAGTGCTTCCTGTTTGTTTTCACATTTTCTGTGCTAGGCTGAAACACTCAAACTATTTCCTTAGGATTGGTGTCAATTCAGTTCAACTGGACTACTTCCAAGCGGAGAATTTAAAAAAAGAGGGCCCAATAAAATCTAGAAAAATGTTTTGTGATTTATCTCACCTTGTTTATATCTCCCTCAATGGCTTTGTTATAGCCTATGTTTATACTGATAAAAAAGCATTCGTTGATTTGACGTCATCCAACATCTTGGTGCACAAGGAAGCAACCATCCTTATCACTGCTATATCCCCCATTGAGGTCTATGTACCTAGCATCCTGCAGTTGCTTTGGAATTCAATTCGCATCAGCCCTAACAGTGTGGGCAATGCTCAGGAAACTTGGGCATATGGTTCAACCCATATGGAAGGTACCAGGTTGGGGAAGACTGGAGATGTTCATGTTGGTACCTCCTTATGCCATTCCTATTTTTAGCAGTAGAATATGCCTTGTAATCTAGGGGTCTCCTACACTTTGCCTGAGCAGATTTCCAAGGGCACCCATGAACTCTTAAGTCCATCCCCACTTCAAAACATTTTTTTAAATCAAAGCCTTGGAAAATGGTCAGTCTTCTTTATCTTCCTTTCCAGCCTCACGATTTCTTGTGTTCTTACAGCTGCTTTAGCACAGTGTTTCTTCCCTCGTAGCTTCTAGCTTTATCCTTTCCCTATCCCTCTTCCTTCCTGTCTCTCCCTCCCTCATATCCTCTATCATTGCTATATCTCTCCCCACTTCTTTCTTGTTGTTACATGCCCACAAGTTGTCTCCAGCTTGTGGTGGCTCTATGAAGATCCTGTCCTTGGCAACCCTGCTCAGCCCTTGCAAACTCAAAACCATGGCTTCCTTTATGGAATCAAGCCATGGTCTTCCTCTTCTTCTGCCTTCACCTTTCCTTAGCATTATTGTCTTCTCCAGTGAGTCATGCCTTCTCATGATGTGCCCAAAGTACGATAGCCTCACTGTCATCATGTTTGTTTCTAGGGCAGATTCTGGTTTGATTTGATCTAGGGCCCACTTGTTTGTCCTTCTGTTGGGCCTTCAGCACCATGGTATTTGTTCTTTCAGTTGGTCCTGCCAGGTATTCACAAGGTCTCCTCTAGCACCATATTTCGTATATATAGTAGGTTGAAGGCTTTTTAAAATTTTATTTTATTGAATGATTGATTGACTGATTTTTATATGGGGTCTTTTAATGAGTGGCTGGAGAGAGAGGTGGAGCCTTGGGGCACACCCATTGAAGTAGTGATGGGTAAAGGGAGATATGGTGATAGGGGTTTAACACATCTGCCCAGGACAAGAGACATTTGATATCTTACATCTGTCCCCTCTTCTGGTTTCTCCCCTAACCAAATAGTTCCAGGCATTCATACTAGGAAGCCCTTGGGTTTTTGTGGTGCTGTTATTAAACAGCAGGTCAGTTTATACAAAGATCTCTCTCCCATGATATGATTATGAAAGGGCTGAATTAGCATGTATCAGCAGGACCTGATTGGGAGAAGATGGAGTCCCTCTTTCCCAGTTGTGTCCACTTGGGTAATCAGTTCAACCAACATCGCCCAGAGGGCCAGGGAACTGGGGGTTTGTCATAGTCTATAAAGACTTAATGTCCCTACCCATCCATTAGTGAGGAGGTCCTTCTCAAGCAGCTATCCCCTAGGGAGGAGAACGGGATGTTGGCTAGAAGAACAGTCTTCTCAGTAGTTGCACCCCACCTTTGGAATAGGGTCCTAAGAGAGGTGCACCTGGCACCATCGCTCTCAGCATTTTGGTGCCAGCCAAAGACATTCCTCTTTTCTGACTATTTTTATAACAAAATTTAGTGGTTGATTTTAACTAATCCTTTTTTGGTTGATTTAAATTTGCTTACTTTAATGCATTTATGTAATATTTTAATTTTGATATATTATGTTTTTATTTCTGGTTATGTTCTTAATATGTTTATATATGTTAATTTTATGTCTGATTTTAGAATGGTGTGTTGTTTTAATTAGCCACACAGGGAGCCCAGATATGGGCCATTGTAGTGGCATACAAATTGCAAGTATAAATTTAAAACATTTTTAAAATCAATTAAAATAGCATTTAAAATGCAATGAAAGGACCCAACCAAGAAGAAAGAAAAAAATTACTTGGATAAATCCATCAGGGTTCTGGATGATCAGGAGATCTTTAAAAGCCTCTACAAAGGGGACTGTCTTAACCTGGTGCTGAAAAGATGCCAAATTTGGTGCCAGGTGGGCCACAGCAGTGAAGTTGTGCCAGGGACGGGGGGCCATCACAGAAAAGGGCCTCCCCTAATTCTCACCCTCCAAGTGGTTGGCTCCCAGAGGAAGGCCCCAGAGGTTGAGTATAGTCAGGTATGTCAGGCTTGAGAGAGGTGCTCAAGCAGGTTTTGTGGTCCCCAGCCCAAGAATGAACATCTTTGGTGCACATGTGAATTAACCTGACTATTCAAGCAAGCATCTGGAAAATATTTTGTGGTATCAAGTAATATGAACCCTCTCCCTGTTGCATTTGATCCATGATCTCCAGTGGATATTGCAATTATTAGTTAACTTCAACTCAACCTTAGTGAAATCTGGCTAGAGTCCAGAGAAACCATTTTAAGTGCATCGGTGAACTTCTCTCAAGGGAAATTAAAATTAGAAGATTTTAGCAATGTTGCTTATTGAAGTTCTGTGACTGGTAGACAAGCCATCCTTTGCAATTCTGCCCCCATAGCTGACCCTAACTGGAAGTGTACTGCCAGCATTGCCAGGAATAGCTTAGACTCTGATCATGCAAATCATATAAATATACAGCTAATGGAAACATGCATCCATGTTCAGGGAACCGCTAGGTTCAATGACTGCAAAATACTTGGGGCTGCCTTTGAAGACTGGAAACCACAGTTAGTACACAACACAGCTGCAGAGGCAAATGAAAAGCATCTATTACGCCAACACTAGAAGAGTGGCACAGGTTCCTGATGGGTTACTAAGCAGAATTCAAAAAG
The DNA here is from genome assembly GCF_004798865.1 of Varanus komodoensis. Classification (NCBI taxonomy): domain Eukaryota; kingdom Metazoa; phylum Chordata; class Lepidosauria; order Squamata; family Varanidae; genus Varanus; species Varanus komodoensis. Next base: position 110,062,127 of record NW_025335268.1, on the reverse strand, counting down.
CTGATGTATATCATGAAAGACCTGAGTCTGGGACAGGGATTTGTGTTGTGAACTTTTTTCAGAGTTCTCTTCAGAAAGGCCCATCAAACAGGGTGAGATGAGTCCTGATGATCCTCCTCCTAAGGAATTCTTTTCCCTGAAAGACTTGCTTGGTACCTTTCTTTTTATTTCCCTAAGGTTTTAAAAATCTGGTGAAATTTTAATGCCATGTAGGTGTTCTGTTTTTATGTTATTTTTCTCCCAGTATTTAGATGAAGTTTTAGAAATTTTTCAAATAGTGTATTATAAGTTATTGTAAATTTCCTGGTGATCTTACTTAAAAGGCACTGAATGAGGGTGTAATAGCTAGACAGAGGAAAAAACCCTACAACTCCCAGCATTCCTCAGTTAGTAGGATTCACTGAGGAATGCTGGGAGTTGCAGTACATTTTTTCTTGTCTAAACATGCATAGGACTGAGTTATTAATTTCTTAAATCTTTCTCCCTTGATTTCCCTGCAAAAGAGAATGCAACATAAAGCAG
>NW_025335268.1:109756605-110061505 GCF_004798865.1 Varanus komodoensis | reverse complement strand
AATGCCCTTTCCATTTACCACAGTGCCTTTACTTTTAATACATATTCCACACATCTATCAATAGGACATTGCTTCTGAATCACTTAAATAAGGTATGTGCATTTTTACATTCACACACAAACACGTGTAGATATTGTGCGTTTAAAGAAATAGAATCTGAAGTTACCTATAAAATGTTTCTCCTCCAGTTTGGGTGTAGTCCTATTGAATTGCCACCTGCCAGATGAAGGGCCGCTATCTTCCTGGCCAGGTTGCTGGTGGAAGGGGAGGGAGGAGGAGGCAATTTTCACTCGCTCATCCTCTTCCGATTGCTTCCTTTAGATCAGGGGTCTCAAACTCAACTTACCTGGGGGCCGCTGGAAGTAGAGTCTGGGTGAGGCTGGGCCGCATCAAGTATTCCACCACCGTGGTGGTGGTGGGCCGCTCATCTCGCCTCGCTCCCGGAGGCCGGCCCGGGTGCCACAGGCGCTTTGAAGGCCGTAGGGCCCCTCCCCCATGCCCCACCCATCCCGGCAATTGGCCCGTGGGCCGCGAGTTTGAGACCCCTGCTTTAGATGAACCTCTAAGCCCCTCCAGAGGAGTTGTACTGCTGGTGCTGCACAGGCTTTAGGATTCTGTGGATCCCCACTTCTTCTCCTTCCCTGCCCACCTCCTTTCCTCTCTCCACAAGGCCACTCTTGAAAGTAGGCACCACCGTTCTTTCTAGCATCGGGGGCAGCGAAAGGAGCAGCAGGAGACAGCAAGGGGGAATTGGATCTTAGGAATCCCTCTCCTGAGGTCATAGGACAGTCTGTAGCCTCAGTGGGAAAACCCGGAAATATCCTATGGACCCTGGGACATGCTTGCAGAGAACATAGAATTACTCTCCAAATCAGGGTGTTAAAAACAACATATAAAATGTAGATGTACTGCTTTACTTTTACAAAAGTTAATAAAAGCATGATTGATTTTATTTTGGCAAATCTATTCTCCCTGTTTGTTCCTTCTTTTGATCCAAAATGTTCATTTTCCAATAATAGCAAACTCATATTTTACCCAAAAATTCATCCCCAGAAGGTTTTATTAGTTCTATTTTCTTGCACACTGTAATCTTGGTGAAGCCAACATAGAAACTGTTAATTCCTCGTATTGTTGACTATCATATCCATCTAAAAATTAAGAAGATGAAAAAGGGTTTTTTAAACTAGTATTTCTCTGTATTTCATTCATAATTCATCTATTGGAGATCCCCACTATAAATGAAGATCTTCCATTTGTTTCTGACATTTCTGATGGTGAACTGACATTTCATATTAATTTTACTGATTTTAACTGATGTTATATATTTTCTTGTGTGATGAATAGATCCTGTCCTCTATTTGCCAGTAAGAACCAGGTTGGTCACTTGAATCTATGCTGTACACATGCGCACAATCTGCCTCATTAGCTACAGAAAACAACTGCAGGAAGAATTAATGTTCAACAGAGGTCAGCCACAACAGAAGGGTGCCATTTATTTTCATATTATGGCAAATGCGGTCACCTGCCTGAACAGCTCAGACATTTACAGAAGCAGTACTAATTCTTCTAAGCATGCAGCAGGTATCAACATGAGTTCTTCAGAGTGCTGCTGTCTTTTATGATGATGGAAAGAGAAGAGAAAATGTCACATAAATGGGGACCTCCGGAATACATGCTTTCAAGACCTGCATTCAGAAAGAAGCAAGGATTAAGACATAGGCTTATCCCTGCACTACCAAGAAGTCAATAGTGTAGCATGTGTATATAATAAATATCAATATTAGCACCATAAAGACAGGCTCCCAGGCCATGGACTATGTTGGGTAAGCTACAATTTGGGAGGGTGCTACTGTTTGGGAGGGTGCTACTAACCTGGGCTAGTCAGTGTGAATGAGATCAGAATGAATGGCCACTAATGCTGGAATTGTGGAGAAAAGGCCAGACAAGACATTTCCCCTTAAAGAGCAAAATAACCTTTGCAAGGATGGTAGCATTGTCCTGAGATACCTAGGAATTACCCCATCAAGAGCAGGCAGCAAACACAGACAAAGAACTCAGAAAGCTTTACCCAGAAAGCGGTAATGTAATCTAGCACCCATCAAACCATTAGTTTAAGTCTGGAAAACAATGAGAACCTTCTCGTTCCCAAAGAAGCACACAAGCACATATATGCACACAGCTTTGAACCCAGACCTGGCAACCCAGCCTGGAATGTGGACTTTTGCACCCCTTCCCACCCATGCAAGCAACTGCTGTCAAGAGTCTGCTGCACAGGACAAACCAATAGACAAGAGGCAGACTGGGTCTTTCCCCCTTTCTGTTAACTTCTGTTAGACAATTCTTCACCCCTTTAGGAATAGAGCGTAAGATTGGGATGTGATAGGAATATTTGCTGCTTAAACAATATTGAGCTAAGAGTTTTGTCTCTGTTCTATATCTTCTGAATAAAATGCCCATTGCTTTAAGGGTTGTGTGTGGGTATGAATGCAAAACTAAGGAAGGTTCTCTCTGGATGTGTGTGTTAAACCCCAGCAAAAGATCCCAAACCTTTCAGGAGAATGTGGCTGGCACATGTCTCCTTATGAGGTCATGACATGTTAATACTTGTCATATCCATGTGACCAAACAGTCATCTGAATTCTCAAGGAGGGAGGGGGAAGATCAGTTCATTTGCAGAGGTTCTAGTGTAATGATTTACTCCCTTATTTACTTTTTCAAATCAGGATGGAATTACTCCTTGTACTCAGCCTGGGACTGAGTCTGAAACTGGTATCCCCACAACAAATTATGCTCCCAAACAGAAGGACTTAGTGAACCCAAATGATAGCCATTCTTTGTCTACTCAAGGGCATAGAAATGTAAGCAGATTAAACACGTCTCTCCTAGTTTCTTACCGTGCTTTTGCAGGAGGGTTTCTTAATGCCAAACCTTTGAGTAAGTCTTTCTGTAGTGAACTCTTCCCACTTCCCATCTATCTGGCACTGTGCTTTTATTTCATACTTAACTTCACGCTCCTGTTTTAAGCTGACAGGGCTGCGTTCAGCAGTAAAAAAAGATATAATGGGATCTGCATGTTTGACTCTCTGAAATGACATTGAATGAAATTCAGGTCTCTGATCATCATGTACTGACACAACTCAGAATTCTGCACAAGGGAATATTAATTCAGGATAGATTATTGTCACTCAACTTGCATGGTTTATTTGTGACTTTATGGGCTTTTTTCGAGGATGCAAGGTTATTTTGGTAAGGCTCAGTGAAGAACTGGAAGGAAGAGAGACACAGAGGAGACATAAACAGCATGGAGAGAACAGGAATTGGAAGACTAAATGAGCAAGAAAGCCCTCCCTCATCAATCCTGCTCTTATCCTCTTTCAGGCAATCAGTTACACACAAAGAGCCAACCACCCTTACATCTTTTCGGCCTGAAGGTGATCATCATGCTAGTTCCCACAGAACCCTGGGAATTTGGCATTATCTCTGTACTTTGCTACCAGGACATCTGGTCATAGGTGAAGACTAAAAGGACTCAGACAAAGTCTCGGGGGAAACCCTTAAACTAGGGAGTCAGATGATCAGGAAGAACTATTTATTTATTTCTATTTAAAACAAGTGTGAACATTTATAAATTGGACAAAAAGAAGAAATGCATGACCATGAAACAGGACAAAAGAGAGCGATGACCATATAATTTGCATGTGCTAATGTATATGCATAGACGCTAATTTAGAAGTAATTATTATGAATAGAAATACAATGTGTCTCAGCATGATATGGAAGGTTGTGACAAGATGGCCCGAATGCCTGCCTGCCTGCCTGCCTGCCTGACGTGTAGGCCAGTCAGGTGCAAAGTGCTGAAGGTCAACCGTTGTTATGGTTCTTTATCATTAGACCAGACTTGGAAAGAACATCCCTTCCAATAGAGGACCATCCTCTATAAAAAAAGGACATATTGCCACTCTGTCACTTTTATATCCTCCAAGACCTGGAGCCAATCTTCAGAGAGAGCAGTAGATCACATGAAAGAAGCCATATGGACCAACAGAGGAGGCGCTACAGGTAAAGGACCTTGTTCTTACAGTTCAGAACCACTGGAATACCAGATGCAATCTGCAAAACTAGAGAAAACTAGAGACACTCAGCCCTGCTGAGTGATTACAGGCAATGGGCTCAATGCACCAGGAAGTTATCCTGTGTTAGCCCCATTGAATGGCAACTACACAAGAGCACTTCTGATCTAGGAAAAACATGGCTAGCAAGGTCAGTGTTGTCAGAGTCCAATGTAGGACAGGGGCAGCCAAAGGCAAGATAGAGGCACTGGGAGCAGGGCACCAGAACTTGAGGCAAGACAGAGTCTGAAGTCCAAAAACAAGGATTAATGACAAGCCCAAGTCATATTCATGGTACAGGCCAAGGTCAGGAACCAGAAAGACAAACAGAGGTGCAGGTACCTTGAGGCAGATTAACTGGGCAGAACACATGGAAAACAGGAAGGGTCAAGCAAGATGCAGACACAACAGCACACAGGAAGACCTATGATGCTGAGACAATGTGGCAAGGCAGGATACAGGGTGATACAAGATACACAGCAAGAGGCAGGGACAACAGCAAACAAAGGCACCCGTGATGCTGAGGATGGAAAGGCAGGATACACAGCAAGATTCAGGAGCCATGGCAAAAGTCAGGCAGGGTGCAGGCAAAACAGGAGGACCTGTGTTGCTGAGGCCAGTTCAGGAGGGAAGAGCTTGCTCATGTATAGCTGTTCCTCACTCATCTGAATACTGAGCATGCCGTCAGGGTCTGGGACCAATCCTGCAAATAAGGAGGTGGTTGTCTTGGTTTTGTCCACCAGAGCAGGTCAGATCTTGACAAGTCAAGAATAACTATGACTGGACAACTATTGAGGGTCTATACTGTCACAGGAGCCACAGAAAAGATCTCCCTAGACTTGCTCCTAGACTTCACCATTGCAATCTATTTGCCTCTTATTTTGACCCAGGCAACAGTGACAAATAGAAGAAAGAGCAGCAGAAACTGCCACTTTTTTGCTTGCACAATATCTGCCAGCTGAGCAAGGAAGCAGTGGCAGTGATAAGGAAGAGGATCAAAAAGGGCTGGTGAGGGGTGGACTAGCTGAAGGACAGGACCCAAGGACTGTGTCTTGCCCAAGTGCCCTCACAAACTTGGGACTGGCACTAAGGGCAAACCTCCACTATCTCCCCCTTCTTACAGCTAAAAATACTAGTGGTAGTTTAATGGCTTTGTGGCAAGTTATCATTTTTGGCATTAGCCTATGTCAGTCTGTTATTAACCTCTGATGACTGAAGATGGCTTGGTACAGCCACACCATCCTGCTTCCATCACACATTTCATTAAAAGCAAAGCAAAACAAACAACACAATGCATCAAACGGCGGCTATTGAGAAAAAAACAAAAAACAAACCAGCATCATGCACTTTTAGGAAAGTGCTTGCAAGAAAATGCTTTGCACCCTTAAGCAGGCACATGATCCTCAAACTGAAAATAAGTATTGTTCCTTGTCTAGCTATAGTGAAAGTTACTTTGAAAGAAAGAGGGTCACAGAACTGTTCTTACCTGCATGTAAAAACTGTACGCTGAAGCATCATGTCTTACTGCTTTTATCTCAAAGAAGAATCCATAAATGGAGATTATTTCTGCATGGTATCTTGGTTCCTGAAGTAAGCAGTACATTTGTGAAATTAAAAAAATGCAATGTTATCCCAACTAATCTCAATACTATGCCAGTGAAAACACCAGTAAATAATCTCTTACTAGGAAAAAATAACTCATATGTTCCTTGTCAGTCCCCAACAAGGAAATATAATTATTAAATAATTTTGAGAACCATAACAGAGCAATAAAATATGACACGGTTTGTGCAGAAAAGGTTAAATTATCCGTAAATACACTGAGATGTTGTGCAAAAGCTTTCCACTGTGAATAGCTTGCTACTGCACATAGGTTTTAAATATCCAAATATATTTCAAGGTATTTCTTTGCTTGCAGGAAAAACAAATGACTCAGTCTATTCAAAGTGAAACATTCTGAAGATCCCTTCATTCCGGTTCAAGAGTTATTAAAGTTTATATTAAACTTTGCAAAAAGGAAGCCACATTGAACTCAATGGGACTTCTGAATTGACATTGCATCATAATTATCCCATTAAAATTAGTGCAGCTTAAGTTTGTTTTAGTTCTGCTCCAAGATCATAAAGATACCTGCCCATTTTCACTCAAATGCTATGAGAATCAATGACTTTGATTTTGATAGCATTAGCAGTGGTGTCCCATTGGATACTGCTCCATGTTGTCATTTATTCTTGGTTGTAATGATGATCATGAAATATGTTGCAATTTCTTTTCCACTACTGAAAGATGGAAAATATCCAAAGCAAAGTTAGGCATACAGGCCACCTAAATCTCTGGTGAGTGGAAACATTAGCAAATAGTTTGGAAGCCCCCACTAAGTGCAAATGGTATCCCATACAGAAAAGACCCATTCATTAAGTTTGAACTCAAGCAAGGGAGTGTGCTAAAAGAAAAAAGTCATCCCCATGAAATGCAGCACCACCCAGTTTTAGTAACAGTGAGGAGAACTTGAAAAACAGGGTTGAAAAATACCACCCATTCCAAGTAAGAACAGTGTTCTCAGCTTACATTCTCTGTATTAGCTTTCTGATGTTATTTCGTAGCCAAATTTCATGAGATACATATGATATGACATCATTATTTTGCTTATGTGATCCCTAACTACCTGGGATAGCACATACTTTAAAACAAATGGCACCAATGCTTCATTTTGCAGAAAGAAACAGGCATGCAGAAAAGGTAAGGGAGGAACTGATAGATGAAGTTCAACATTTCAAACACTGTGAAGTTTTATTTGTTGATTGATATGGCTTAAACAGTTTTACAAACTGCTTTTAATCTTCTTAACAGATTATTTCTTTAATGTGATTTTATATCATTCCCCTTTCACTCATCAGTTCTACCTTTGCCTTCAATAGGATTCAGTCACCGACCATATTGGGAACTATTTTCCTTTTCTGAAACTGGCCAGTGAGAATGTAGGCTGAATTCCAGTTTGCTGAGAAAAGCATGAAAGATGGCCCAATTCCAAGTTGGTGTGAACACAAGTCATCTCACTAAATCTTGCCACAAATATGCTCTTCCGTCTCCCAAATTTTAGCACATATGTGAAATCTTTCTTCTCTTCTCTTTCTCCCCCTCCTCACCAATAAGACAGTTAATTGGTTTACATGTAACAGTGGTGAATTGTGGGTTAATTAACCATGATTTGCCAGGATTGTATCCTGCCATCATCCTGAGTACAGAAACACGATGGTTATAACATGAAATGTGAATGCAGACACGTCAAAGAGTGGATATACTCATTTTAACCCAGGATTAGTTCAGATAGAGTTGATTAGAATGTTCATATTCAAAAGTGTGGGTTAATTAGCTCACAACTTGCCACCATGGTGTGCAAATGAGGCCATTATGTGAGGTGGCCCTGCTATGGGCACACTGATGCTCCCTTCCCCACTCGTTTATCCATTCTTTACATTTTAATGCTGAGTAACCTGTGTAAGCACCAGACCGAACCTCACTGCTTGAGTGTTAAAGTCTCTCTGGAACGCCATATCACCACCATTCTCGAGCTGAAAGGGAAAAAATAAATTATCCATTCTGTGGAATCCATGTCTTAAATATTTTGTGATACAGTTGACACACTCAAATAGAAGATTATCCTCTGTACAGCTGGATACTCAAGCCTTCCTACCTAGTTCATAAGTTGGTGCACATGTGCCCATTTCTGCTTAGTAGAACCTTTCTGCATCCACTTCAGGAGCAAGAGAAACAGACTACCCTGGGAGAAAGGGGGACCTTTTTTTAACTTTCCCAAGCATCTCTCCCCCAGCATTAATCACTCGCTTGCCTCCCTTAACAGTACTCTGTACAATCCCCTTAAAATGGATCCAGATGAGGCTTGTGCAACTGGACTGCTGTGGAGACAGTGGACCTCCCTACTCACTTCCCCATGGCAGCCCTTTACTCCCCCTGAGAACACTACACAGAAGGTCAAGAAACCCTGCCTAAGGGGATGAGCTGTAATGCTGTGGGAAAATCCCCCAAATCAGGCAGAAGCACCTTCCATGAGCTGAGTTCTTCTATTAACAGAAGGCAGATCCTACAGCAACCCATTATGCATTTCTTAAAGGTCTCCTAGGAAGATGAAGCTGTTTTAGCCCCCTACCTGTCTTGACCCAGGAATTCAGCACTGGCATTGACTGTGAGGCTGATGGACCAGGGTGGCCAAAGGAGTTCTCCCCAGGTGCAAGCACTACTGCAGACGTTGTGCAAGGGACCCCTGAGTTTGGCTCCGGTACTGGACCAGCCCCCCTTTTGCAAGAGCCTCCAGGGAGACAATGCACCAACATTGTCTGTGTGTCAGTCATAAACTCAAGGATAGATGGAGGAGTGCTAGCTAGAGGCTGGAGTCCTGTGTGTCTAATGCTTGTGTTCTATAGGAAAGGAGAGGGACAGAGTCTGTAGCATGAAAGGCTTCGGTTTGGTCTCAGGCCTCCTCAGAGCAAGTTGCCCACTAGGAGCTCTCCAGGTGCTGCAGCTATGTACCAGCCTTCTTCTTTGCCTCCTTACCTGCTTCCCTATTGCCTTGACCTCCCTGTTGCTCCACTGCCTGATTCCTCCCCTAAGAGCTCCTCCTACTCTGTACTGGTCATCAGAAGCATATTTACCTCATGCTCTGAATGATATCAAAGCAGAACCTCCATTTGTACAAATAATACTCTTTCATCAAACAACAAGGGATCCTGTAACAAGCTGTTACTAGGTTTGTTGTTTTGGATAAAATGTGGTTATCCCTCAGGGAGTTATTATGGAACACTGGAGTTTTGTGCTTGCTCTGTTAGATCTGTGCAAAGGTCAAATATGAATCAAGTATTTTAATTTACAGTCTCGACATAAGCTATTGAAAAATGCTATCAAACATGATGAAATAAATTTGGTCCACATTGACATTAGGGCATTTGGCAGCTATGTGCAAGCTATTTCCAGTTTTCAGAAACAGCCTCTGAACTCAGGTGTCATAGATTGTTGGTGTGATGCTGGAATCCAGACTTTGTGTTGTATGTGGGTTAGTTCATAGGTGAGTCTGGGGTGTCCAATGCTTGAACAACCCAAAGAACCCATTAGCAAATCCTCAGTCAATTAAGGCATCATTTGTCACAAAAAGTTGCCATGATGTGTGAACAAGGTCACTGTCTTCATTAAATAATATTATAAATTGGTTTTGCATCATGCAACTCAACTTCGTTTAAAAAGGGGGGGTGCCCATGAACTAGCAGGAGTGCGTGTGCATGAACTCCACGGGGTCCAACTCTGGGTTGTCTCTCCCCCAATAACCCAGAGTTTTGGATCTGGACATCACAATAAGCAAGGCAGGGACAGTGTGTCCCTGGGTTGTTAAGCTGCAGCAGGAGTGATCAGACTGCAGAGAGCCAGCATGTTTACTTGCTTCTGTCCATTCATGATAACCCAGGATTTTGGGGTTTTTTAAAGACTCGGTTATTGTGATATGCAGCCACAGCCCGTGTCTTTGTATGCTTCTCCATTGTGCTTTCCTATGTGTTAAGTTTCAGCTTTCCACAGAAGATATAATGAAGGGGAAAGTTGTTCTAAACATGTACAGAGTGTCTATATACCACAATAAGCATACCAACTCACTGCATGGTAATGATCAGACAAAATCCTTGTCAGCCATGGCAAAGGAAGGAAATTAATCTCCCATAGCTCCTCCAGGTGCTTACCTTTGGAAAGAGATGGCATTGGATTGTTACATTTTGTAAATCAGAAAAAAAGCAGAGCAATGTCATAATTGCACCTCTTGATACGAATGCAGCAATAGTTCATGGAAAGAGCAGATGTTACAAGAATGCAAAAGAAGGACATAAACATATAGGCTGGAATTTTTAAAAAGCATACCTTGCTAACAGACATAAAACAACAAGGAAGAAAACTATGATACCAGTAAGATATTTTAATCCTATATTGTTTTACTATGCTTTGTAAACCACCTTGGGAATTGAAATTAATGCAAAAAATGTCAATGTAAAAAAACACCTTGCAGGTAGAAAGGTAGTAATTGAAAATCATTTAAATGAATAAATTTTGAAAAGGAAAAGAAAATAGGAAGAAGGAAGAGAAGAGAACTATGGTTGGGCTAGATTCCTCTCCACACACACAGATGCCCACAATGCTAGTTTTGTACTTGAAGGGAGTTTTTTTATGTGGAAGAATATTTGTAAAAAAAATCCTTCACCTATACTTTGAAGTGGTACAGTCCAGTGTGCCGTCTTATTCTGATGCATATATTAGAAATCCATCTCTCACCCCATTGCTTATCTCTGGTACCACTCACTGAGTCAGATCAGTACTCCCAGCTGCCCTTCCTTCATACTTCTGACCCAGTGCGCCTTCCTGTTTCTATTCATAATTCTCTCAAATTAAACATTGTCAGGCAAAGGCGTTCTTTTGTCAACACTGCTCAAACTCACACTTGCAACAAGTCAGAATTTTGCACTGTTTGCACTTCTGCTGTCCTTCATGTGAGGCCAAGCAGTCTATCAAGGAGCAGGTTTAACAAAATCCAGCCAAGTTTTACATTAACCTGCTTCTGATATATTCACACCACAAGGACGGAGAAAATTAATTTGACTCTTTCCCATGTTACTACAGCAAAAGATTTGAGATTATTTGCTTGTGGCAAAGTGTGGATCTCCATTTAAAGACCAAAGGTGACTTTCTGTGATGTCATTGAGTCTTTTTGGGCTGTGAGAAGGAAATGTAACACAGGATCTGCTTCTGAAAGCAGCTTTTGTTCCAATTGCAAATGTAGCAACAAAGTGAGTTAATATAATGTTTTTTAAATGGTTTCTTCTAAAGAGCTTGTGGTAATAAGCTTCTGTTCCTGTTTCCTTGTGTTATCATAATCAGCAAATATTAGAGCCATTCCAACAGTCTGAACAACCTGCATGTTCTGAGCTATTCTTCAGGTTCCATGCCTTTCCACACCTGCCCACGTTACCTTCAATTGACCACGTTACCATTGCAATGTGCCGCCTAAACTTAATCTCTGGCTTGGTGATGTAAAGGCAGGCTTGTTTCTCCTTACTTCGGCCTTCTTCCTACCTAAGAACCTGTGTGTTTTGTTCTAGGCAAGAAACAGATCTGAGTTACAGAGGTGGAATTGCCCAAAATTTGGAATCCCATCTTCTTTTTGGGGGAAAAGGATATATTTTAATGCATTAGTGGGTTACAGGACCCCAAAACAATGTATCTTGTTAAAAGGGGAAAATATTTTCCAAAAAAACTGGAGGAAACACATGAAGAAATTATGCATCGAAAATTTTGGAGACTTCTTTGCATGTATGGACTACTAGTCTTGCTTTGCACATACACAAAAGTCAATATGCATGTGCATGCATGATACTTCATGTGCATTTATTTCATGTTTCTTATTGAAATCTAAAAAGCCACCCTAAGTTTTCTCAGTGGAGCCTCCAATATCAGAAGCAGGGATGACATGACAGGTATGCATGGCTGGGCATTTCCAAGGGCATCTTAGCACGGTCTCACTAACAAGTTGGGACCCCTGGAGTTGTTGCTCCCCCTCACTACTGCAGCCCACCTGTTCACCTCCCTCTTACTCTGGTCCAGTGCAGGGGTGGCAAGAAGGACCAGCAGCAGTTCTTCACTGGCTACTTGCTCTTCCAGCAAGCAAGTGGTAACCATGATGAAAAAGAAGGCGAGGAGCCTCAGCAGATGGTGACAATGGCAACGGGATGCTCAACTCATTGAGTTGGGAAATTGAGTTGGGGATGTCTTGCCCCTGGGCCCTCGGAGGCCAGCACTGATCTTTCCTATGCTGTCCCAGTCAGGGTGGGAAGAAATCTCTCGGGAAGGTGGAAAGGACCACAAGGGGAGAGGCTGCAAATCAGAAAAGCCCATCAAGGTCAGAACTTCAACTAAGACCTTGGAAGGAATTTTTGTATCAGTCCTATGTTCCCAAGCACCACATTTTGCTGTCTAAGCTGAAATATGGGTAACTGAAATAATTGTTAAATCCTCTCCTTCATTTTCTCCTCTTTTGCTGTTGTTGTCTGTGTTTGCCCTTAAAAAAACAAGCCCCTTGGGGCAGGGACCTTTGCCAAATGCCATGCATGTAGATGGTTTATATCCGTTTCTGTCTTGTTCAGTTCATGTGTGATTGCATACAGATATGGTTTTTGCAATCACGAAAGTTGAGACTACAGCTTCATTTGAAAATTCCTCTTAATCATATGTTCTAGGTTTGAAAGAAAAAGTAAACTTACTTGAAGTGATACCATGTAAACGTAGGCACTGAAAAATAGCTATGTATCGCTGTCCTATTTCCCGTTCCAGGAAAGCACATATCTTGGGTAAGCTAAAAATAAAACAATGGAGCAGAAAACTTAATTTAACCCCAGAATTATTTCCTATTCAGACTTGGTGCTGCCACAAATATCATTCATTTGGTAAATAGAAAGCACTTGCAATGAAGAACGCCACAAGTTCATGCAGATGGCTGAGAGACATTTTTATACATGTAATGAGAAGCAGTGAGAAAAGTCCAGTGAAAGTCACATCTGTGCACATGCAAGACATTTGCAAGATTCTACATGCATTTTCCACCCAGACTTTTTCATCCACATTTGTGATTCAAAGCATGAGAGAGAGCAATGGCTATGTAATGGTCAAGGTTAACCCACTCACGGAATTTGCCTCATATTGAATTATCTGATGGATAACTCAGTGACATCAGGCCAAGCCATGGAACCTGAGAGCTGATGTTTTAATTGTTTTCTCTTCAGAAACCTGGAATTTATTTTAATACAAACCTCATTTCATGGTCATGAAATCTCAGACCTTAAACCTAACATAGAAGCCATTATGGATCACTTGGACTCTAAGGGAACAATCCTTTGCTCCCTGGAAGAGTTTCCTTTGGGTATTGCAGTTCTCTTTCTCTGCTCACACTGAGCAGGATCCAGCTGCAAAGGTCCTTCTTAGACAATGGCTTTGGGGTTGCCCTACCAACCATGCTTTACTGGGCATGAAGCCAAAAATGAGGTAGTTTGGGAGTGTCTGAGTGTGGATCTACAGGATAAAATCCCCCATTTCCCTGACATGCTGCCAAATAGAGCCAAAAATTACACAGCACAAGTACACAAACACAATAAATTTCCTTCCATTGGTGGTAATGGGAGAAGGAAAAGAAAAACACTTTGCCTGAGTTGTTAGAGCTTCTCCTCCACCATGGAGCGCCCCCTCTCACTTTTCAGTTGTTCTGTAAAGCCACAGTCCTATACCCGCCTACTTGAATATAAGTTCCACTTAATTAGGCGGAACTTACTTTTTAATCAAGAGCTATAAGATTATACAGCAAACATAGCATTGAAATCTAGATTTTGAGCATGACACCCTCAATGGGATGTTAGCCTGACCATGAGGCGAGCAGATAGCATTTTCAAACCATTTGAAGTTGGTGTCTATGTGCCACCTGTTCATTTTTTCCAAGCCTCCTATGAAACTCATTTCATTGTATTAAAGGAGATGAGTGTTTGTCTTTCCACTTTGTAATCTTAACTTTTTAGCTATCAGAAAAATGTAAAGTTTTTATTTCCCTTTCTAATCATCAATTTTGATGCAACAGGTAAATAGTAGAAAACAGTCATCCGTGAATATGTAAGGTTACGCCAGTACAAAATTTATCTCTGTTATAACTTCCTCCCAAAAAGAAGCATTTTGACATTGTCAAAACAAGTTTGAAAGAAGCCTAAGCTTAATTGCTCTGCCAACAGTTAGCTGAATTAAAGAGATGTTGTAATATCCAATAGACACAAAGCAGACATTTTTGCTGAATAAGATACAGCCAAGATCCACAGATGCCAAAGCAGCAATCTGCTGAGTAGACATTTTGAGGTGATGTCCACAGCAGTGTTTCAAACTCCTAAATTGCCCAGAGATTCAAAACAATTGGGAATCCCTGCACTAAGTGGATTCACACTGTTCCTGTAGTGTTTTGATATCCATATTTTATTGCAATTTTATATATATGCAAGCTTGCTTAATTATTGGTTGAAGGGGTGGTGTATGAAAGTGGAATCAAGCCATCAGTCCTGCTTCGAATTTTACAAATTCCCAAAGAATGCAAATACCACAGAAATATATGAATGCCAAAATATGCAATTATCTCTAACAGCCTTCCCTCATTAAGTGTGATTCAAAGGGTGGAGGGTTATCAAACAGCGACTTAATCATAGGCAAAAGTGGAAAGGAGAGCTGAGAATGTAAACTATTAAACACACATACACTCTACCTTCATTCAGATATAATGTTAAGCTAAGGCTTATTCCTATGCCACATGGACAAAGTTTTAAGTGTATGTGCCCATCTCCTATCTTCAGTGTGACTGCAAACAGAAGGCAAGAAGCTTTCATTTCTGTTTTCAGTTAACCTCCATTTGCATTATATTCTGAACCCTATACTGGGTTTAACTCTGACAATGGTTTAATGAAATGAGTTTGTTTCATATTTCAAGGTCTGAAGTTTGTTTCAGGAAAACTTAATTAAAACCAAAACCACTATTTAGGTTTGGACCTAATACTAAACTGAAGGTACTTAAAAATAGAAGCTAACAATTCCAATCTTATTTTATTGTCACACTAGGGGAAGTGGAGGGGAAAGTGAAGTCCACAAGCTCATGTTACCAATGTTCATCCATGTAATGAGAAATTATAGTTTATTGTTGTGTCCAACTGCAGCCATCCTTTAAGAAAATAATTCTACAATAGCTATTTTTCCCAGAGTCTCTAAATTGGATCAGTGAGTGATATATATTGTGGAATGTACTAAATAATGTACCAATAAAACTATGAAAGCCTTTGTACAAGGTATCTCAAAGGCTGATCCAAAGGCTGACTGGGTTATTAAGAGCAGGTAATACCTAACCAGCCATTTGGGATATATAATGATTAATAAGAAATCAGCACTTTGAGAGCAATTCTTGGCAAAGAAACCAGAATCACAGAGCTGCTAGACTAAACAAAACCATCAAGGGTTCACTGAATACTAAGCAGAATACTTAGGTAGCATTCAATAAACAAATCCACATTTTCCCAATGACACAGCAGGGAAGCAGGCCAACATCATTAGTAGGAACTGGAGATTCTACTTTGTTTCTTAAGAAATGGAAAGTTCCTTAACTTTTCTGCTTTATTTTGTGTTGCTTCACACAGACAAGTCTAGACTGTCTTGTTTTTAAAAGTGTCTAGCATTAATCATGGCAAGGGATCTACCTTCTAAAGGTAGCATCCATTGTATATTTGTCTTAATGCTTTTTGTCTTTCACAGAGGAATACAGAATTGGGTAATTGTTTTATGACGACCATTCAAAATGTCACAAATGACTGCATGCATGCCCTCAGGTTCTCCAGATCTCTTCAAGAGATGAAGTGCACACATGCCAGGATGACATTTGGCTTGGTATTATACAACTGTAGATTGTGAATTTTTGTTTCTTGTGGCTCACTATGGTGATCTTTGCTTTTTTATGGGGAATGCACAAAGCACATTTAGGTACATACCATGTCAAAATGGGGGCAGGGGGAAGGGCAGATCTTGAAGCTAAAAGCTTGAGCTGCAATTGTAAAAGCTGCTTAGGGTCACACAAATGGTAAGTGCTAGCTTTGTGATACTCTTGAGGTTGTCTTAGGACAAGCTTATTCCCCATCCCCAGTCACAGATTGCTTCCTTAACTCCCTCTGCTTCAGAAGCAAATTGACATGAAGCTTAAATATGAGCCTAACAATGCAACTCTCTACACGTCTGCTCAGAAGAAAGTCACGTTTTGTTTGCTAAGGCTTACTCCAAAGTTACTGGGTGTGGGATTGCAGCCTAAAGCCCTCTCAGGTGTTCCTGGAACTAGTTCTACAGCTGTTTGCACCCTGCCCAAATTCTTGTCCATTCCTTTGTACAATTCTTAATATGCACATGGGCCTTAATATGTTTCACTATTTTTTCCATGGGTAAGAACAATGGCTATGCAGAATCAGCCCAGTCTCTAAAATAGCAGTCATTCATAAAGGATGCTCTGAATGAAATTATTCTCCATCCAGCTTTCCACCACTCTGCCCTTGCTTCTAGCTACTTTTTCAGAGTTCATTTGCAACGTTGTTCTCTCTGCATTCAGATACTTTGAATACATATTTTTATAGATGCAAGTCAACCCAAAGCTCTCAGAAAAGCAAGAAATATATTCTCTCCATGCCTTTAAAAGGTCATTGAGAAATATTTGTCAGAGAAATGTTGCTGCCATCACCAAATCAAACACTCAGAACTTCAGGGAATGCTAGAGCATTGCACTTGAAACTTTTATTTTCTCTTTATACTATTTGAGGAATTTTTGTGTCACTCTTTAGGTAAATAGCTATCAGGGCATAAGTATGCAGCTCCCAACTTTCCTTCTGTCAACAGAAAAGAGTTTTCCCTCCTCCCCCTTTCCCATCCAAACCTCTTCATTGCCCAGAAGGGCTTCTAAGAGATGTGCCAGACTCTGGGTGCCACAACTGAACAGGCCCTATCACAAGTTATCATCTGCCTCCCCTTCAAGAAGACTAGAAGAATGGGGCTCTGATCAGGGCCGTCTTAACGCATGGGCCTGATGGGCACTTGCCTGTGGGCCCCATACTGTGTATGTTAATCCTTGGAAAATTGGAAAACTTCCAAAATTAACAGTAGTTGTAGTTGTTGTAGGGGCCCCAGTACATTGCTTTGCCCGGGGCCCATAATGCTGTTAAGATGACCCTGGCTCTGATGAGGTACTCAGTAGCTGGGCAAGTTCCATGTGGGAGAAACAATTTGAACAGCAAGGTGGCCAAGCCTAGAAATGCTGCCAAATTTTTCAGGGTGGGTAAAACAAAATTAGATTGTGAAGGGCTCCAGAGGAATCTCTTAAAGCAGAAGTTCATTGTAAAAAAAGTAAAAGGAATATTTCAGAGAGAGAGAGAAAGTAGAGTTGCTGGTGAATGCAAGCTAGAAGGTGCTATTGTGGTCATGCTTCTGGGTTTCCTGTATACATCTGGTTGGCTACAGTGAGAACAGAGTGATGGAGTAGAAAGGCTTTTGGTCTGATTTAGAATGGCTCTTTTTATGTTCTTACAGCTAGCAAGAGCTAACCAGGTCATACTTTGCCTGTCACCCTCCAAGTATAGCTCATTCATCTGCAGCCTATCCAAGGCAGGGCTCTCTGGATGTTTTGACTACTGACCCTCCTGGCTGGGGTTGATGGGAGTACTAGCCAAATGCATCTGGAAAGCATTTCATTGGGAATGGTGCTGTGTGGGTGACCAAGATTGTTTCAGTGCCAACACCAATCCAAACACTGAAATTTATGGTTCTAAATAATCAGTATCATCAAAAGCATGTGCTACTGCAAAACAGTACAATTAGAACCAGTTTATAGTTGGAATCCTGTGACTTCAAGAAGGCTTTCTTTAGGTGTGGCATCGTAACCACCTCTTTCAAGCCAGCCAGGTCTATCCCTCTTGTAAGGAAATATTAATTCTCTTCTGGAGTGAGCCAGTCAGACCCTTCTTGGTAGACATCTTAAGGCAAGAAGGGCAAGGTCCAAACAGAAATATGGAAGGTTGCACCCCACCCCAAGCATCTGGTCCACATCCTTAGCAACTGAAATCCTCTCATACCAGGACACATATGCCAATGAAACTGCAGATAAAGTGGCATCCAAGGCACTATGAATGGGAGTCATTCTATGTGTTAAGTGTTGAGCAAATATGCCTCTGAAAGATCAGAATACTTAGAAAAACTGCATCTGAGTTGCATCACTTGGAAAAACCCATTTGAACAGTGCTGCAAGAATGCAATAGCAGCAGCAAAATAATGACCCAAAGATTCCCTAGATGCCAGGAAGAGCATGAGCCATGCTAGGTCAAAATTTTCTAGGAGCCCTTGGAAATCCAGATGCACTCAGGGGCACCCCTCTCTCTCCCCAGAAGGATACAAACATATTTGTGTATTAATCCCATATCCTAAAACAGAATGCTATCTGGAAAGGATAAGATGGTCAGTAACATGGTTGTCCAGTGTGGAGTCAATTGCATATCATCATCAAAATGCATTCAGTGCAACTAGTACAACTAACTGCAAGATGTGACAGAGATTCCTGGATTCTCTGGGAACACTGCATTCTTGGGGACCAGGTTCCTCATCTTATCTCCCTCCCAGTATATCAGGTCTGTCATAAGTGGGCCATCAGCTAGTGGCGAGGGCGTCACTGATTCTGAGCAAAGTCACTCAGGGCAAAAAGATTTTCTGGAGCTGCCTGAAATATGGTCAGTAGAGAGACAATATCTCATGAAGTGAGATCTTAAGCAGCTCAGTAGTGAGAATGCGCCTGCAATATTCATAATACTTGATTTCTTTCAAAAACAGTTTGTAAAATGATGATATAGGAGAGCAGACAGCTTCTTCTTCATTTCTGATAATATTAGGAATTGAGGTTGCCATCACCCAATGAAATTGATCAGCTTCAAAGAATCACAGGCAAAATTGAATACTGCTTTCCAAATTGCATAGTTAACCTATGAATGTTATCACCAAGTATGTAGTATCACCAAGTATGTGGCCACTGCCTTAGTTAGCATTTCTACAGAGTTAGCCAAACTGATGGAGGGTAGGCATCCCAATGTTATTAGCATAATAGCTAAATGGGAACTTCCTAGGCAGTATAGCTGCTGGGGATGTACAATGGAGAACGCTATTGCCTTCACCATGTTTACCACCATGAAGGAGGTAAAGAGGGCATCTACTCGGAGTAGGCCCTTCTCTGCGGTGGCGTCTAGACTGTGGAATGCGCTCTCTGGAGAGGTTCACCTGGTGCCAAGTTTATATTCTTTTCAGCACCAGGTGAAAACCTTTTTATTCAAATGTTTTAGAATTAGTGATTTCAGAAGCTAGCAGTCACTTTTTAATTTTATTTGATTGTATTTTTTCTTACTATTTATTATTCCTATTTATTGTTTATATACTGCTGTTTTATTGTTGTTTTAATGTTGTAAGCCGTCCTGAGACATTGTCGTAAAGGACAGCATATAAATGTTTTAAATGAGTGAATGGATGGATGAATGTTCTGCTTATTGGCATCACAAAGTCATCTGGCTGGTCAGTGTTGGAAACAGGATTCTGAACGTGATGGAGAATTGCCCTGATTCAGTAGGCCTCTTATGTTTTCCATGCCATGTTGCAAATTGTTTTTGAAACTCTCCTTAGTCTGCTTGTTTGGTATCAAAGGCTGCCAAGAAATTCAGGAGGATCAACAGGGTCACATTCCCTTTCTCACTTTTAACATAGGCCATCATACATGGCAACCAAAACTGTATCCTTGCTAAAACTTGGCCTGAATTCTGACTGAAAATAGTCCAGATAATCGGTCAGCTCCAAGAGAGCCTGGAGCTGGTTGGTTATCATGCACTCAATAACCTTGCCAGGAAGGGAACATTTGCCAGCAAGCTAGCATTTTTAAGATCTCACAGAGTCTGAAGAAGATTTCATCAGGAGTGGCCTCACCATCACCTGTTTCTAGGCACTGATCACCTTCCAGACTATTCCCTTTCTGTTAGTTTTCATAAGCCAAGAACTGAGTACAGATGTCACTGCATGAACCTGTCTAAACACCTTGGTAACATCCACAAACTCTGCCAAAAGGAACTCATCTGAGAAAACTTGGCTGCGCTCTGGCTGTCTCTCTAGATTCATCTTCTATAACATTAGAGTCTAAGTCCCAAAGGATGCAAGAGCTTTTATCCTGAGAGTGCCTAGAAAATACATTGCAGTGGGCCTCAATTAGGTGTATAATGACCTTGGGGCCAGCATGACCCTAAGAAGCTTTGGATTATCCTAAAGAGCTTCATGGGGGAGCAAAGAGAAGATTGAATGGAGGTAGTGAGAGGTTATTTCTTTACTGCCCTCACTACCCCTATGTATACCTGATTGTAACATACCAGGATTTGACTGTATCCATGAGGAGTCTTCCTCCATCTGCACTCAAGCTGTCTCTTGTTTTGTTTCATTGCTCTCAGTTCCAGGATATATCACTAGCCAATACAAGCTCTACTATGGAGAAGGCATCCAGGGAGGGATTGTGTCAACTCCCTGGGTCATCTCTATATTTCAGAGATTGACTAGGGAGTCAAAAGGACTGCCAACCATATCTGTTGGAAAACTCCCAAGAGTCTGATGGAAACCATCAGGATCCTTCAGCCTTTAGTGGCAAACCATTTTAACAGGTCTCCCAACTCAGCAGAATGGAAAACTAACTATTGAAGTCTATATCTCAGTGCGCAGTGATATGGTCATTACAAAGGGACTGATTCGACATCTCCCACCTTCAAATCATTTTCTCCGTGCCTGACTGTGGGGCAGGGGAAGCGCGTGCACACGCACACCTAGAGTGTGCCTGCTATTGTGTTGGGCTAATGATAAATTTGGACAGTCCCATGATTGTCATGGAGTCCATGAAATCCTGACTCACCCTGGGTAGGGTGTAGTTGGTGTGAATACTGAGATCCCCCACACACCAGCAGCTTGGGGGACCTCAACATGCAACTGCCTCAATCAGTTTACATAGAGAGACTGTCAGGTTACAGTGCGGACAGTACACCAGCAGAATCCCCAGTCTGTCTGTCCTGCTGGCCCAGAACTCCAGACCGAAGAGAGAGAGATGGGCTTCCTATAAACCACAACCCCCCGCAGCCCCCCATCTACCCTGCAGCTGTTAAAATATGTTTTAAAATAAGAGTTGATATCAAGCAGAAGCAGCTTCTGTTTGAGAAACATAACATTTCTCTGGGCTTCTGGAATTCATCTAGTTGTGTTGTTCTTGGGATACTAGCCAGGAACGAGGCATTGGTAGCAGCTGGCAGCACAGAAGATCTCTAGCAGCTGCTTCAAATACTGTAAATATCTTATAAACTAACACACTGTTACCTAACATGCCATGTGGCTGCTACACACCACTAAGCTTTGTGTTTCTGCCTTTTTGTTGATGCTCTCTAGAAAGGCAAAGATCAATGCAAGAGAATCCTCTTGACTTGATTTACAGTTGTCCTTGCCAGAATTTATGATTGTATGAACATAAAATTGTGCTTAGAACATTGCACCTGCAATTGACTGTGTTAAACTATAACATATAAAATGCACTGTGCTAATCTTGGTACTCATTTTAATGGATATGTGATCAATTTGACTTACTAAATTCATCTTGTTTCCTTTTTAAAGAAACGGCTTTTGCAAACACATCATCCATTTTTTATCTGTTCATATACTCTAAGCCTAGTGATTGGCAACAATCCAAAAAATATATGACCATCTCACTTGAAGCCATAGAAATCGATGAGCTTCTGTGTTTGACTTTGGCTATCATGTGGAACATGTTTCACTGAAATCAATACAAATTACTGAGGAGCTAGAATCATCTATGTTTGAATCCACGTCTCTTATTGACCTGGTTCTTATTAATCATGCTTAAGTTTGGTCGACATAATTGGGGCTTCACAGAAAACTGGATAAGCAGCAGTGGAATGCAAATTCTAAGAAATGTGTATGGCACATGTGTACATGCCTCATACAGCTTAACAAACAAATGCAATATGTTGCTTTTCGTTCTCCAGATGTCTCAATCAGCATCAAGTTACATAAGATAATACTATGCTAAAAGAAGACACATGAGTAAATGACAAAACAATTTAAAATGCAACAAACCCAAATGGGATCATTTGGGAGCAGACTGGATTGATATCTGGAGGGAGGGTAAAGGGGAAGATGCAGCTTAGAAAGTTTATATCACTTAGAATGCAAAATTCATTTTGGAAAAGCAGAATGCTTAACCATACAGGATGTTGCAATATGATGTCTATTGTTTTAAAACTGAGCTGTGAAGCTATGATTTTTTGCATCATGCTCATCTTGTATATGTGTACAACGTAAATTTCTCATTTTCCTCTGGCATCTCATATACCAAGTGCTTCTCAGGTCAAAATGAGTACATAATGATTCACTCACCACTTCAGCTCATTTCCTATCACTTGGTGAAAAAAAAAAAGTGGGGGGGGTGAGTCCAGGCATGGGAGCTCTACTTTGAGGCGAACAGTCATTTCTTTATAGTGGTACATGAGTCATAGGAAAGAATGTCTCATGGGGATAGTAGCAACAAAAACAAATACAAGGGCAATGTTAAAGAAGATCTGTTTAAAAGAAAAGGAACTGAGATGACCCAAGGCATTTTCACATGCAAGGCTTGAAATCCATTTGAACTCACACTGATCTAAAATGTGAAAGTAAAAAAGATACTAGCCAGAATTTTATTTCTTCATCTATCTTGTCATCTTCTTCAACCACCACTGAATTAGCATGAAGCTGGAAAAATGAGGTTGGAAGAGACATGCCATATAAGTATCCTCAAACCATTTTAGTACCCAGCTCTGATGCTCACTTTTAGGCTACATTGATTTTTAATAAAACCTTTATCCTCAAACCTTTATCACGCCGTTTCTGTGGAAGCTGGGGAACAAGAATAACAATGAAGAATGAAGCCCTATTTCTTAGTCAAGGAATGTATAGACAAGGGGAGAAGAAAGCATGAGCTTTTAGGGGGAAAAACAGAAAAGAAAAAAAAAATAGAAAGATTCAACTTTGGAGGCAACAGGAGGTGAAACACATGTGGACAAAAAACTAGCTAATTCAGGTAGATCAGGTGGAATTGAGATCATTAGGGCCCTTTACCTTTATTTCAGCAACCACCAATGGACAGGTGGCCTCGCCCTAGTGGGCTACCCCTAATTTCACTATGTTCCACTGGTTTTGTTTTGTTTTTTAAACATTTTTATGCTGCCCCCATCGCAACAAAGCCTCGGGGCGGCTCACAACATTTCAATGAGAAAGATCATACCCCATCAAGTATATGACATGTGAGTATATCAATTGCTGGGAACATGAACGGGAGGATGCTATAACACTCATGTCTTGCCTATTGACAACTCTTTGGTCAACATGCAAACAGAATGCTTGAAAAACAAGCCTTTGGTCTGATCCAGAATGGCTCTTCCAGTGCTATTAAAGTGTAACATTAGTTGAAATCAACGGAGCATAACAGTTATTATGGGAATGTAATGATATAATCCATCTGCAGCTTTGTGAAGGAAGGGTAGCTTCCTTCAGCTTTGTGAAGGAAGGGTAGGATACAAATAGGACATAATAGTCTACATTTACTTACCTACTGAAATAGGTGAGGACAGTATCATAAGAAGGAATTATCTGAATTTTGGGGTTTTGCTGCAGGAAGACCCAACATAATGCAGTTCGCAAGAGATGGAATTCATTGAAAGTAAATAACCTGCAGGGAAAGAATGTTTTATGAACTCCCAGTTTATATGACACCAGTACAATAATATTTAGTCAAACAATTGTGCTTTCTAAATATAGGAGCTACAGTCAAGTTTAAGCAATTTCTTTTGATATTTGTGTTCATGTTTTGAATTTGATTCAACCACTTCAAGTTTATTTAGAATAGCCACCTGTACATCGACAAAAAAGAGGAAATGCATATTATAATTTAAATATAAATACGTGACATCTCACCATAATAAGGAGAACTGTGACCAGGTGTCCCATGTGCCTGTTCAGTCTGCTGCTCAGCTGTTCCCTGTGGATGGGCAATTTCACAGCTCCTGCTCTCCCTTACATGGCTCTTTATCTTTCAGATGGATTTGAGCAGGACAGCTCTTGAAATAGACTTTACAGAGGACTGAATTCCATAAAGTAGGACATGTGGCCAACTTATATTTATTTACAGTCCACTGACTACCTTCTCTTCTGGCATATTTTGAAAGTAGCTCTATACAGAACATTTGACAAAACAATCAGCAAATTGTGTAGACTAAAGTTTACAAAATGGCAAATTCAGTGGCAGCCACAGATACTTCATTACATTGCACCCGCCAGTTATTATCTGTTGGTTTTGTCTTTTTTTAAAGACAAAATTATGTCACATTGAGTTCACATAATTAAGATGAATAGGAGTGCTATTTCAGATTTCAGTAGAGGGAAGGGGCAAGAACCAAGGAAGCCTTGGTGACATTCCAATTTAAATTGTAAGAGACCAGGACAATATTAAGGGTACGATGAATGCTTTCTCTTGTGTTTTTTACAATCACTATAGGAATATTATCAATAAAGAGCAAATAGACACACAGGTGACTTCATTTTAAAAGTGAACATGTGTGTGTTTTTGGCATCAATTGCATGCATGTAAGTCAATTTAATTGCTCACAGCATTCACCCCCAGTGGCTATATGCTTTCAGACTTTCTTCCACTTTTCACACTCACCTTCCCTTTCCCTGTTTAGTGTCAACCATAGTTTGCTGTGCCATTCAATTTAGAATTGGAAACATCATTCCAAGTTGAGGAGCAACCACAAACCAGAGATGTCACAGTGCTCTTTTGGTACAACATGTGCCCTGTATCCATGTTTACACAGAATTCAGTTTCCTTAGACACTGGGGAGGTAATTGCATTCCTAACAGAATGACAGAAGAGTCATCTACACACAGGCACAGGTCAAGCATGAGATAATGGTTCACGGCACTAGCATTCCAACGGATTCCTGCTCCTCATTAGATGTCTGGGCCTGAAGAAAGCAAAATCAGCTCTATGCCTCCTTTTCAAATCCACTTCCAACACAGACCAACCCTGCCACACACACAAACCTCTCTTTCTGCCACCTTTGTCTAGGCCAGGTGGAAGGGAAAGAAAGATGAGTCATTCCCAACCATCACCAATGGTTTCAACTCCCCTTGAAACATTACTGGAGTGTTACAGATTATAAACCATCCTGGGTCTTAAGAGCTATTGCTTCAATTCACCCACACTGATAGCTCTATTTACATAAATATTACCAATCCAGGATTAAATAGGTGGAAGGGAACCCAATCCCCTTGCAATTAAAGGCACCAGACTGCATGGGACCATTGAAGCCTTTCAGACAACCATTGTCAAGCCCACAACATGATTAGCATGAAGCAGGAAATTAAAAGGAAAGCATTTTGCATGAGAAGCGGGGAGGCAGAGAAGAGGAAACCCACAAGCTTCTAGTTCATTTCCAGCCCTCCTAACAAATAATGGCCAGGCCAATGTGAAGATTCAGTGAGTTTGCTCTCCAGAGTGGCTGGGTCTGTTTCTGTAGTCATTGCAGGCTCTTCAGAAGCAGCAGAAAGTTCAGAACACAGAGGCAGAGACTAAATATTGCCCCCTTGTCTTTCCTGGAGCCTTAAGATGAATCACTCCAGAATGAGGGTGGGACATGGGAGGGATCAGAGGCTGCAGGCTATAAGAATCAAGTTGCTGTTTCTTAAATTTGGCACTTCGTAGGGAGTTGTTATTGTGCTTGCAAATGCACTGATGTGTGTGTTTGTCTTAAGCTTACATAACTGATACTGTATCTAAAAAGTTATTGCCTATCATGCGATGAATTCCAAATGTTGTTTTAGTATTGGTGAAATGATTGTTTCAGCTGTTGATGTAATTATGATTATGGCAAATAACATGTTGATGTGATTCTTGTTTTGTATCACTGTTCTTGTGTTGCGAGCTGCTTTAGGCCCACTGTGTGAAAAAGCATCATACACTCTAAAAGTGATGGTGAAAATGAGTTTGACCTATGGAAATTTGCTCTTTCAGAGTCACATATGTTCTGAAACACAAGCAGGCAGGGCATCCCTACATCATCACTGGTTTCTCCAGGCCCTTTGATTTGCCATTTTCTTCTATCAATTAATTGCAGTCTCACTTGCAAACTCCCAGTGTGGTGCATCCACGCTCCTGGGAATACCTCTCTTACCATATTTCATTTTTTTCCTGTACCTTTCAAACAGGCTACATAAAGTACTAGCTCATTAGCCACTAGCTGAGCTGAGCTGAGCTGCAGAAAAGCTATCTTCGTGGCTCTCATTTTACCTATGCTGTATAATAGCCTCTGCAGATTAGGGGGAGGGAGTGTGTGGTGTTCAAACTAATCTTACATAATAAAACAACCACTTTTGTAAGAGTCACATGATGGCAAGGAAATTTTAAAAGGACAGCTCTTAAAACTTGGGGGAGGAAGCTAATTGCTTTCCGAGAAGGGCAAAGTTAATGAACTGCTCAGATAAGACAAGAGTCTGTTTAAGGATTAGAAGCGTGGAAAATGTGTATAGCTTTCAGGAACATTCTAGAAGTAAATACAGTCTTTAAAACTCAATAGGAAAGGGATATTTGAAAGAAGCAGACATTCTGTCCCAATGTAATAAATAAATACCTCTTCAAAACAAGGAGCTTAGATCTATAGCCACCCCTGGGAGCCATCAAGTGGTTTAGCGGGAAAGACCTAAAATGGGTGATGGAACAAGAATGATAATTTATTTCTCTCCTACAGTTCCTTTTCTGCATCGACCCTCATTTTTGGTATAGTGAGAATCACAGACCTCTGACCTGGTTGCCCTTCAGGAGAAGGGGCACATTTCTTCTCTTCCCTGGCCTCCAACTTGGCACTTTTCTGCACCCGCCACTGTGCAATTATTTTGAGATCCAAAATAATTTTCCTGCCCTGAGTTGCTCAAACAAAAGGCAGGATACAAATGCAAGGCATAAAACATGTCAACTGCAATCTAAGCTCTAGTGAAGCAGCAGCTTTGCAATGGGCCACTGGACAGACACCACACAGATCAGAGATCGTATATGCAGTAAAATCAGATAGAAAGTAACTTGAGAGACTACTGGAAAACAGATTCCAGTCACAGCAGACAGAATGAACTAGCCACACATTTAAGATTGAATTAGATGGGATGTTAAATATGTGATAATTAAAATGCTCATCCTTTTCTTTAAAAAATTAATAGCAGAAGCATGGGTGTGTACTGCAATTTTCATTTGGAATACTGCATGCACGGATGAGAAGATTTAACCCTGCTGCCCCCACCCTAATCTTGACAAAAATCACATTCCTGCACTGCTATTAGCTCCAGAAGAAATTATCCCATTAGTGGGCTCACCCAGAGTTTTGGAGTGCATTGTCATCAGTATTCTGATGGCAAACTAACTCTATTTCTCTTTTTTCATCAGCAGGTGAGGCTGTTGCTGTGCTAAACCAGCATCTTGCTGGGTCAGTGGACTAGATGAGAGCTAAAGCTCAATTCAGACAAGCCTGAAATGCTGTTGGTGGGTGGTTCCTCTGACCAGGTGGAAGGTGTCCAACCTGTTCTAGCTGGGATTGTGCTGCCCCTGTAGGAGTAGGTGCATAGCTTGGGGACACTCCTTGATCCATCCTTGTCATGTGAGGCTTAGGTGACCTCAGTGGCTTGGAGTGCCTTCTACCAGTTTAGCTGGTGGCTCAGCAATGCCCCTATCTGGACTGGGGTAGCCTGGCTTCAGTAATCTATGCTTTGGTAATCTCTAAATTAGGTTATTGCCATGCCCTTGAAGACAGTTCAGAAGCTGCAGCTGGTGCAGAATGATGAAGGCAGATTAATAAATGGGATCTGCAGGTCTGAACAAATAAGGCCAGTTCTGGCTGGCTTGCACTGGCTACCAATGCAAAGTGCTGGTTTTAACCTATAAAGCCTTAACACATCTTAGGACTGCAATACCTGTTGGAGTGCTTCTCCCAGTCACAAACTACTTGAACACTACTCTCAATGTCTGGGCCTTCCTCCATGTGCTGACTCTGAGGGAAGCATGGAAGGTAACAACGAGGGTTTTCTTTGTGATGCCCCCCACTTATGGAATAACATCCCAACTGCAGCCTAACAGGTGCCAAGTTTGTCATAATTTTGGCACCACATCAAGACAGCCCTCTGTGCTGAGGCCTTTAAAAGCTTATCTGGATACCCAGAGGTTTGAGGGGATTGCCCATCCTGAGTGTTTTGCCAAGTCTTTCTTTGTTATTGTTCGGGTTTAGCTCTTTTAAACTTTTAATGTATTTCTAAGTTCATATTCATTGTATTCAATGGACTGTTGTAAACTCCCCAGAGAGCTTTTGCTGTGAGGTGGTACAGAAATGAAAATAATACTGATGATTATAATAACCCCATTAAAGTCCCACTGGGACAAATAGGAGCCCTCTCCCTCACACCAAGTTAATACCAAGATCCACCATGGTCATGATTCACCTTCCTTCTTCATATGCAGTTGATATGAGAAACTCCATTCCTCTGCGCACACACAAAGCTGCACACCTGCTATAAAGTTTTTATAATATTTACAAGTTCCTAATGATGAATTTAGTCTGCTGTTCTATATATGGTTAGCTTGGAGTAAGGACCATTGCATTCAATGGGACTTGTTGCTATGTGCCATCAAGTCATGCCCAATTTATGCTGACCCTATGAATGAATGTTCTCCAAAATGTTCTGTCCTTGACAGCCCTGCTCAGCTCTCGTAAACTCAAAGCTGTGGCTTCCTTTATGGAGTCAATCCATCATATAGTTGGACTCCTTCTTCTGCCTTGCTTCTCTAGCATTATCAGCTTCGCAGGTGAATCTCACTTTTTCATGGTGCCTGGAATACAACTTCAGTTTTGTCATTTTTACTTCAAGGCAAGTTGTGGCTTCATTTGATCTAGGACCAACATGTTTGTCTTGCTATCAGTCCAGGTATATACAAAGCTATCTTTCAGCACCCTGTTGGGAATCCATCAATTTTCTTCCTGTTAGCTTTCTTCATTGTCCAGCATTCACACCCAAACAAAGGTAAGGGCAGGAGTATGAAAGCTGTACAGGAATACAACAGTGTG
Source organism: Varanus komodoensis (assembly GCF_004798865.1). Lineage (NCBI taxonomy): Eukaryota > Metazoa > Chordata > Lepidosauria > Squamata > Varanidae > Varanus > Varanus komodoensis. The sequence goes on along the minus strand of NW_025335268.1, from coordinate 110,032,542 downwards.
AATTATCTTGGTCTTGATCGCCAGTGAGATGTCTTTACACATAATCATCTTTTTAGTTCCTTCATTGCTGTCCTTCCAAGTCTCAGTCTTCTTCAGATTTCTTGGCTGCACTCTTCTTTAAGAGATGATTGAGCCAGGGTATGCAAAATTTTTCACAATTTCAATTTCTTCATTGTTGGAATGAACATTGTGTAATTCTGTAGCTATGATTTTTGTTTTCTTAATGTTCAGTTGCAGCCCTGCTTTTGCCTTTTCTTCTTTCACTTTCACAGGCATCATTTCAATTCATCATTGTTTTCTGCCAGTAACATCATATTATCTGCATATATTAAATATTTTATTATCTTCTGACAATTTGCACTACTTCCTCTGAACTTTATCCAACTTTCCTCGGGATATGTTCCATGGACAGATTGAACAGATAGAGGAATAAAACACATCCTTGTCTGAGACCTTTGTCTATACAAAATCAGCCTGTTTCGCCATATTGTGCCCTAATAGCAGCTTTTTATCCATGATACCAGACAAACAAGTGCTGAAGCACAGCCATTTCTTTCAGAACCACCCACAGCTTCTCATGGTACACACAGTCAAAGGCCTTGCTGTAGTCTATAAAGCACAGACTGATCACCTTCTGTAATTATTTGGTGTGCTCCAGCAGCCGACATATATTTGCAATACAATCACAAGTGCCTCTTCATTTTTGTAATGCAGCTTGAAAAAGACATTTCATGCTTTGGGTAGGTTAAAATTCTTCATTGCAACACCCTGAGCATCACTTTGCTTGCTTGGGAAATTAGCACAATGGTTCTGTAGTTGTTGCATCCCCTTTCTTGGGGTTTGGAATGTATATTGAATACCTCTGATCTGTAACCCATTGTTTTGTTTTCTTATTGTTGACATATTCTTCTTAGAATTAGGGCCAATTCACTCTCTGCAGCTCAGAATAGTTCTACTGGTATCCTGTCTACTCCAGGTGCTTTGTTCCTTCCAAGTGCTTTTAGAGCAGCTTTCACTTCACTTTCAAATATTGCAGGCTCTTCCTCAAAGAGTTCCTCTTTGAAAATGTCTGCCATTATTTTATTTCTTCTATATGGTTGTTCCATATGATGTTTCCACAATCGGATTCAGTGCTGTAACCACATGTTGGGGATTACATGAGCAGAGCCGGCTGGAGCCAGCAGTCAGACTAGCCTGGGAGGTCCCTTCTGACTTATTCTGTTTCTATGTTTTTAAATATGATTCAGATTGCATTGTTAGGGTCACATCAAGTTTCATCTTCAGTCTGAGATGGTGTGAAGAAACTTCGTAAGTTCCCATCTAAGAAAGCAATTATTAGGATTTTTCTTAATAAGTGAGATAAATCTATTGCCTTGGGTCTATATAATCAGTCCATTTTTGAGCAGCCAACAATAACTTAGAACTGCATGATTCCGGCTGCAAATACAAATGTACTTGGTGAGATTAAGTTCTACTGAAGTCAAAGGGATTTATTTCTGGGTATACATGGATAGGTTTGCATGGTACTAATGGTATTAATAAGATCTTATTTTAAAATATCATTTCAACCCGAAGGTCTAGTGAGTCGAATCAATATTTAAAATGGATGTACACTGATGTAGCTGATATAGCATGGTGGCTAAGAGTTGGAAAGGAAGCATTTGCTCCACCAAAATATCATAGCCTGTAATATCAGCCATCTGAGTATCAGCTCAGCATCTCTTACATCAAGAAAATAATCTAGTTCACATAGTCACTGCCTACCACTGGTTTTGAATATTCAAGCTTTGGTTTCTTTTATCTACAAATACAGTTGATATACAGCCCTCACATGGCCCTTGGCCTAGGGTTATGTAAGGGTTGTTTAAACCTTGCACAACTCCTGCTGCCTGGGTTCACATGGCAACATGACAACTATGGCTGCAGTTGGAATATTCAAAATAGGTGAACACATGCAGCACAGTGGGATGTTTGTGTGAATCAGCCCCATGTATATGAAGTGCTTTGAGATTTACGGAGATTTAAGGAAAAATATTAGATAAATGTATGCACTATATTCTTCCTCTTCTACATGATCATTAAAACTAATTCCCCCTACCCTGGATACTTGTAACAATAATACAAATGCATTATTTCAAATTAAATGTTTAAAAGTGAAATGCAAAGCAAGAGTTTTGTGTTGGAACAGACCTCCTCCACTTATTTCATCTAGATGCATAAAAACATTAACTATTTCATACCCAAGACATGAATTGAAAAGGTCCAGCTGGAAAGCTCCTGAACCTAAGCTTTGGAGACAGCTATTTTTCTTTAAAACACATAATAAGCTCCATATGCATAATATTATTTTTATTTTTGCAAGTGTGACTTTTCAGATGTGACCTTGGTCCAGAGAAAAAGTGTTTAGGAGACAAAGAATACGTTGATTGATGTTGGGCATAGGATTTAGCAGTTGATTTCTTTTTGGATTTTGCCAGTGCACAAATTGTTTTTCTCAAATGAAAGTTAATATTGACCTGACAACTACTGCACTCTGTTCTAGCCAGTGCAATTACTCCCTGATAAAAACCAGTACCCTAGTGAACTTGTTGAGACAACAAGCTAATTACAGGGAAAGTCTTACTTAACTTGAGTGAAACAAGTTTCTTTACATATGACAGGTGACGAGAGTAAGAATCTGGCCTCTAAATCAGGTTTTCTGTGTCTAAACTAGCTCAACTAGGACACAAAACTTTCTCAGGGCCACTTCAGTGCCCAACCAAGGTCTTGAGCTGTGCTATCCCTGTATCAATATCATATTTATAATGGATGTCAGCAAGGATCCAGCCTGGGGCTTCCTGCATGCAAATCATGTGCTCTAACTTTGAACTACAGCCTATCCCCAGTAAAAGATTTATAGCTTCCATATAGCCTGAAGATAGAGCCTGAAGAGCCTCCTTAATCTTGGAAACTAATCAGGGTTAGACCAGGCTGAATGGGTGACTGGATGGGTGACTTAAAATGTTGTGAACTGCCCAGAGAACTTTGGTTATGGATGGTACAGAAATGTAATGTAATAATAAAAAATGTGTTCATTTTATGTGTTCATTTTATGTATTACTACTTCTAATAATTTCATGTCTATATTGCCTAATACTCAAAGCTATCTGGGTGGTCCATGAGACTTTAGAACACTTGAATGAGTTCTGAAAGCACAATTCCAGCCTCAGCTACACGTTATAGATCTAAAAAACTGGCTTGATGTGAATTCTTATTTAAAAACACGGCATCTTCCTTTGGTGCATAGCAGGGATGGGGAACATGTGGCCCTCCAGATGTTCTGGCCATGCAACCATGAGCTAGGCTGACTGGGCTGGATGGGAATTAGAATCCAACAGCACCTGGAGGACCACACACTCCACATTCCTCATCTAAAGACGGTGGCCTGGAACTAAGAAATGAGAGAGCCAACCAGCATAAATGTGAAGAATGGTTGGATTCAAACTTGCATAGTGGTGGCTCAACCATGGTTCATCCATGACATTTCAGCTGTGGTGAGCACAAACACAAATTGTTGCAGTGCTGATCTACAGGGAAGGGACTAAGATCATCATGGAAGAGCCCAGTATATGCTTTCTTGCCAGCTCTACTGTATCACACGCACCTTACCATTGCTTCTGCCACATCCAACCGCCTTACCTTTGCTGCTAACATCTGCCTTTGTTTGCCTCATCACATACAGCGAGAAGGAATGGACATGGAACTCTTATGACACCCCCTAATCTCCTTCCCCCAGTTATTCAGCTCTTCATGCCTCCATGTGACAAAAGCAGCAGCAGCTCCAGAAAGCCTCTCTGGCCACTCCCTCACATGCAGCAAATGGACTGTCCAGAACACCTGCTGAAGGTGGCAGGGCTGTGGCAGTGGGCCCACCTGGGGCTACTTCTGAGGCTGGAGGGATGCAATTTATTGTTCCACCTGCCCTGCCTTGATGCATAGGCCTCATCTTGCTTCATAGAAGGGCTGGCCCTGATTGATTGTCCTTCACTGGCTGCTCCAGCTGGCTGGTGACCAGAAGGAGAGCCCTTTTGATGGTAGCACTCTGCCTGTGAATGCTTTTCCCTGGGAGGCTTGACTGACTCCTACATGCTTATACTCTCATTGGGAAGAGAGGGATGTTTTCCCAGGATTTTTCCTTTAGATTGTTGCATTTTAGCAGTGTGAGCCGCCTAGAGATGCTGTAGGTAGAGTAGGCGGCATATAAATATTGTAAACCGTCCCGAGATGCCGAAGCATGTGGTGATGGCATACAAAAGTTTTAAATAAATAAAATGTTTTATTTTTCTTTTTGTAGTGTTTGCATTTATTGTATTATTTTAGCTTGAAACATGTATAAGCTACCATCTTCTTTTTTTAATTTGATGGATGGGATATGCATCTATTAATGCAATAAATAACAGTACAGTATCAATGACAATTCCAGCTCTCTTTTATAGGTTTTAACTCTTGATGATGAGAAACAACTCCAAGACATGAGTGGCAACTGGTGCAGCTATAAGAGGATCAGAGCTGTCATAGTGCAGAGGCTGGGTGGACTGAGTGCTCCATATAACTGCTTGTCTCCTGTCCTGTGTGATAAAAGTATGGCCTTGTCCAGAAAAATTGAGTGTGCTTATGTAAGTCCCACGGAAACCAGACGGGAAAGTTAATTGCAACTAGCTTCATTACACTGATGTCAGTAAGATTAAGGCTAATGGCAGATATTAACTGTGATGATGGCCAAGCACAAAGCATTTACACAAGGAAGCTTCCAGTGTGGTCTCCAAAGCAGACCTTGCTACATGGAATGCTAATACAGGTAAGTAATTTTTGTCAGTTTTCCCTGGGCTAGGAACTTTATGCTTAACCCCCCCCCCTCAATTCTTGCATTAGCTCTGGTGTCCCACAAGGGTGTACATTTTCCCCATCTTGTTTAATATGTACATAAGGCTGCTAGTAGAGGCCATTTGAAATTTGGAGTGAGGCGACCCCAATATGCATAGGAGATCCAGCTCTATTGCTGTTTTTCACCTAACACTAAAGAAACAATTGAAGCCCTTGAACCTTGCCTGGGTTTGATGATGGGCTGGATGAGGGTGAAGAAGTGGAGGCTAAACCCAGATAAGACAAAGGGATTGTTGGCCGGGAGAAAGCCTAGCTCAGGGATTACAATTCCATCTCTTCTGGAAAGGGTTGTACTTCCCATGAAGTTCCATAGCTTGGGAGCGTTCCTTGATCCTATGCTTTCTCTGGAACTTCAGGCAGTGGTGGTACAAAGGTATGTGTTTGCACAATTATGCTTTTAAGTACTTGGCCATTTTCATTGCATAGGAAATAGGTAATTGTTGGCACCAATGGATAACTGACTAGCAGTTACTCTACTCCCTACTTTATGGTAAGAAAATATGCATTTGAAACTTATCTTGCCATAGAGACAATGTACATTCTTCCTTCAGACCCTATCTAGAAGCATGAAAAGAAAAAAAAAAGCACAATTAATTTTTTTGGATTCTTAGGTTGGGTGAAAAAGTGGCTTTCTATAATAACCTTGAAGGATTTTTTTTTCCAACACGGAACTCCATGTATTGCAGCTATTCTGTACCTTTCCCCTTCTGCACACTTTCACCATTGCTTCAATGCCTCAACCCCAAATCTCAATTTTCTAACAGTACATCAAATCCCGGTTTTCTCCTTCCTTTCAGTTTGCTTAGTACGGGACAACACTTCCCATATTTAACTGTGGGTTTCCTTGAAACAGCAAAAGATTATTAGTGAGAGGCAGGGTGTTTACAACCTTCTACTGAACAACTAGTATTACCTATTTAAGACAGATATTCACCAAAGGTATACACAGGATGTGGGGGGGGGGGGTGTTACAAATGCTTCCTATCCTTATTGATAAAATGTCAATGCACATGAATCTAACCTTGAGGATTTGAGCACTTTCTGCAGTAATTCTAGTGGCAGCTTCCGCAGGTGAATCTGAGAGCCAAGCTGTGCAACAAGGTTCACTTCTATCCATCTTTCGCAGTCGGTGATCAAGGAGGGCTGCTTGTACTGTTTTCGGGGGGGGGGGGGGGATACAATATCAAACTCTGAACATTGGGGTCATCTTGTGGCAGAAACTGGAATTTCACAAATCTTATAGCAAAATGCACTGATCTTTCATTAAAATACAGTTAAAGTTCAATTGTACCCCATAGATGCAAAATGTGGATGCAAGCAATGCATGTGTCTTACAGATACACTCATATGGGAGCCGAGGCTACAGATGGTAGCAACAAACCCAGGATCTCCTCTGTATGGTACAGTGGAGTAGTGATCAGTTTTGAACTGCAGAACTCATCCTCACAGCAGTCCCTACAGCCATGCCCCCAAGAAGAGTCCAACGTTACAGGCAGTTATTCAGATCAGTATCAATAACCCATTTTTAGGGTTCATCTGCTAAGACTGGTCCTTTGTAATGCTAATAAGAGTTGATTGTCCAATTCAAGACCAAGCCACTGCAAATACTCTACATTGCAACAAAGAACAATCTAGTGTTGCTGAGAAATTAATCTTCTGTGAAGACTGCTGCTAAGTTTAGAGGAAACTGTGCAAGGAGTGGCAGATGAGGTCAGTGTCCCTGCCAATCAAAGAGCATTGGTGCTGCAAGCCCAGGCTCCACGACACCACTGCCACTGCAACAAAGCCACACATTTAGCTGCAAGTCACAAGAAAATAAAGCTTTGTTAGTTAGTAGGAAGAGCAGCTCTGCTGTCACCATTATGCAGGAGACTGCCATCTTCAACCCTGGGGAAAGAGCCATTTCGTTAAGAACTACTGCCATGAACTAGCTTCTTGAACCATGAAAGGAGTGTTCAGATAACAACCACTGCTCATGAGTCCAATGAATGCACAGTGGGAACATTTCCTGCAAATCCTCTGAGGCCAGCATGCCTGCTGGCCATGCCCCAGACTGCATGCATGTGCGAAGGCCCCTTTCACATGAACGCTGATCAGGCAGTCACCAGGGGTCTAGCTGAGCATGCTCAGTGAGCATTCCTAGAGGGTGCAATCCTCTCCCACACACACACACACCCCTTCACTGAATATTTATTTATTTGGAGAACTTATATGCCGCCCCATTTGCATAAGCCTCGGGGCAGCTTCCAAACCATAAATAAATATAAACGATACAATTACATAAAATATTGGAGACATCCTGGCAAAAGTGTTAAAATCAATAAATAAAATTAACAATTAAAATAACGTTTAAATAAAAAGGTCTTGGCCTGGCCCCGAAAAGCAAATAACGGAATACATGGAGCAAGTGGACTGAATACTCCTTAAAGGGCAATCAGGCCGGCAAAGAGGGAAGATCGAGGAAATGGAGATGCTGGCTCACTTCAGAGAAACATCCCAGCTGCACAGAGGTCTAACAACCTTCACTGGACACAAACACTGAAAATGCCCGCTGATGAAACAGGTTCCAAAAACAATATAAGCACATTGACTACTCACAAGTAACAGGGATCTTTAAACATCCACTGAGTTTGCAACTCACCTTGCAGCCTGCAGAATAATAGCTACAGACATTGGCTGGGCAAATGCTGCTTCTCATGACCTGCACACACCTGGAGGAAATAAGGCAAGCTGTACATGAGACTTTGTGTGGAGAGTGGGTGGTAGAGAGGCATCAAAAGGGAAGCACAAGCAGCACCAACCAACTGCCTGGGCCAAGCTGTCTCCAGAGCCAACGGCACTGCAGCAGCTGGGACACCTGAGCTCTGTTCCCCCCACCTCCACATACAGGACAGCTGAATCCACAGCAGTTCCTCCCCAGAATCACTGCCAGAGGAACATTACAAGGAATTGGCCTTTTAAATCCCTCACACTATTTGTATTTGATTGCAGGGTTTGTAAATCACTTCAAGCAAGGGACTTTGCATATGAGAGGAAGGCCTACTCTAAGCGCCTCTGTAGGCCAAAGTAGACCTGAGGGAAAATTTAACCCCTCATCATCTCTGCTCGATGTTCACCGAGAGAAAAGGACCTGTTAACAGCAAGCTTGCATTTTGGAGTTGAAACCCATGACTTGATTTACATAATGACTATTTTGGATCAAAGCCGACCCAGTGGGAAATCTGGACTCAAGCTCTTTTCTCTGCATTTTTTAAAAAAACTGAATAGTGGGAGAGGAGTACAGAGCAGAAACATGGCAGGAGGCAGAAGTAAGCCATTCCTCCATGTCCTTTTCTAATTAAAAGCTCACTTGGTGCCTACTTGCCCAGAAATGTGTGCGTGTGGGAATTTCCCTCCAAGGCAAGTATCAGGCAAGTTCCATCTTCCCCTAAGCTTGCTTTTAACTGTTTTTTAAAGAGGATCCAGTGAGAGATCCCCTCCCATCTCATCTAATTTGGCCTTAAATTGTCCTCAGGTACATCAGGTGCACAATTTGAAGTCCTTCCTTACAGACTTAAGAGATCTAGTTTGCAGATAACAAGAAACTTTCATGGATAAGTTTCCCCACAGAGGGTCTTTTGTGGTGCTGTTGGCCATTTTGGGAATTCAAGTTGCAGCTTCTTGCTATACAGGAGCCCAACCAGAGTGGGCCCATAGCTTATTTTAGAGTTGCAGGTGGCTTTGCTACAACCCCACAAATCTGGGTAGGTTCATGTGTAAGGACCAGCTGCCATGTGCTGCATTGGCTTGATTTTTCAAAAAGGCACCCAAGTGCCTCAATGAGAAGATCTGTAGGAAAATTAATCTATGGTGACGTCTCATTACATGTGGCAACTTTCCTTAAAGAGAGAGAAACATTACGAGCTCTCTCTGGATATTGATTTCTGCACCTAGCACCATTACCTCTGGCTGTTACATATCACCATGGAAAAGAAATACACACAGTCCTGTCTGATTTTAAATCCATATCACACCCTTCCAATTGTATAAGTTTGCCTTGCCCAGTCTCTGAAGAGAGAAAACAGGAATGTATTTCAAATTCTAAAACAGACAAGTAAAGCAACTCTTTTCTACAGTAAACCATTGTGTACCTTTATACTGGGGAAAGCAAATAAAAATGAAAACATATAAAAGTGTGAACAGCCATGAAATGCTGTTTGTATAACTGTAAAATCTGGCAGAACTAGAACCTGCAAATCTATTATGCTCAAATTATGTACATACTTCTATAATGATATGAAAGGGAAGTATGCCTGTTCCTTTAAAAATATGTTTACTTCTACAGCTTCTGAGATAAAATTGACTTGGACAAGAAAAACTAGTGTGTCAACCCTGGTCAGAGCTTGTTTTGTTTTGTTTTGTTTTGTTTTGTTTTGTTTTGTTTAAAGGTAGTTTTAAAAATACAAGAGAGTATTCCAGTAAAATAACAAACCGGATGATTCATTCCATGTCTCTTGGCAGCCTAAGGGTGTCAACTGGGGCTTCTGATGGGTGACAGAGGGAATATTTTTACCATTCTCACAGTGTAGTAATGTCTCATTCAGAGGAGTTGTGCCAAGAAATACAGAACTTTTTGCGAATAAGCAATAATACAGTTGACCTAGAAGCTGGACTCCAGGAAGGTGCCAATAATCATTACATCACCAGGACTACTAATAATGGTCAGCCGTCTGGCTCTACGCATTTGCCTGTAGTCTAAATTCTAACTGGTGTTTAGGGAGCAATATTGTACAAGTTTAAGCACCCCCGCCCCACACACACAGCTCCCAGTATTGCTAGCCAGCATAGCTTTTCTAGATGACTACAATCAATAAACGTGTGCCGCTTATATTGATGCGTACCTATGTGTGTTTCCAAGCACCACTTTGAGATGCACAATATTTTGGGTGACAAAAGCTGATATTCTGCACAGCTAAGTCATATAAAGGAAGAAAGGCCAGGATCTTTCACCATTCCACTGCCCAGTCCCTACTTCTGAAGCCAAATGGTATGATGTCTACTTACTTCTGGAAAAGGCTAGGAAACTGCAACACCTCTGCAGTAGCCAGAATCCCCAGAACATCATCTTCATTCACTTCTAGTTCAGAACTGTATAGGTTCTTCAGTGCAATAGCAAAAGCTTCACATCAACAACATATGCAAATAAATGCATGAATAAATAAAACCGTACAAGCCTTGAAAATGAATTCTCTGTAAGGTTTGCCCTGTTGGATGATGATTCCCCCTTCCCCTGATCACAATTTTCCCACAGCAGAAGGATAGTATCATTACCTTGACATTACAGCATAGTGCTATACTATGGAACTAGCATTGCTGGTATGCTTGCTGCTTCATGTCACTACATTCCCATCATAAAAAAGCAGATCATGCTACAGAATAGCAGAGTCATGCAAAAACATTTTTTTACATGTTTTACACGTTCCCCCTACAGGGCCAATTGGCGCCCCTCCCCAATTCCACCTGCAAAAGCTCACTGGGCTGCCAGCTGAATGTTATTTCAGTGCTAGTAATGGGATAACATCCACCAGCACTCCTGAGGCTTCAGTACAGGTCATGTGGCGCAAGTTGCCTGGTCCTCCAACAGAAAAGAATGCTCATGGGCTTAGGAGGAACCACCAGGACCTTTCTGTGACAGGCCCCAGAAGATGTCTCCTGATGCAGTTGCCTGGCTCAGTCTAATGACAGAGCTGGCCTTGTTCCTCCAAAGGAAACAGACCCTGCAGAGGCTGTTCTGAACTCATGGAAAGAGCTGGAGGGACACAGAAGTGAAGCTGGAGGGTCACCGTGTCATCTTAAGAACACATAAACAGCTGTGAGTAGGGAATGGCGAGTGTATGGCAAACGCCTCCCACAGAAAACCCTACTCAGAGTGGAGGAACTCCCCCAGAATGGTTTCATGCACTTAGACATTTCTTAATATCTGGGTCTTATAGCTATCCAGGGAGCCTGTGGCTCTCCAGGTGTTGCTGAATCAAATACGCATCAGCCCAGGCAAGCAAAGGTAATTGTCAGGGATGGGAATGGCAATCCAACAACCTCTGAAATGCCACATGGTACCCCAGCCATGTTCAATAGAAAAAGACAGTGTGGGTACCCTAACAAGAGATCTCACCAAATCGAGTGACATCTGGATCACTGATCTCCAAGGCAATGGTCACTTTAGGCATTCTTTCATTCCATATGCTCTGTTCTTTATCTTTCGAGCCAGCTAGCAGACGCTGTTTATAACATCTGATTCCTGCCAAAAGTATTGGGAACAAACTAAGTTTGTTTGAGGGTGTATGACGTTAGACAAACTATAAACAATGTAGCATATATGGAAGCCTGCTGGCAGTTTTAATAGAGATGGGGAATAAATAAAATCCCCTTATTGCCCCCCCCACCACAAAAATTAAAAAATCCCCTGATGGCCTGTCAGGAAGGGGCTGTCAATTTTTTGCAGCTTCCTTCATGCTTTTGCCAAATGCTCTGGCATGAATTTGTACCGAGGTCATTCTGGGCCTGAAGGCGTGGAAATAGCAACCACCAAAAGATATGTCATTCCCCAACTTCTTTCCCAATCAATTGCTGACCCAAGTTTCAAGGACTAATTTTTGCCCTATACCACAAATTTGAGCAAACTATGGCTGTGAACTTTTATCTTGCCACAGCAGTGGGTCATACCACCAGTGGCAGTGGGTGCAAAACATTACTATTAATATTTGGTTGTAACCCATTTTGTGTATCCACTAGATAAAATATGTGATGCTGGATTAACACATGTAACATATATGTTTTCAGTGCATATATAAATACACAAACATGGATTTTGGAATGTCTTGTAATACCTTTTTTGCCTTTAGCTTTCCTTTCTGCAATGTCTAAGTCACTGTCCCATACAGCCTTAGCAAGAAGCTGTGAGAGGACCTGGGATTTAAAGAAGTACATGCGATGAAGCTCCCATTGGAAGCCCAAGCAGTCCAATATGACATCTGGAGAGAGAGAAAAGGCATGTATAAGTTCGAGTTGTTTCTGTAGAGGTGAGAGGCAGCTCATAGCAGCCTGTGCATCTCAAGTAGCCCTACCCACCTGGATCCATGCCTTCGGTAATCTTCTGCGTGTAAGAAAAAAGCATCTCATGTGGGATTCCATGGTGGGAGAAAATCCTCAATGAAGAAAGAGGGGGAAGGAACCAACATTTAAGTATATCTAGAATTGTTCTCTGTCTGTACATATAAAATGGCTACATCTGTGATTACAAAGTGCTGGCAATACAACTTGTTCTAGTTTAATCTGAGTGAAATAATATAGCATAAGCTTTTTGCTTCCTTCCTGTCCCTCACCTGATTGGGACTGTAAATTGAAAAGTGCTGGGCATCTGGATTCCCCAGTTATACTTGCTATTTATGTGAACAAATTAGAAACTCCAGATCTTTGTTTTGTTTTTCAAGAACACTTTGATATCCATCATGAATTTCATACAGTAGCCCAACTTTCTGAATACCTTTCAGTGCAACTGCAACTCATTTCATTTCAAAATCTTTAGAAATAGCACAAATATTAGAAATCATGTTAACCTGGGTATTAGATGGGCTCTCCCAGAAGAATAGTGAGGTTACTAATGTTCAACAGATAGTATAGAGAACTTTTTCAGTGTCCAAAAGCTAGGATAGTTTCTTGAAGCCATGCCAAAGCCTTATAGCCTTCAGCTTGTTAGGAAGAGCTTCAGGCATAATTCCTTTGGAGCTGCTTTCCCCAGTCATTCTGTAGATAAGGGCTGCTGCTGTTATGAGAACAAAACTGTTTGCTATACTGAAGCAACTTCAGCCCACCTTATCTCCCAGGAAGGTGGGTCAGAGCCTTTGTGTATTGAAGGAACATTTATAAAATCCATGGCAAGATATTCTGTTCTTGGCTTGAGGAGCGGAACTGATGTGCCACTTACCCAAGCAGCTTTGGAGGCCCACAAGAATATCCCCTGGCCTATTTAGGGAACCAACACAGCATAAGGAGGTTGTAAACTTTCTTTGGCTTGTTTGTAATCTTCCACCATATCACATCACTGTATTCAATAAACTGTGTATCTGGTGGTTTTGTTTTTCTTATGTATCCTTGAATCTGAAGAGAGATGTCATGGCTGGACCAGGTGACTGGGCTTAAAGCCGCATGATTCAAAAGCACAGTGCGATGCAATCCTATACCTTCTCCTGTTCCCTACAACTAAGTCACTGTTTACTGTGGAGCTGAATAAATGGGACAACAAGACGCAACTGAAAAATACTCTGCTGTCTGTGTAGCAGACAAGGTGAGTACCTATGGGAAATTAAACTGCAGATCCTAGGAAATACACATTGTACAGAAATGAATATGCTGCACATTTGAAGAAATGTATGTCCTTCTTTCTATGCCAAGAGTCCCAGTTTCAGTCCCTGCCATCTCTCTCTAGTAATTGTTAAGGCCTAAAAGAGGTGTAAAATTGCTGGTGTCAGTCAGGATAGAAGTGCTGGGCCAAAAGGACAAGTAGTCTAACCAAGTGGGAAGAAAATTTCATATGGCATATGGTTACATAAGGCTGGTACTATCAAAAATCAAGTGTCCAGACTATTCGGCTCTTGGAATTCTTGTCTTACCCCTACCAATAATCCTGAGATGTTTTTGTACTGCGTGACTATATAGTCAACTACTGTAAGGTATATTTCCCTTTGGAAGTGATATGAAGAATGTTCATGTATGTGGACATCTGTCTGTTACCTGGGTCCAGATTTCTGTTTTGGCTGTATAGCTGAAAAAGTGTGTACATAAGAGTCTTTTCGAAATTCTGCATTTGCCTTCCAGGCCTCTTGTTCTTCCTTCAGGGACATGGGTGTGTCTGCTGGAGGGTTAAACATACTCACAAACACACATACAGACAAGCTCATTTAGTATTTTCCTCTGTGATAAATAAATACCAATTGATGTCTATTGTTAATAAATGAAAGCAAACTGAGTATATGTTCAGAGTTGCAAAATCTGTTACAAAAGTTCCACAAATAGGATTATTTGACATTTTCAGCTTTACTTAGAGAAAAATCTGATCTGTAGCTAAAAGCAGACTAGAACAGCACAGCCACTGGTACTTTTGTAAGGGTTACCTTGCACTTCGGTTCAGGCAAGAATGCGCCTTGCACAGGCTGTGCTCATGAATTCATTTCTTCAACTAAATAGAACTATTGTGACTGAGCAGGGAAAATTCCAGAGAAATATATATGACAGCTTTAAATGAAGAAAATAATAGCTTCTGGGAGCAGGCTGAAAAAGGGCATGAATTTATTTTCATGCACTGGCTTTCAGACTTCCTAAATATTTATCCCAGTTGAGTTCAGAGGGGCTTAAGAAAGAAGGCAGAGATTGCAGCTTTAGCTTTATAGCATTTTCCCCCATATAATCCTTTCCCCTTCTGACAGTGTTTGATAGGATCAGTAATAACTATAGGTTGCATATTCTGGTTTCTCCAGACAGTACTGAGTTAATTCATTCAGTTGTGCTGGTACCATCTTTATATTCACTTGAACCTTTGATCATGTCCAGGCTAGATCTTACTTATTTGTAACATGACCTGTATGTTATATATAATAGTAAGTCGGTCCTCCATCCTCACCATTCCACTTGCATTTACTCTTGAAATAATGTGGCTGTAATAATCTGTCAAAAGTCTGAAATTATACTGGACCATGGGCTGCGGTCTGAATGGATCAGTCCTGGATGCTGCCACAAGAGCTGCGGTGCATGTTCACCACCGTATCTGGTACGTTACATACATATGTGTGCATTCATTTGTTCACTACTCTCTGGGCAGTTTGCAAGGCAAAACCCCTAAATCTAGAAAGTGACATGAAAGTATTTGCATGCAGAGAAATATAAAACAAGGTTGCCCAATCAATAATAAAAATTTCAGGACCTCGTAAAAATGTTATATGCTGTCGAATGCTTGGAAAGCCTTAACCTGGTGTCAGAAAGTTGTCAGCATTGGTGCCAGATGGATCTCACCAAGGAATGTTGCATAACGGGGGCTGCCACTAAGAAGGCCCTCCCCCTGGCTGCCATTCTTTAGATTTCCCTCAGAGAAGGCACTTGGAGAAGGCCCTTGGATGCATATCCTAATATGTATGGAGATGCATACATAATATGCCAGGAGAGGCATTTTGCCAGATACTGTGGTTCCAAGTTAAAAAAAAAAAGGAATTGTAGGTCAGAGAGAAATTGTGGGGGCATCTTTAAGGTTAAGGCAACCCCTTATGCTGATGCTATCTCCAAGATAATTCTTGGTTGCCCAGGGCCTTGGGAGGAATACCTATCCCAAGTGTTTTTCTTTCACAGGGTCATTCTTTAGTGTATGTTTTTAAAACTATTATTAATTTTCCTTTGATTAGATTTTATAGTATTTTTATTGTTTTTGTGTAGCGCTGTAAACCACCCAAAGTGCTTTGGCTGTGGGACAGGACAGGACATCAAACTAGACTTAATGTTATTTTCCAGATGCAGAAGAGAATAGGAGAATAGTTTTGAATTGCTGGTAGCTCCAATCAGCCCATTCCAAAAATCAGTATTATAGTTTGATAGAACCAGAGTTCAAGAGAATGGTATACTGGAGGACTATCTTTTCTGGATCACCATTTTGTGGCCAGTGGTACAAGTAAATTGAGCCCTACCATAAAGCCCAAAGTCTTACACAGTCACCCAACAGAAGCTTCAAAAGAGGCATTTCATTTAAAAAGTACTCAGTCCTTCAATTACCACCATACCTGACATTATTCTCATTAGGGTCTCATTGAAACCAATTCGGTTGGCCTTAGCAGCTTGTGCAATCCCTAGTAGATCACAGTCTGGGCTGAATGGAAATTGCCAGCGATTGGTAAGCCCAGCTTGCTTGCGGAAGAAGCGTGGCTTCAGAGGTGCTAGAACCTTAAAGCAAACACGTAAATAATTTTCTCCCAGGAAGTTTATGATGCTTATACTGAAAATATCAACTCTATCAAGGACAGGTGGAGAGAATCCAGGTTTCAGGGAGTATTAAACATGAGGCTGTTAATAAATGTGTCTGCTCCCAGTTTTGTCACAGAACTGCGATCTAAGCTCTACAAAAGAGCTTTTCTTTTCCTCCTTTTCTGCTATAGTAACTTCTAGGTAGAGCTGTGCAGTAGCAGAACTGCACAAATGCACAGGGAGAAACAGAGGTTTCAGAAATAATATTTCATTTTCCCCATTCTGAAGAAACAGAAGCAAAGCTGGAGGACCATCATCTGAAGAACACCAAAACAGTCATGAGTGAGTCAAAAAACACTACAAACAGGAGAGCGGAGGCCCTGAGGGTGCCTACCCACAAGTAGCATCTGGTCAACAGACCAACCAGGCCTGCAGAGCAGCTAGTCAACCTTTCCCACTGTGGCAAAACGTCTTTTATTTCAATAACAAATATTGTTTCTAAATGTGCACGCATACCTAGGGATTTGCATATGCCAATATGATGCTATGCATGTTGATGCTATTTCCTTTGAGGGATCTGTTTCCTCTTTTTTTGGTGATGTGCAAATAGCCATCCAAGCTGCCAGTGGGAGTGGAGATCTTTGAATGACCAGCAGCTTGAGCAACAGGGAGGTAAGGTGGCAAAAGGCAAGCGGCAATTAAGTTTTAATACGAACTACAGATCTCTAGCAATCTGCCACTCTTCCATTTAATTGTGGGCTGAGATGTACAGATTTTGTGAAGCTATAGCAAAAATGCAACTCAGTCTCCAATTCCCATAAGCTAAAGTGCAATCCTATGCATCCCTGCTCTGAACTAAATCCTATTACAGTCAATGAGACTTACTCCTAGGAAAGCATGAATAGGCTTGCGGAGCCGAGTTAGGTTCAAGTGGGAACCAATATTCCATGAGACAATTCAGCAGTTTCATTCTGGTTTTGATGCCATAGTCAACTAAAGCTTACCTTACACTTACCTTAGCTATCTGCTTCTCATTTGGTGAAAGTCCTCCCAGAGATACAAAGGGAGCCGACAGCAGACAACTGGAGTTTAACAAGATGCCACCAATGTTACATATATCCGATAAGAGCACTAAGGCAAAACTAGAGAACTTTTTCCAACAGACATTTAGCATTTAGTCCAACAATCTGATTAGTAATTTGACTGGTGTCCTCTTATTTAATATTCCTATACTTTAAGATTTAAAGATTTCCATTGTTGTGTTTATTGCTACAGTTGTTATTCTGTAACTGTTTTGTTTTTTACTAGAGTAAACTGTCCCAAGAGCATCTACCAGTTGCGCAATATATTGATTTGATAGATTTGTTGGATTTAAATTCTTATAAGCCATGCGGAGCCTATGTGAGTGCGGCAGTATATAAAAACTGATCATCATCACCTTCATCATTATCAAAACAGGAAGCAAACCATTTTTAATTTCACAAATTTCTTCTTTTTGCCCAAGGAGGAATCCAATTCTCTTCTTTCATGTGCATAAAGAAACACAAATAAACTAAAATTTTGCATCCTGTTCTTAGCCACCTCACAGTTTATCTTAGTAGCGTCTTATAATAAATGCATGCAAAAGGCATCCATGTAAGGGGCAATCGGAGCCCAGCAGAACAGCAGTACCATGTTACATACATGGAGAACTCGCTGCCACTATACTTTGTTTACAAATGTCCTCCATCTCTCATGGAATACTGGCAACATCTACAGACCAACAAAACACTGAAGGAAACACAGAGTTACATTTATTAGCAGGACAATCTTTCCCTATAGGAAAAGTGGGCAACTTGTGGCTCTCCAGATGTTGTTGGACTCCAGTTCCCATCATCCCTCACCATTGGCTGTGTTGGCTAGAGAATATGCAAGTTGCAGTCTAACATCATTGGAGGACCACAAGTTGGTCATCCTTGCCCTATTCCATCCACTTGACCATTCCAAAGACATGTCTGAAAGCATTAGCCCATACTTACAGGTGCTGTTTATTCTCAAATGTAGACGTTTTTGGAACAAAAGATGTTAACTGAAGTGTGTCTAGGGAACTCTGCTTTTTTGTGCAGAGATGCTTGTAGCAAGCCATAGAGTAAGGCGTTCAGAAGTAGTGCACCAGCTTATAGCTAATATGTAGTTGGAGAGGATTAGGTTAGAGATGCTGAAGGAAGGCTCACAAGCATCTTCCCATCTCTCCTCCACTTGTGTCCTAGAAAAAGAACAGTGACTTTAGGCCTCTGCAGCAAAAATAAGTAGTGATGTCTGCATACACTGAGGTCACTGTTAAGTCATCTTATTTTGACTATGACATCACAATTGCACCTCTATGGAAACTTCACTTCTGGATCAAAATTAGAGGATGTATGTGCCAAGAAATGCTGTTCAAAAGCAATTGTGTATCGGAAGACTGCCAGTTACTAGCATGGCATGTTGAAGACTAAAGCCAAAAGAAACAAAATTAACATGGGGTCTTTATAGAGAAAGGACAAAGACATTCATTGATAAAAAATATCAGTGTATGGATAAATCCTAGAAGTTTTAAGGGCAACTTTTTAAACTAAAACCAGTTACATATAAATCACATTGAAATGAATGGAGCTTGAATTAACTACCACTATGCATTGCATTGATTTCAGTGGAGCCTGTACAAAAATAAATTTACTAGGATTGCAGCTCTTGTGAGTCCAGCACTCCATGTTCTCAGCCAGCAGCGGGCAACTAGTGGCCTTCCAGAAGTCTGACATACAGATCCTGACCATCATTGGCTGTGCTAGCTGGGACTGACAGGAATTGCAGACCAAAACATTCAGAAGGCCACAAGTTCCCTTGTTGTAAAGAGCTCTCTCAAGAAGTTTAAAATGGAAGTCTGTACAGCTCCCAGAATTTCTGACTATTGGCCATGCTGGCTGGGGCTGATGGGAATTGAACATCTCAAGGGCACAAGAGAAAGGGGCTGATCTAAAGTCATGTAGAGCTGCTAGGCAGAATACGGTATTTGTGTGTGTGTGTGTGCATATGACCTTTAGTAAATTGGAAAGTTAAACAAGTCTTTAGCTATTTATTCTTGCCTTGAAGATTCATCCAAGGATACCATTTTTATTCTGAATGGAGGAAATTATTCTTGTTATATAGTGCTCTGTTCCTGTTCTTATTGTACAAAATTTCACCACACTGGTTGCACTAGAATTTGGAGCAAAAGACCTGCACTTTAGATCTGCATTTCCAATGCTCTTCCAGTTTAAATTTGCAGTTCTTGATCCAGAAAATTTGTGTTTTGGGGAGGTACCCTTAGCATGCACAAGCCCTAATCTAGAACAAGGCATCTATTTTTACCATTTTGAATGACCAAAGCCCCTTATATTCAACCCCGTGGAGCCAACCATTTTTACTCGTTGTTTGAATCAAAGGAATATAACTTGGTACCCAGGCAAGGCTAAGCATTTGACTTGGAGCTGACAAATTCAGGTTTCTCTGAAACAAAGTGTGGCACTGAGGATGCCTTTTGGCAGGGTCACATATACATAACTTAATAGTTTATCACATCTTGCCTAATTGTCCTGAACATGTGAATTATCTTAAAGGGAAAAACTATTACAGCTGGTTGCAAAGATCCATTGTAGTTGAAGGTCCATTACAGAGCAAATCAAGGACTGTTTTATTGAAAAGTGGGAATTAATTTGCCAATGATTAAATAAGCACATGGACTGAGGAAATGTATCTAAACTTAATAGGTGCACTTGGCATTTTTCTACAGAGTACCTCATATTCCCCAGCCATGTTTGTTTCTTTGCATGTATTTGAAACCAAACAGCATCTCTATGAAGATTAGGAGTGAAATAATTTGGGGATTTGGAGTTGGATACAAGAAGACAAAGAACTGAGTGCCAATATGCAGGTCAGGATATTGATGGCAACTGCATTGGATAAGGCTGTAGATGGACTGCTTGAACTCCTGCCTGGATTCGGACGCAAACCAAGTCCTTTGAACTCACCATCAGCATCCAGCCTTCTGTGAAAAGACAAGCCAGTGGCCTGACATTGTCAACTCAGAAAAACTGAAGATGTCTTTGCACTGCTCCTGTGTCCATGCAGCACCACCACACCTGCCTTCCCAGTGCTGGAATAGAGGGAGTCTCCAGATGCTCTGTGATGACACAAAGGCTGCTGTGGAATGTCTCTGGAGAGCACGGGAAGGGCTATGCTGCTGTGAAGCCAGCTGGGGCATCCCGCGGAGAAGGGTTTCCTGGGTGGTGGTGTCCTACATGTAGCAGTTGTGCCAGTCATTGGCCGGGCTGTCCAGCACCCTCCCCTCAACTTCTCTGCCCCCAGGAACTTTTTTAAAAGACAAAACTTTGTGCTCCTAATTCTTCTGTCCAGCTCACTCCTGCTGCACTAAGCTGTGCATCACCAAGGAAGCCCTGGTTGGCAGACTCCATTTCATGTTGGCGAGTGCTTTGGCATGCACCCATCCCCTATAATAAAGAAGTTGGGGCCCTTCCTGGAGGGCTCACCCCTCCAAAATTTGGGACACATGTTTAAAAAACAAAAGCAGACCCTTTAAAAGCACAGCCTTTCTGGGTCAGAAGGCCTACAAGACCTGACCCTGACCCTTCTTAATGAGTTGCATGGGAAGGGCCCTGGAGAGGGTGCCCAGTGGCTGCAGCTGAATTCTCCCCTCATTTGGTCATGGTGCTCCCAGACTTCCCCGCTCAGCCAAGGGGGAGGAGGGCAGCAGCAGAGGCAGCAGGAGTGGCAGATGGGATGTACACAAGAGGAAGAGCCTCTCTCTAGCCCCTTCTGCTTCACTTAACCAGCAGAGCCATTTCATCCTGGGAGGTCAGGGAGGATCCATTTAAGGGCTGCCTGAATGAATTTAATTCTAAACTGCATTTCTGCCAGGAGCGTGGGAGAGATCCTTTCACAACTTTTTGGCTCCTCTCCACCCACAAACCATGGTGGCCAGGCTCATGTGATTGCAGCCATCCCTCTCTGCACAGCTTACAGAGGGGAACTTTCATCTCAGCAGCACCAGAACCTTTGGAAAACTGCTCCTTGCAATCTCACCTATTGGGTGCCTTTTTTGAGCAAATGCTTTGATTTCAGGGGATAAGGAACTTTCTGCCTCTGTATCTCCATGCTTCACAAGCTGAGTCTTTTCAGTTGCCAATGTTTTCTCTTAGACAGCAATCCTATGGTGCTTGGGGAAGCATCCCTGGTCAGGGGACCATAGGGTTGTTCAGAGAGCTGCCCCTCTCCTTTCACAGGTGGAGCAGAAAGAACCAAGCTGGCTGTTCTCTGAGGCCAGAAAAGCTACCTCAGAGGAAGAGGAAAGGGGAGGTGACCACAGAGATCAGGATGATAGATATCCTGAGCTACTTCCTTCCTTCCCTTTTAAAAGTGCCCTTACTAAAAAGCTCATCTGGCAAAATCTGCAGGGCAGGAAGATGGGGAGATGAAGATCACCTGTGCCATGCCTCCACCCTCTCCTGGATTGTTCCATGTATCCATGGAATACTTTAATAACTTCTAGTAGTACATATCTATAACAGGGTTAGATGTGAGATGAAGCAAAGCTAATGCTAGGGAAAGCTGAAGGAAGACCAAGTCTGAGAGGGATTAATTCCATAGAGGAAGCCACAGCTTTGTGTCTACAAGAGCTGAGCAGGGCTGTCAAGGACAGGACAATCTGGAGTCACTCCTTCATAGGGTCACCATAAATTGGAGACAATTGATGATGTCTAACAGCTTGAAGTGAGATGATTAAACAAGGTTGTTTATTAAAGGGAAATGTCTGTACATAAGCGAATACTAATTTTAGCAAAGACTAATGTTTACTTCAGGAATTTAAAATAATGCTTGCTGACCCAAGCAACACTGCTGCTACCACAAGCCCATCTGTGCAATGCACAGAGAGCACCAAAATGTCTTTTACCTTGGGCCAAAGTCTTTAATCTCACCTTGGCCAAATATGCTCACAATCTGGTCCAGCTCTCAGGTATAGACAGATTCACACAGCCTCGCTTAGTAATTCATACATGGATCTGATAGAGGCTCATCGTATCTGAATCTTAATACTGGCCCCTGTTCCAAATTAGGTGGTAGTTTCCATGAAAGCCTCTGCAGTCCAGCCTTGTCCAGAAAAAATGGAGAGATGGACACCTTAGGACTTGAATCCCAGAGCCAGTGGCATTTTTCCTCAGGTTCTTGAGCAGAATATCCTAGAGAGCACAAACTGCTAACACTGCTTGTCAGAAACATTCTGCATGCCTTTCTAAACAAGTTAATATAAGAAAACACCCCACAGCCCAGACGTGCTGTCTAGCTAAGTCCAGCCTATAAGAGTTTGGACTGCTTCTGACTTTTACTGGAGCTTGCCTACCCTGGAGCTATTAGCAGCCCTGCAGCCCTTTTCTAGCCATCCAGTGGCGCCATCTAGTGCTTCTCTGTCTCTCTCTCCCTCTCCAGCACCTTTGCTTGGGCCAGGGTAAGTAGACTGTAAGGGTGAAGAAGAGGAGCAGTTCCAGCAGGATTCTTATTTTGGGCATAGTTGTGCTTGTGTGTTGGCCCATGACAGGTACCTGGCTATGTCTGCCCATGGCACCTTCCTTTGTTTGACCAGTGAAAATTTGGACCCCCTCTCCAAGGAAGCCAGCCCATCTTTGCTCTAGATTGCATCCATAAAATTATTAGTATTTCTACTTCAGAAACAGTGCTGTGGTATTACCATATACTGAGTACATTTATTTCCAACTTAAGTAATATATATCTATACACACACACACACACATATGCTAAAAGCATAGTACAATATAATACCTGGTCAGAGGAGCCAACAAATAGCAGCATAAATGATAAGTAACTATAGGATAAACATATACCCAGAGTACTCAGTCAGAGCTCTGATCCTGTGCACAGGTGAAATATAAAAGGAAAAGAAGAGAACCTATTATGCCACTGTGTGCAAGGATCAAACTCCAGTGAGTAATTTTTTTATCAGTACTGTCAAGGACTCACAGATATTCCTGATAGACTGGATTTTCTCTATATACGGGCATAGTAGTTTAACCAACATCATGCAAGAGCAGTAATTTAGTCAGGTGGACTTCGTCATCATTATGTATCTGGCATGCTAAGCAATTTTATTCAGTTTTCACTATCCTTCATCTTTTAGACTCATGGACCTTCAAAAATGATTAGCTGATGAAACTAGAGCTCCACATGTCTACTGAATTCCATTGTTAGAAAGGCCAGATTGAGCCAGTGCTAATGGCATCAAGCTGATAAGTTGCAAAGAACTGTGCACCTGCTGTTTCCTGATATGGCAATAGCACCTATAGGTAATAAAAAGAAAATAGCTGTTGAAGTGTAAGGAAGGCTGCAAGCCTAGTCATACTTGCACAAGAATTTGACTCACTGATGTCAATGGATTCTGATATTCTGAAATTCCAGTTTTCTGAAATCTTCTAATTCTGAAATTGTGCTGCAAGCAGAACTCTCAAAATGGCTTAAAGCCCAATTCTGTTGCCAATACAGTCAAATATAAATGTTCTCATTAGTTCTATAGTGGAATGGTTGGCTCAGGTTGATGGTTCCCTCACACTCTCTTTTGCACTAGGTTTATGGTAAATAGTTCTGCATATCAATGTATTTCAGTAGCCCTCTGACTGAGGAAATGTCTTAATAGAATCCAGCACACAAAAATGCATACACTTGGGTCACTGATTTCAGTTAAGTGTTCGAAAAAAGTAGAACTGAAGCTGATTGATATTTACTGAAATGCATTTGACTTTTGAATTTGATTCTTGACTTCAAAGGTCACTTCATGCTTTCTGTTTTTAAGTGCATTTTATCCTATGAATAGGTGCTGAAATTTTATCCTGTGCAATAGGTGCTGAAAAAAGCACCTATTGAATTTCTGAATTTCTGACGTATTTTCTGCAGAAAAAATTAGTTGCACTCTTCTGAACTGAATAGTAATGTCAGTTAAAGTATTATGAAGTGGCCCTCTGGTTTGACTTTGGTTTGACTTTGATGAAATCATCACAGTCTTTACTGTGCAAATTTAAAATAATGCAAGACATTATAGAGAGGATCAATAACTGGCTTCTGCACAAATTTAAACTATTTGGAAGATGAGGGTGAAATTAATGGGATAATTTTGTCGTGTATACAAATGCATATATAAGCTGCACATCAGTTCTTGTCTCCACTTGCTAACATTCTTATTTCATAGGAAAATGGAATGAACAGAATACCTAACTGAATTGTATTTGACTAGGAGACTGGGACTAATTCTCTTACCCAAACTAAGCTACTCGTAGATAAATTTAAGAGGGTCATTAGTGATCCTAAACATGTCTGTATAGAAATATGTGCCAGTGAGTTTAATAAACTTTATACCCAGGTAAGTGACCATAGGATGGACACCTCAGAAGCCCGCTGATCAGAAACTGGGTCACTGGTGAAACTTGCTTTGCCGTTTCAAGCCTAGGGATCCATCCTGGGAAAAGATGGTACTTCTTTCTCAGTGAAGTTTTTACTAACATCCATCCAATGCCACAAAGTCATTCTAAAGTATTGAATTGCCAACATTCAGAGGAGTGTTCTGTGAAGAACGCAGAATAATACCAAAGCTACAAGGCATTGTTCCAAGGTATATGACAATCCTTGAACTCTGATGTCTCTTTTGGATCACTGCATTCTTTCTTTCCTTTCCAGCAAGAAATTAGAGAGCTCCTGTTAGCAACGTTCTTTGTCTGCTATATACTGGTAGCCTATCTTGGCCTCCCAGTTTGGCATCCTCCATGGCCATGCTAACTGGGGAATAAAGGAGTTGTAGTCAAGCATATTTGGAGGGCACCAGTTCAGGAAGGGATGGGCTATATCAGGGGAAGGCAATCTTCAGGCTATGCGGGCACATCTGGAAATTTGAGAAACTCTTCTAGTCATAAAATGGCTGCCCTGGCTGGGCATTGCTAGTCACAAAGGACTAGTATGCTGCCCAGAGGCTTTCATGGGATTAAGAGGGCAGCACCTAGAGCAGGGTTCCTCAAACTTTTCCACCAGGGGGCCAGTTGAAAGGTGCAGGTGCTGGGCGCAGGCCAGAAAGGTGGTGCTGCTGGTGTGCGCGGGCCGGCGTGGGGGTGGGGCCGGCGTGTGGGGGTGCGCATGCTGAGGCGTGTGTGGGGCGCACAGTGAGGGGAGATGAGGCAAGGTAGGGCGGGCACACGCCACAAAGCGGGCGCATGAAGCAGCAACTTGCTTGCTTTGAGATCGTTTTCTCCGAGTGAGCAAACGTCCAGATGGGCATGACAAGCCAGATCTGGCCCCAGGAACATAGGTTGAGGACCCATGACCTAGAGGCTCTCATTTTGCTTTGAAGCAATCCCAGCAGCCAATAAAAGAACAAAAAATAACACCGCCCAATATCTGTGAGAAGAAATGTGTCTCGGTGGACATAGCTACAAGGAAAGTGCAGGGGCGCATTGGTTTGCAGGGACACCATAATGGCCTAACTTGGGGCTGCAATGTCACATAATCAAATTTCAAGTGATATCACTAAAATTTTCACAGACGTGCCTTACAAGTGTTTTCATGCCATGTGACTGAGGTACAGTTGACAGCTATGCATTGTTTAGTATAGTTTGCTGGGGTAGCCACAGAATAAAATGCCATGCATAAAATATGCTTAGGGCTTGAGTCATGTGAGGCCTTGGCAACTAGGCTTACCCAGACACTCTTCATGTCAGGCCTACACAGGGCTTTTTTTTGTCATAGAACGCACCAGAAAGGCGATCCGCCACC
Source organism: Varanus komodoensis (assembly GCF_004798865.1). NCBI lineage: Eukaryota > Metazoa > Chordata > Lepidosauria > Squamata > Varanidae > Varanus > Varanus komodoensis. The sequence goes on along the minus strand of NW_025335268.1, from coordinate 110,006,799 downwards.
TTTTTTCCAATGGATTTTACGAAGTGATTTTGGCGGAGCAGATCAGCAGCAAACATCATTAACATAGTGCCTGCAGGCTGCTATTGTGTCTGCTATCTGCTATCTGATAGTGAGAGATAGCTTCTCTGGAAGCTCTCCTGGCTGCTCGGATTGGGATTGGTGTGTGTGCTTACTGCTGGCGGCAACATGAGTTCCGGCACTTTTTTTTTTTTTTTTTACAAAAAAAAGCATTGGGCCTACAACATCCACGGTGAGGAGCTGTAGGGAGGAAGCCCTTGTGGGCACAGCTTTATGCACAAAGGCAACCATGCATTCTGGGACTCTGATTATGCAGGGTCCTGGACCACTAGGTTGTCTGCAGCCATCCAGGCTTCCTCATGGCTACTGTATTTGCTGTTTGGACAGATATAAGGGGTAGGGAGAGCTATTTGCCAACAGAGACAGATAAGAGGATGGGCATAAGCCAAGAAAGAAACATCAAGGCTGATGCAGCCCTCATTCAACGCACGAGTTTTTGTGTTTGAACAGGGATTAACTCTCTACACTTAAGCCAGGGTTTCTTCCAGTGAACATTGCTGGGAATCATCACTGCAGGTTTTGAAGGATCAACAGTACAGTGTTATTTGGTGGTCATCCAAACCCCTCCATAGCATTCTTTACATAGAATAAGCTAAATCAATTTCAATGAGTATGTTTACTCTTCCAGTCCCTTACACCAACATCCCCAGCTTCCACAATTTTGAGGATATAATGCAGTCTTCTCTAATCTGATAGCTTCCAAATGTTTTGAACGTCAGCACCCAGCATTCCTGAACATCAGCCATGCTGGATGAGGCTGATGGGAGAAAGAAGCCCAAAACATCTGGAGAGCACCAGTCTGACAGAAAGTGCTATTTTTGTAGGAGTGTTTCATTCCCCCCACCCCCATTCAAAGATAGCCTTGAAGCTTGGGCTTAACAGATCCCTTTAGATCCTTTTTGCCAGATAAAATGTCACTCCAGGTTAAAAAGCAGGTGCCACAGGACTGCAGAGAAAAGGAGAGAGAAGTAACCGGTAGAGAGACTGTTTCTTGCAGCCAGGCCTTTGGCATTGCAGTTATTTGAATAGCAGCAGTGAACGCTCACTCCGGGTGCGCGTGAGCCTTCCCTCCGTGCTCGTTCACAGAATGACTTATAGGAACAGGACTTCATGATGCCACCTAGAATAGATACAGAGGCAATGCAAAACATATTACACCATCTATGCTTATCTGCCCACTTATCTTACTAGCTTGGGACATCTAGGCATGCTTCCTCAAACAACTTATGCTTGGCAAAGGCAATGCCCATTCTAAGAAACCGCATATTCGACTTTGTTCTATACAGACACTGTCCTCTTGCTCTTGTATTTTCTTTATTGTAAACAAACCACCAAAGCACATCCTCATGCCTAGTACAAATCTACTTTCCCATAAACTCCATTTAGATGTTATATACTCTTGCACATTTGTCCTCTGGGTGCTTGTAGTAGCAAAAGCACTCTAACTTCAAAGTGGATGTTTGGGGTTAGGGTTAGGACATGACATTTACCCACAATTTGTTGCAAGTCCAGTAGTGGTTTTTTGAAAACAGGGAAAGAAAACCATCCAAGATGCCCAGAAAACTAAGGCTCCTGCATTAAAATGGCCCCCACAAATGGAGAATACGTACTTAAATTTGTATTTGTGAACAATCAAAACTCAGTGACTATATGACTGTATATATACTGTATATATGACGTATATTTCATTTCAGAATGGAAATGCATTCTGTTGACATGGCTAAAGATAAAATGTGGAATGGTTTTCTCTGGCAACACTTTAAGACCTTTGTATCTTTAGAGAGAACAAAGTCCCACAATAAAATGCCCCAAGCGGGCTGGGACATGGTGAGGGCTGCAGGAGTTCTGTCTCAATGTGAGTTGTACCTGCAATTGGTTCTCTTTCCTTGTCACTGTCTTAGTAACAATATTTTCAGAGCCCTCTGTTGTTTGAAATCAACCAGCTCAATTCTTGGGACCTACTGTCATTCTATAAACACTTACTTGACTGTCCTGTTATGATTGCGCAGGCATCTGAGTGCCCAGGACATTGCTCCGATCCTTGTCTGTTACACTCTTCATTGTTTGTACCTACACATGTATAGCATTGCAGTGCGTCGCCTGTCACCAATTAAAAATAGTTGAAGAACTTATTTGCAAAGAGCAACTAAAAATCAACTCTGATCGCAAAAGGTCAAATTATTTACGTTGCATGCAAATTTTGCCAAAGGATCATGGAAAATCTAATAAAGAGTACTTTTATTGGATTTTGGTCACATGAAAGAATACCTATGTGAGAAAACAGATGCAGTCCACAAACATTGCAGCTTTGTTTATATTTATTCTACATGTAAGACCACTGGTAACAACCTTGAAAAATCATTTCAATTTTGGTTCCTAATAAAAGCAAGGCCTGTAGAAAAATGCAGTTTTTCTTTTCTTCATTAGAATGTTGCCAGCCAGGAAGAAAAGAAAAAACTTCTTCCTAATGCTGTAAATTTCTAAATTTCAACAGGAAGCTGAGCATCTTCCCCCCTACCCCATTTGTAGATCTGATTTCTGAGGATCCATAAGGAAAAAAATATTCACCATCCTTGGAGACAAATTTGAAAAGTGTGCAGGTTTCAAATTTCTGTCAGATGGGTCTGGCATGAAAATGGTGGTTGATTTTGGCTACAGATAAGCAACAGGAACATTTCTCTAAAACAAAGTTAACATGCACCTAAAACTTAATATAAGAAATCCAGGTAAAGCTATATGAATCCCAAAGATGTACCAGGAGGCACCAGTGGAATGTACATTTAAAAACTGACCATTACTACAAATAATCTTAAACTGTGCTAAAACCAATTCTGGTGGATCCCCAACAAACCAACAGAATAACGGAAAACTGGAACAATTAAATGCCAAATATTCTAGGTAGGCCAAAACAGAGACAATTCATGAGCAAACTTACTTTGGATGGTGAAAAGAAGGCTGAAGACCAAGCAGGTGAATGGCTTCATCATGGAGAGCCAAGAAATGTATCATTAGACAAAGCAACTGTTTGTCATTAAAGCCTAATGCTTATTCAGCATAGCTAATCCTCTATAGAGGATGATGTGGAGGCTAAGGAGATGTGTAGAATGCTACTTATCTAGTTTTTTTCTGGCTATCCTTTGAGCCAGATGTACCTCTCCAATTCTACAGAATTCTCAAGAAATACTTCTAATAATAATCTAGATAAAAATGTGATTATTTTTAAGATATAAAACATCAATGAATAGAAACTATTTGGCACCAAATGGCAATTTATGGGACTGTAAACAGCCTCTAAATATTTCAGATTAAGAGAGGCCTTAATCCTACAAGGTTCTAAGTCCTCAAACCTTATTTCCACATTCATTCAGTCAGATAAATTAGTTGTTGCTAGTTTATCTATTTTGCCCTTGTCAAAGACCTCCATGGTGAAGAAAACTACTCCAAATTTTAACAGTCAGTGAGTACGCGACTGTTTTCTTTCAAATAAGAGTTCAGTGTCTACTTTCTGTATTATTTCTCTCATGAAGAATTTAAGTTTTAAGTTTACCTCTTTGCTTTCTAAAATTAGTAGGAATGGGCAGCCTAATAATTTTCTATTGCTACCACAGCAACCAACTTTTAAAATAAAAATTTGGTTAAAACCAAGACATTCAAAACACATTATTTAAAACTGCTTAAAATATCCAAGCTAGACATAGCACACATTTACAACAAGAACACAGTGATTAAAGAGGAAGACTATTACACAGGATGCCCTTTGAGGCATCCTGTTGAGTGCAAAAGGGTAGGTGGAAGCACTACAAAGCAACGAAGTCCTCTGTCCATTATGGACAGGGGATGTGGTCCATGTAAGCTGAATAGGTGATGTTGGACTGCAAACTCCATCATTTTACCATTGGTTGTGTGGACTAGGGCTGATGGGGGTTGCAATCCAATAAAACCTGGAGGGCTCACACTTCCTATAAACTGTGTGGGGCATTAACGATTTAACTACATGGATTATGAGGACTGGAGCAGTCTTTCCCAATTATCAAAACCAGTCATCTACTTGTTCTCTAGCAGTGCTTTGAGAAAGGGAGCTCTTGTGCAGTAGCAAATGCTTTGGACTTGAACATGAAATGCTCGGGTTCCAAAGCCTACACATTTATGAAGCTCACACCCAAATAATTACCCACAGAAGCTGCAGAAGAGTATGGTGACTTTACAGCAACAGCAGCCTCACACGTGGCATCAGGGGATTATTTGATTTATAATCCCACCCTTTTTCTTTTCAAAGAACTCAAGAGTGGCTTACTTCCTGCTGCTCTTGACCTTATCCCCACAACCCTGCAAGGTAGTTTGGGCTAAGAGCCTGTGACTGGCCCAAAGTCACACAGCTGGCTCCATGGCTGGATAGGGATTAGAATCCACACGCTTAACTACTACACCACACTGACATTCACTGGATTAGAGTGAAATGGAGTAGTGGTGATACCTAAATTATAAATGACACAATTTTGAAGTTGCTTGTGAAAATGCCCCTACAGAACTCTAAAAGGCAAATAACTGGTAAGACAAGGCCATCTCTAGTAGTGATGTCAGTGAGCACAGAAGATGCAGGGATAGCTATACACAGGTTGCTTCATGGCCAAAAATTTCTGCTGCTGCTTTGTGGAACAAAATCTCTCTCTTGAAGTTATGAAGGGCTTTGACGATACATATCTGACCTTAAATGGGTAGTACCACTCCAACAGAGATCCTGAATCATGCACTAAACTGAAGCAGTAGTTTTTCCAGGTAGGAAGGGATCTTTTATTTACAATAAATAATTGGAGAGGCAGGCACATGGATTTTTCAAGTTTTAATTTTATTTTACAAATCAGCAAATGCAGATCAAATTTACACTCCTTAAGGCAAGAGTCCCCATGCAAGTAATACACATTTATATTAAAACCAAAAAAGACATCCAACATGGGAACTCATGTACAAAGGGAAGGCTAGGATGAGCAACTGTAATTTATTAAAGAACTTGACAAATCTCCCTGATACAGGAACTTTTGATATCAACTTGCTATGAATTATACTAGGAAAAAAATTGCAAACAATAGCAAGGAATTCTGATAGTCTTCTTAGTACTGCATACAATCAAATTAACATTATCAAGAAAGAAAAAAGACAGTAGTGCATACAAAAAAGTGAAAATAGATCCTGTTCACACCTATGTGTGGACACCAGTGTGCCAATGGTCATATTGCACTCAAGGTTGAAATCCAAGATTTTGGTTAAAAGTTAGCTTTTCCCCATTTTGGCAATCAGTTCATCACAAATCTTTGTCAGTTCTTCTATTTCTTTATTCTAAAAAAGGACACATGAAAGGACACAGAAAATATTCATTAGTGCAAACCTAGAGGTTCATTTTGAGTATACCTCATTTTCCTGTCCCAACACAACAAGTAATGAAAAAAGAGCTACAGTTTGAATTGTTGCACCAGTTGGGGGCACGGGGCACAACGCCTTCCCTCGCGGCTGGGCAGGACCAGGGAGCAGTTCTTCCAAATAAATCTTAGCTTTAGAAGCTTCTTGAAACAGGCTCCACACATGTACAGGGCCCATACACGTGATGCACAGAGACCCCAAAGAAGGCGCACAGAAGCAATCAGAGGTAGCAGTGAAACCTCTTCACCTCCTCAAGGGATGTATGTTGATCTGAAGGTGCAGCATCACTCAGCGCCTGTCATAATTACGGATATCACTGCATGCTTTAATCTTTTCTTAAAGATTTGAGTCAGTCCAGAGAGACAATTAGATACAGGAATGTTGAAAACTTTAGCACAATGTGTGAACCCAGCCTGCAACTTTACTGGATTTTATACAAGATGAGCGCTCCACAAATTTCCAAAGATTAACTTTGCTAAGCTCTGAGACTAGAAAATGAGATCCGTGTAGATTAACTAGTTTGAGAATAATACTATATTATTATATATTATATAATACTGGTTGGATCCCAACTTAGTTAAGAGACTTGAAATCAATGGACTTAAAGGTTGTGTTATAATGGATCCAGTCTTAGTGTGGCTAAGTCTGGATTCAACCCTGTCTATGGAATCCAATTCTTATAGTAGCTGTGTGGCGCTACTGTCAACCTCCAGATGGTATACAGTATGTCACATGGACACCACTTTTCATTTGAATCCCAGAGAGAGTAACTCTTCCAGATTTACTGAAATGGTGATCAAATCAGTCTTGTTGCATCATGTGATGCAAGCATCGATGGCACATGCAACAATGCACAGAAAACTTCGTGGTAAGCTCAACTGTGGGGTGTCCAATGATCCAGTAGCAACACAATATTCCCTCTGCAAGGGGATTCATAGACCAATTCACCATGAGTTTATTTAAAACATGTCTACCCCGTCCTTTGCACAAGCCTCAGAACGGCTTACAAAAAGATACCTTTTGTTCCAGTGTTCTTTCCAATGCATCCACTTTCAGCTGCTCTTTACGAAGACTGGCTTGGTAAGCTGCTTGTTCTTGCTGAGCCTTGCCACGGACTTGTGCAATTTCAGCGTTGGCTCTATAGAAACAGATGGCTGTTAGGGCAAGCGCTGAAGAGATATTGTTGGGTGCCTGCAGATAGCACTAAAGTGGGTAGTGGAGTGCTATAATGGGGCAATTTGCTAGCTTGTTACATGTCTTGGAAAGTTGGGCCTGAGAGCTATAAGCTGCTAGGAGAAAATGATATTTCACCCACAAGATCAACAATCATGAAAAATATGCTTTCCACAATCATACCCTGTGAATACTGAATTTGATACTGGATTTAGAGGTGTGCCTTCACAAGATTTTTTTTTTTAAGCAGGTTTTGTGGATGTTGTTCCAAGCCTGTGGCTCTCCAGATGTTACTGCAGTGCAATTCCCAGCAACCCTCATCATTGGCTATGCTGCCTAGTGCCGAATGGGAGCAGCAATCCAAGAACATCCGGAAGGCCACATTTTCCCATTTGCTGGCAATGCCTAGTGAGCCCTTGGATGGAGAAGGGGAGCAAGAAGGGCTGAGTAGGATTCCTGCACATTCAGTGGTGCAGGCAACTCTTGGACTGACACAATCATGCAAAATGGACAAATGTGTGGAAAGTAGGTTAAGGGGCAGAGTCATACATACAGCATGCTTCTTAACAGCCCTGAGGGATTTCAGATGGCAACAAAGACCAAGGAGTGAAGACTGAAATCAGCCTTAACTTCAGCTCCAGGATTTCTCCCAGCCCCTGGTAAAATACCTGTCCAGTTTTTCCTCTGCATGAATTTTAAGAGCATGGTATCTCTGTTCTTCCTTTTTCACTCTTGATAAATATTCTTGTGCACACTTCTTTAATACTTCTTCATTCTTAAGGGAGAGAATAAGAATTAATAGAAGAGCCCCATTGGTGCACTTACAGCAATTTTACATTTCCTGATCAAATTCAGTCTGCTGTTTCGAATGGCATACCACTTTCCTGAAGGTGGAGGAAACAGACAGTTCAACTGGAGTTCAATCTATAGCTAACACAATGTATGCAAGTTGCAGTTCAGACTAGGCATTCACTCCTCTCTCCTCCCTGCCCCTTAACAAAAGCTACTTTCTCCAGAAATTATTTCAGAAAGTTAGCATGTACACCCACACACACTTCTGAGATTACTTTGAAAACTCACTGAATGGATAAAAACTCTCTAGTTGACTTGTTTTGAATCACACAGAAGATATCTTCCAGGAAAATTTCTTTTGTTTCAGGAAGAATAGCCTAAAGTGTTTTCTGATCCAACTCCTGTTGGGGATCGGGTATGCTACTTGCTCAACCAGGAGGGGAGCCTAACTCAGCTCCTATTATCAAACCCTAGCATAGGGTGCCGTTTTGGGATCATAGGACCATTGGGCGATTTGGGAGTCCCAACCTGCTCTGGCCCACTGGTGCAAGGAGGTTATTTATCTCCTTTGACTGGAGCTGAGGGGTGTGCATGGGATTATCCCACTTGTACATCCCTCGAGCTGGGCTTGACCTGGTAACTCCAGTAACCAGGTCAAGCCATGCTTCAGACTACAAGCCTGACAAATGGTCCATACGTGGTTATAACTCCAAGTGTCTCATAAGAAAAAGTGAGACTTTGGTCAATGCACACCAGACATTCCCTCAGCCTCTAGTGTGTTTCCCCTTATTTGAATATAAGAATCAGATATGCACATAAAATGGAGTTGTGTCAAACTAATATGAATATAGAGCCCTGGGACAAGAATTCTGCATGCACACCTTGGTGCACTTGGAACTCTGAATTAAGCCAAAAGCAACGAATGCTTCTTCAACATATCTTACCTTCCTAAACCCTTCAAGAACTTCTTTCATTTTTTCGTATCTTCTAAAGAGATCCGCTAGTGATTTTTCCACAGAGTTCAGGTCCGCTAGTGCTTGCTCTTTTTCTATAAGCAGCTGCTGGACTGTATGATGGGACATTGATTTTTCTCTCTGCTCATCCTCTGTGGGAGACAATTATAGAAAGGACTCTGGTAAGGACACTGAATTTATTTAATTAATACCTTGTCGTGTCCCTTACTTAGGATACTGAACGTTAGGAGAGATCCTGCAAAAGCATGATAGATGGGACATAACACTGCATATCAGTTCTTTTTAGCCAGTGTTCTATTTATTAATTTTGCATAATTTTAGCATATACCTCAATGCTAAACATGAAAGAAAAAGCTTCTGCATGGGAATAACCCTCCCTTCTGCCTGTACTTAAGTCATTGCCAGGCAACTGATTCATTAAATGCAATGCAGTTAAAAATGTTACAAAATTAGGATTCCTTATGATGAAAAATGATCTCACTCTGTCAACATGAGTCAGAAAACATGCACTGGATCAGGCAAACTTAGATCATCTAAGTTTATGAAAGTGGTAAATGCAGTAAATTTATTCTTCCATTTTAAAAAATAACTCCTCAAAATGAAACCAACCAACCAAAGAAAGAACAGAACAATTCTGTACAAATCAATCAGAAGAACATCAGGAAACCTCTGTGGGATGAAGCTAAGGACCTACCTAGCCAGCAACCTTTGCCAGTGTGTTTCCTACAATAGCCAACCAAATAACCATGGGAAGTCAAAACTGGGCATAAGGGTAAATGCCTATTTCCATTGCTGTTCCCCAGGGACTGGTCTTCAGCAGTGTTCTGTTCTTAAGACTGGAGGCAGCATGTAGTCATCATGAATAGGTGCAACTGATTGCCTTATCCTCCGTGAATCAATCTAATCCCCTTTTCATGCCATCACAACATCTTGTCATGGCAAATTCCCTAGTTTAATTATGCACTGTCTGAAGAATTCCTTCTGTTCATCTGTCCAAGTATCCCATTGGATAACTGAACTCTACTATTATAAGAGAGGAGAAAGTCTTCCTATCTACTTTCACTATGTCATGCATAATTCTATATACCTCTATAATGTCCTGCATTACTTGCCTTTTTTCTAAACTGAACAGCCTGAAATATTAGAATCATTAACCTGGCCTGCTTGACGTAACAATACATTGAGGGTAATTAGCCAAGCTGAGTTGTGCTGTCCAAATTCATTGAGTATAATTAGCCATGGTGAGTTGTGCTGTCCAAACTCAAAGAACTTCCTGCAAGGTGGAATATTTTTCAGCAGCATGCCAGCTGGACAACCCATGGCTTGTGCTAAGGGTTGCTAGATACACCATGGGTACTTGTGTCATGTTGAACCCATGCAGAAATTCCATTGTGGGTTTCACGGATCAGCTAGCTGAGCACCTTGCAATGCTAGCAATATCTCCTGCCACTGTTTGCAATCTAGCCCTTGCCATCACTAGTGATAGCCATTTCAGAGATGCCCAAGTGGCATTGTGGAGCCATGGTCACGGGTTTATCACTCTCTTACCTTCTTTCTTTCACCGCAAAAGACGGCACAAATGTGATAATAGTGCTAACCAGTCTTTTGCAAGTGTTGTGGTAACTCATTCATTCTCTTGTAAAGGGTCAAAGCTCCCAACAGGACCATCTACAATCAAAAGTCTGGTAGAAAGGATTGCATGGGGCTGCAGAAGAGACTTCAGAAGAAGGTGGACAGCTATCCTGCTGTCCTAGTTTCTATTTATTAGAGCTGTCCAGTACAAAAGTAGTCTAAATCAGAAAGAGAAAGAGTGGGGCCTTGAAGTTGTCCATCAGCAGTCAGCACGTGGATAACAGTGTGTTTACTGCTGTGCTAAGGTGCATAGCAGTAAACATTTCTGTTTAAATGGTAATTATTTCTAAATATGCAGCTGTACAGATAAATTAGTATGTGCATATTTAGAAAGAATTATCAAGTGTGATGCAAATGGGTGTCCTCTTTTTGGGTGATGAGAAAGTGGCCTATTTCATGGTCTGTTCCACTGGACACCCTTCCTCCACCTGCCACAAGGCCATCTACCATCAACAGACCTGTGGGAAGGATCCCAGGGAAGAGGGGGAGGTAAATTAAGTTACTGCCAAGAAGATCCCCCACAGGGCCACTTCCTCTGTGAGAAGGACCCACTGGGTGTTGATTTGTCAAGGTGACTTCATTATATTGATGTTACTTGTAAGCTGCTTGGAAGAAAGTTCATCCTGAAAGGTGACATATCAATACCCGCAACAAACAAATCATTCAGGCCCCCTGACAAAGTACAAACATATGCCCTTGCCTTCCTCTTCCTCACAGGTTTGCTTGTCTGGGAAGTGATAGAAAACCAGTTGTGTTCTTAACACTGGCATGGGCACCTGTAAAACCAGTATATGTACACCACTAGGATGTAATGTGAGGTAATCCAAACTATACAGTGGTACCTTGGCTCATGAACATAATCCACGAGTCTGGTCACAACCCAAATTGGTCATGAGCCAAGTCAAATTTCCCCATAAGGTTCAATATAAATAAGGTTAATCTGTTCTGTAAATATTTTTTTTTAATCACAGGGAAGATGGGCATGATCGTGGGCACGTGGGGGGTGAGATGGGCGCGATCATGGGCACACCCATGCCAGGGAGACGGGCACGATCATGGGCACACTCGTGTGGGGGAGATGGGCATGATCGCAGGTACGCTCGTGTGGGGGAGACGGGCGCAATTGCGGCTGTGCTCAGGAGGGGACCGTGATTGCGCCTGTCCTCCCTGCAGAAGCATGACCGTGATCGCGGCCATCTCCCCCCCGCCCCCCCAAGTGTGCCTGCGATTGTCACCTGATGTGGAGTTCACAACCTGAGGAAAAAGTTTTCCTAAATTTCTGTTCATGACCAGATTTGGTCATGAACTGAGGTGTTCGTGAGCCAAGGTACCACTGTATGTTGAATCAAAGAATGATATTGCTATTAATACTTTAAACACAATTTAAAATCAGAGATGCTAAATGTCATCTCTTTTCTAATTCTTTCCCGGGAATAAGACCACAAAGTGACACATGGCTTGCTGGTACTGTTAGTTTACTTCTTACAGAGGGCGTACTCAGCCAGTTTCCATCCAAAACACGTGCCTGTTCCCCTCTGAGGTTTCTCATCAAACATCACCTATACGTGCCAGGCCCATAAATGAATGTCCAAAGCTTCAACTTGCACACATACCCCTAAAAAGTGCATTGTCTAGATACAGAGCTAGAATGTGCACCTCTCCCTGTGGGAAGAATGATAGAGTCATCACTTTAGGCATTATAGGAAAACTAAAAAAAAATATGAGGAAATAACTTATCCTCTTCTCAATGTTCCCTCTGATCCCACTCTAAGAAACTACGCCTAGAGATTCAACTCCTGTGTGTAATATATTAAATGTGGAATTTTTTACAACTCAGTCCTAAGCAGGTTTACCTGGAAGTAAGTCCCCACTAAACTGAACAGGACTTGCTCTCAAATGTGAAAGGGAACAGGAATGCAGACTTGGAAGCGTATTTCAGGGAATGTGACAACATCAACAAATTCTGGATAAGGATTATTAAGAAGGTTAGTAAGATATTGAATGTAAAATTGAAGTGGATCCTGAAACAGCTTTGCTGCTAATTTTTACTGAAAAGAAATGGAAATGGAATATCAAAGAATTAATATTACCTGGAGTTTAGTTCTGCAGGAATCCATTTATTTTCCACATGAGATATGGAAGTGATTGAGTAATTAACATAGAATCACTTCCCATAACACTATTAAGCCACCAGAAGCATGTCATATTCATCTACTCTATGCTTAAAAGTTTTTTTTCTGAACATACTATTTATTTAAATTACCACAATTTTTATCTCATTGCGTACTTTAAAAAAAAAGCAGCTAACAGCAATTCAAACTTTTAAATATCCCAAATAATCACAGTATTTACACTATCAAATCTAGGGGAAGGCAGAGAGCGGGAGAGAGAGATTTCTGCTCCTAAATCTTTGTAAGGAGGCCTTTGTTAAATGTGCCAGAAGAAGATTACAGGAGTAGACATCCGGGATGATCTATTCCAAGCTCTCAAGGATTCTCAAGAAAGGTGATTCTAAAATGGGGCCTGAGGGGAGTGTGTGGGGCAAACAACAGAAAACAAGTGGTGGTAGTCAGCAGGGAGTTACTGAACAACTGTCCTAAAAACACAATCTTTTCTATAAACATGTTAATCACGTTATTTATAAGCCACCAGTACATAGAATCTCCATTTTAAAAATTTCAGCAATTTCTTCTACCAGTATCCTTTACAGGATGCCATTCCAAGGTCCCTTTCACACTCATGCGGGGCTGTTGCAACCCCCTTTTGCAAATCAAGTAGAACCAAGGCACATTGAGTCCAACCTGTGTGTTCAGATCAGGAACAGTCATACATCAGGATTTAGAAAAGATTGGTCTCTAATCTTCTTTTGTAATAAGAAAAGCATTACAATATTTCATTGGAATCTGCTGGTGTTTCAACATTGTTTCCCCTGATTTAACTATACATGGACTTTTCCTACCACTGAAGCAATAAATCTTCTTTAAAAACCCACTGCTGAAACTCATTTGTTTTATCAGTGCTTTCTGCCTCTTAACATGTAACATTTCAATTTCTATTTTTTTAAATGGCCTCACATTATTGCCAACTGCACTGCAGTCTTCATGGTTATGTCTTTAATTTTTTCATAAGCAATTCCAAATATCTGATCTCGTGTTGCTCCGCAAACAAAACAAAAGTCTGAGAAATTGTGATGAGCAGCTTTGGACATCATGCCAAAGAGGTGAAAATGGATGCATGAGTGGTGACCTGTGCATCTTTTTCCACATTTCTAGAGTGACATCCAGAACCTCTGCATCTCTCCTACAATGAAGTCAATGAGCCATCCCCACAGCTGAAACTGGCACATCTCACGGTGGAGTATGAAAAACGGCCCATAGGATACGAATGGCAGAGCATAGCATGAGTTCTTCTTTCTCTTAAAATGTGTCTTAAGGTGGCCAAGAAGATCATGTGAAATGGTCCCTGAATAATGCAGCAGTTTCTATCTATACTTTTTGTGACTCATTATTGCCACTGCAAATACTTTGGAACCTGCTGAAACTCAGCTGGTAATGGAATAATACTGTTGCTTACACCTTATTCTTGAGATAAAAAGGGGCAATCAATTCTGCCATCAGAAAGCTGTTAATCTTTTCAAAAAGGATTGGTTATCACCATCTTGTAAGTCCTCTGAGGATACAGCAAATACACAGATAAAAGCAAAAGAAAAGTTGCAATATGCAGGTGCCAAAGTCGGCAAAAGCATTACTTACCAGGCTTGCCTTTGTTTTGGATTTGCAAGCAAAGAACAAGAAGCAACGAAAGTGGAAGCAAAATAGAAAAATCAGGGAATTTATCAAGAAAGCAGAAAAAATGTAAATGCAACAATCTGTAAAGCAGAGAGCACAATATTTAATTTCACAATGGAGGAGCTCAATAGCATAGTAATATTGATTGAATGAATTTGGTTTTGACAGTCAAATGCAGGGATGATAAACTAAGATGTGAATGAATGGTTGAAACAAGGGGCAGTAGGAAACATGAAAGATGGGAGTGCTGTGTATGGAATTTACCCTGACCGATGATCAGTACAAGGGGCCCAAGAAAGCTCACGAAGTCTGAGTTGGCTTTCAGAATAGGTATTCTCTTTTACTTTGCCATATTTTCTGTCAGCTTACACTGATCTAATATGTGTCAAAAACAAAATTGCTGGAATCCAATGCTATTTGGCAATGCAGATGAACATGCAGTAGAGGCAGCGACTGAGGAAAGATGAAGGAATTTCATCATAACAAACAAACAAACAAACGAAGGAAACAGACAACTGAAAGATGCATGCCAAGTGATACACCAAGAGCTACACAAAAATATGGTCCAAAGAAGCACCTGCCTCACAGTCCCACTTAAATCTTTTGAAGGTAGCAGACACTGCACTGACACTGCAGCCGCTGACAAGAGTTGCAGCACTGAATTAAGCACTCAGTAAGATGCTTCTTAAGAGCCTTGGTAGGTCTATTTGACCCAATTCATTATTCTTCTTTCAAAAGGGATTAGTAAACTACATTTAGTTGCTGACTTATGAAGAGCTGCAAGGCTCCCCAAACTATAAGTGGGAAACGATTCTACATGGCTAAGCTGTTTTTCTTATCCATTTCCTGCAAGAATCTAACATCATTTATGTAGCACGTAATCAATATATTTTACACACACTCCCAGACAATCCTGCTGTGTATCTAAACCAGAGAATGGAGGTATGTGCGTGAAGATTAGCTGGGAATGCAAGTATGTGACATTTCCTTTTGCTTAATAACTGGAATGAGAAATTCTGCAGCTGACATATATAGCATCCTGCCATCGGAACTTGTATGCCACCCTAAGTAAACCTTTACAGAAAGAACCAAACAAAGCACAATTCTGAATTGTGAGCATGGATCTTGACAACACTGTGGGATGGGCAACCCAGGCTGTACAAGCCACTTGCTGAAAATCAAAGCCACAACGATGTGCTGGTGTACCTCTGACCTCCATGGGCTATATATGGATGCCTTCCATCATCCTACACTGGCCCTGCTCAGGTAGCTAATACAGAGGGCAAGTGGTGGCAGAACTGATTTCTACAGAGCTTTGTTTTCTCCTATACGTGTGGACAGGGTTGGCCAGTCCTTTTTTCTCTGCAGGCACATGCATCTTCCCTCCAGCACACACTTAAAGTAGTGTGTGATGCTAGTCACATGAAGACTATGTGAGAATGCCAATTTATATGAGTGCATTGTGACATGTAAATCATGTTACCTTGTGGATATGCATGCGCTTGCTTCTATTGTGAGACAGATCTGCCAGCGCCTCAGTCTCCAACAGGATGCTGCTCAAGAACAGCAACAGAAAGTCTTTCTGGGATTTACACTTTTACTGAAGTGCATGGATGTTGATGAGTGCAATCTTATGTACATACGTTTAGAGGTATGTTTCAGGGGACACAGTGAGAAAATTATTTCTGGCTATGCATGCACAGGATTGCACTGTGAAATGATAATCTATGATTACAATGTGGGGCATTTTATCTTAACTTGAGTTTAAAAGAAAGTATGTGGGGGGGGGGCTCTGTATAAATTTAGCTGTGCTGATGGAAAAGTTAAACAGATTCTTGCCAAGATATTCACAAGAAAAACAAGGTGCAGAGGTTTCATATTAGGCAAGACTGAAGATGTGGAGATTAGACTCCCCATTCTAAAGTCACACGAGCAATGGATTGTTCCAGTTGTTAGAAATCCAATTGTCAGCATCAAAGAACATGCAACACCTAAAGAATGGTCTGAATCTATATGATCAAGCACTTCTTCTAAAGTTACATGGCTTTGACCACAAGCAGTGCCTTTTTGGGAGGTCACCTGAGAACATACTCAGGTGCTCTGTGCTCTTTACAGGAACAAGTATAATTAGCAGCTAAAACTAAAAAAGCTTTCTTCGTGATGCACTACATGAAAATGGTGATTTGAAACAGGAAAATCAAGAAGGGAACTGAGGAATACAAAAAGGAAAGGAGGCTAAGCATACATGGTCAGGGTATGCTTCTTTCTATCTATTCAGCTGGGGAAAAGCTAGTCTCCTTTAGGCAATTAAGTGGTCACTTTCCTGTACAGTACCCTTGCCATCGGAATCAGACACACATATGCGGCACACAGTGGAAACTAAGAACAATGCATAATGCTGTGCTGAATGACTTTGACAAAGAAGAAATAGATACAAAGAAAAGGCAGAAAGACATCCATCCACCCATCCATCCATCCATCCATCCATCCATCATCACCACACGCAGAGTATTGCATTGTTAGTATGATCCCGTAAGTCCACAAGATCCAGATTAACACTGGACTTGCCAGATGGCTTTGCAAATACTTTTGCACTTGCAGTGTTTTTTCTATTTGGGGTACATAAAAAGGACCCAAAATTACATAGCCTTTAATACCATGATAAATATTTCAAAATATTTGAATTTATACTTCTTTATGAGACTGCCAATCTTTGGATTCTACATGAGAGAAAGGTAAAAGTTTAATTTTACTACATTTCATGCTGTTGACAGTCCTATCCCAATGGCATTCATTAATAGCTCCTAAGTGTTCATAGGCTATAATTCATGCTTGATTAATACAATTGGCTTAATAGAATTTCTTAAGGTTCTGCTAGAAGGAGGCCCCCAATACTATAACACACTAATGCATTTCAAGCTAGAGGTAGGCAGGCTTATTCCGTTAAGCCAACATGGATTGACAGAGTTTTGCTATTTTGCAATAAGCTGGTGACTATTTGCCAAGTTAGTTTGGAATATACCCCCCCAAAGAAACTTAGTATGTAATGTGATTAGCTTTGAAATACTAATGATGCCTAGACATTCTGAATATCGCCATATTTGATGTATATGTATTTATGAAATATTTATGTAAGTATCTGAATATCCAGCACTGACTTGTGACAATTTTATCTTTGAAAATACTGATTTCCTATCACTTAGAAATGACCCTTTCATCGGTGGCAGCAGACAAATCAGAAAAAATGTTCTGGATTCTTTTGCAGGGTGAAGTTTCCCAATGACTAAGTTACCTTCTTTTCCCTTGCTTTTAATCTGCAATTTCATAAGATGGTTGAATATGAAATGCTAGTTCAGCTCAGCTGTGGTAATTGTGTAGATTTCTTGGGAAGTAAATTCCACTCAGTCCATTAAACCAGCTTGCCAGTGAATGGTCACAGTCCATCTTTGTTAAAAGCTGCTTTGTACATTGTATCACAAACAACTTTTGAAATTCCAAAGACTAAAGTAGTGCCATTATGCAAAGGAGTCAAATGCCGTATTGTGTGCACAGTTATTTGTATTGTGCCCTGGAGAGTGATCAAACAGTCCAGGATCAGGCTGCCAGGTGACAACATTTCAGTGTCTATTAATTTGTAGGTTGGGAGCTGACTAATAAATTATCATTTGAATATTTTCATAGCTGGTCCATGGAGAAGTAATGAACTCACCCATCGGCATTAGTAATGATACTGCAAGCTCTATCATTCTGAGAGCAGTTCTGTGAAATGGTGGAAAAACCATCTAAAATACCTAGGTTGTTTGTAGAAATCAAAGACACATTTTTTTCTGAATGCTTCAGATCTGTTTCATTGGGGTTTTTTTTTAGGAATATTTAGAAGCATCTTTCTCCCTAAGATACCATCATAATTTTGATTGTTTTTACAGTGAAAGCTGAAGACAAGTGCAGCTGAGGTCAGAAGTGGAACTTGTTTAAAATATATGTCTCTTACTATAGTATGAAAAGAGAAATATATCTTTCAGTACAACACCACTTACCTATCATCTGAGCAATTGTCTTCTCATACTCTGAAACGATTTTCCTATAAAGGGGAAGAAAAGAAAAAAACATGTATTTACTAATTACATTTTGTAATGGCATTTCAAAGACTTATTAAATAGTTTCAAATTTTTAACAAGGCAAATATAGCTGAGTTTCATTATTAGGAATGGAATAGAAAATTTAACTGCCAAGATATATTTACCTTATACAAACTTTTAGTCTTACTGCACTTAGAATACTGCGTACAGTTCTAGTTGCCTTACCTGAAAAAGGACATTATTGTATTGAAGAAAGTGCAGGGAAGGGCAACTAAAATGATCAAGGGACTGGAACAACACCCCTATGAGGAACAGCTACAGCAACTGGGACTGCTTAGTTTAGAAAAAAAGCAAGTAAGGAAAGACACAGCAGAGGTGTTTAAAATCATGCACGGTGTGGATAAATTAGAGAGACTGCCATGGGAAGTGGCAACGGCCATCAATTTGGATGGATTTAAAAGATTAAATGAATTCAGGAAGGAGGAGGCTATTATCTTTGCTGCTATGTACAACTTCCTTTACCAGAAGTGGCCTGCCTGCACACACCAGGAGCTGGGGAGCTTGGGCAGGTGGAGATCTTGTATCTGTCTTGCTTGAGGACCCCTGTACACAGCTGATCTGCCACTATGTGAGCAGAGTGCTGGACTGGATGAACCACTGGTCTTATCCAGCATGGCTTTTCATATGTTTTCATATGAATGAAATCCCTGCAAAATGTCCTATCCATGGCAGTCCTGCTCAACATTTCCAAGTTCAAGATTGTGTCTCCTTTTATGGAGTCAATCTATCTCATATTTGGTTTCCCTTTTCTTTTTCCACCTTTGACTTTCCCTTGCATGATTGACTTCTCCAGGGAGCTTGGCCTTCTCATGATGTGCTCACAGTATGGCACTCTCAATTGTCATTTTTGTTTCTAGGGAAAGCTCTGGCCTGGTTTGATCTAAGATCCACTTGTTTTTCTTTCTCCCTCTCCAAGGTATTTGGAAAGCTCTCCTCCAGAATGTTAGAAATGGAGGAAGGGGAAAAACCTGCCGCCTTCTATATCCAATTTTGTATTGGATTAGCTATTGCCTTTTTTTTTTTTTTTGAGAAATCCAAAAATAGTTTCTGATATCATAGCAAATCTATCCATGTTCTAGTTTGAGGAAAGGGCTATAAACTTGTCAAGCAAAATAACAATTTGAAAGCTTCATACTTGCTTTAAAAACCCCCCTCACATCCTAGTTGGAATTTGTTCTCAAAAGGAGACCATCTGGAATAAGCAGATGAAAAGTGATGCAAACAGCTGATCAATGTCGTTCCAGAATGAAATCAGGCTAATAAAATGTGACTAGCTTTGATCCAAAGCATTTGAATAAGTCACAATTTGCAAATGAATATTCAATGTAGCAGGCATGCGCTACCTGACTTTTTAAGAAAACTATGTCTTTTAGACTATATCCCTGAAGGTCATATCCAAGTCTGATGATAAATTTAAGAAATATTTCCTCATAATAGAACAAAGTAACCCTAGTATTTCCCTATTAACAAAAGAATATAAGACCTTTATACAAAGGGTGGTCTGAGATTAAACGAAAATCTTATAAATGTCAAAATAATGCAAAAACTCAACAGCAAAATCCAGGAACCATTTGGTGTAAGCTCCAATGAGAGGCAATTCCTTGAAGGATGGCCATGTGTTTTATAAAACATCAAGATCCACACATCAAGATCTCCCCAGGAGGCCCCTTCTCTCTGAGGTTTGCTAGATACCTACATGGGATAGGATACTTTTATCCTATTTTATCCACTGACATTATGTGACCTAGTTCAGCTTCACTGGTAATTACTGAGGTAGTTTTTAAAATTTCCAAAAGAAGCCAGAGAAACAATTGTCAATTGGCAGAAATGATCCAAAGAGTCCCAAGGTAGAAGTCATTCATAATCCCTTTATTTTTAATCAATAAATGCCACAGATTAACATTGAATGAACTGTTTTTTTCAGTTTTAACTTCTTTTTGGCAGGTAAGTTTTCATATCTCATTCCACTTGCTTCACTTAACAGTCGTGGAGGTAGATTCAGGCCCCAGTTACTCCCACTTAGATAATTATTAGGGTAGGGTCATCATATTTCTCAGTCAACAATGTGTGGAACACGTGGGCATACTCATGCTGCCCTTGATAGATCCGCAGACAAGTTCTCTGGTATGCTTGGTCAGATTCGGTGTGAGTCTTCTGCCACCTACAGCTGCCTTGCTGCCTGGGGGACATCAATGAACAGGGGAGGACATGCCTGGGTATAACTGTGTCAGCTGGTTCATCCACCATTGAAATCATTCTGGCTTGAACTTCCGTAGATCTGTCTTGCCCATCTCTTGCAGTACCCATCATACCATTGTGGAATTCATCCAGATTCTTATATCTTTCATGGTGGCCCAGCCTCATAACCTGGACTTCACCTGTTATTATTGTTGCATACAGAACAGTCACCTCCTTAACTCTGCCCTCTTCTGGCTCTGGTTCCACACACTTTTGGGATACAGATCCTGACAAGTTTCAACTAAGTTAATGCCGATCTCAATAGATAAAGTTCTCTCTGCCCCTGACTAATGACCTGGTCATCACAAAAGTCTAACTTTCAAGACAATAGTAAATGCAGTCTTCCTGGGACTGTTATGAACTTACCTCTAGCTTAAGCATAGTCTGTACATGTGAAATTATTAGTATATTTCTAATTGAATGCAATATTGGCCATTGAAATCAAACACACCTCATTTCTAGGACTTCTCTCCTGCTGTCTTCATATTTCTCTTTCCATTCCGATATCTCTCTTTCCTTAGCCACAATCTGTTAGTAAAGGCAAAATAAGAAGCTTCTATCATTTTATAGACACAACTTTTTTGCCACATCAGCATCATAAATACTGATACTAGGGTAGGACAAAATTATTAAATTAAAATGCATTGGGCCTTCCACTTCTGCAGTTCTAAAACAAGTTAGGC
Source organism: Varanus komodoensis (assembly GCF_004798865.1). Classification (NCBI taxonomy): domain Eukaryota; kingdom Metazoa; phylum Chordata; class Lepidosauria; order Squamata; family Varanidae; genus Varanus; species Varanus komodoensis. Next base: position 109,985,887 of record NW_025335268.1, on the reverse strand, counting down.
TAAATAAGAATGCTAACTCCATATCCAAGTTTTATGGGATACACTGCAATGTTACAGAAATTAGAACCTGTTGCAGGTGTAGAAGAAAGGGCTGAGCCACAGTTATGCCTTTGTTTGGACTCTATTCTAGCTACTACAACATATATGCTACTGTAGATTACTGACATTTTTCAAAAGTGCATATGACAGTATTTGGAAATTTGTTAAAATCTATGTTCATAACCATTCTACTCCATGTGCAACACTCATACAAGCCTCACCTTAATGTTTCTTGCCAAAAACTGTCTGAAGACTTCAAAGCACAAACTAAATCAATGAAGGCATGTGTTGCATTATCACAACATATGGACTACAAGGCTACGGCAAGGGGCGGCATAGAAATGTTTTAATAAATAAATAAAAATAAATACTGCCTTACAGAGATCCATTACTGCATATCTCAGCTCTGCAAGCTTTTCAGCAAACCAATATTTGACATGAGAAATAGTCCACTCTGCTTAACATTTTTTGTACAAAAGGGGCTGTTTTTCTACTGTATTGATTCCAAGTAGGTACACAACTGAAGCTCCAGCACAAACCTAATGCTAAGTCTTTCTGTCAGACTTAAAGAGTAAAAAATTGGATTAGAAGAATGCCAGGACTTGCTCAACTAGGATTAAGAGCAGTGAGGCAGTGTTCATGCTTAACAGGGGAGAGAATGATCCTTCAACCATTCTTCATCAAACCTACTTAAGAGGTGACTAGCTACTGCTGCCCTACCCCATATCTGTAACTGTCCATAACTGCAAAATCAAAACTTATTCATTTTTATGCACATAGTTTTAAAATTTAGCAAGCAAACCTCAGAGCAATTACATACAGAGTATACTCATAGAAAAGGAGGATTTTCTCATTCGGTGTTGAATTACCTCTTCTCTGGCTACTCTCAATGCAGAATCCAAATCTTGCTGGTGGTAAAGCAAACCTGAGGTATTTTCACCCTCTGAGCTGCCTATCCGGGAGGAGTACAGTGCACTTTTGGGGATGGAAACATCAGCTGAGACTGCAGGGTCTCTCTGTTCATTAAAAAAGAAAAATGGAAGTGACAATTAATAGTGTGTCCAGTAGCATTTCAATTAACTATTTTATGGTGAGTGGGGAAACAAATTAAACAATGAGGAAATGTGGGGTTATGATTTATGACAAATGCAAAGCACTGCATATACTTTTGATGGCAGAATACAGATGGTAACTTAAGTGGAACTGAGGGAGAACTGAAACAGCAACAACAGCATCCGTGCTGAATCCTCTCCTTGTGTGTTTTGACATGTGCTTGTTTCTGATAACGTCCTAGTAATAGTTTACAAGTACCAGTTGTCACATGCAGAGCAATACAAACACTACTGGGCATTCTACTATTTCTCAGTGGAGAATAATCATGTTTAAAAGTACTTCAACATCTAAGCTTGTCTGCCAGCCAGACAAGGTCAGGCAGAGCCTTGTCATAATACCACTAGAGGGAAAAACCATAGTTTATGCCTACCTGTCCATCCAGGTGCTTCAGCCCTGTTCTGTTTATATTCTCTACTACTCATCCAAGATACCACCTGCTCTTACTATCATCCCCTTCATGTTCATGGCAAATAAAATGCAGCAGGGCAAGCCTCACACAGGACACAGTCTATCATCTGCTGAACCATGCACTACTAGCAGCATCAGTTAAAAAAGGCAAGGCAGTGGAAGAGAAGATGCAGTGGAAATTGAATGAAATGCTCTTGCATGTGGAAGTACATTAAAGAAGAGGTGGGGAACATATGGTCATCTAAATGATTTGGCCTACAACTCTCATCAGTCCAAGTCAGCATAACCAATAGTGTAGTCAGATGGGAACTGAACATAAATTGCTCACCTCAGAGTTAGAACCACAAGAAAATACATTGTCCTAACTGTTTTTCTCCCTTTCCTTTGAAGTAGACCAAGACAAAGTCTTTCAAACTAAAAGCATTTATTATCTTAAAGCTGACCAGCTTACTCGGCTTTGTAGTACATGAGAAGAATGTTACAGAAGAACAAAGGAACAAGCAAAATTAGAATACTAGCCACTAGGGAAAAAAAATTAATTACAAAAAGTTGGTTCCAAACTAAATAACTCTCCTTAATTCCAAATTAAAAAGAGCAAACTACATCTTCAAGTCAATTCCTCCTGCTTAAGGGCCAATAGCTTGGAGCATCTAACGCTTTTCAACTGGTCTGTCCTCATAACCTAACACTGTATCATGGGTTAATAATGCTAGATCCACCACACCCCCCACCATCCACACTGGTCCTGCTCAAACACCGAATAGCTCTGTTTGTACAAGATGACAGCCCTCCAAGGATTATTTATGTGGAGCATGCATGGCCACCATTTTGAATAGTCAGTTCTCACTAGAGGGTTGTTGTGCCATACAAAGCCAGTGAGCATAAGATATAGGAGGTTACACAACCCTTGCATAACCCATGGTCTAACCCTCACATAATTCACGTTTGCGGGGGTCATACAACAGAACAGCCACAGAGTAAGAACTACACATGCCATCTGGTACCTGGCTTGTCCTTGGTTAAAGAAATGGCTTGTTTAATTATTATTTATATCCTGCCTTTTTTACTTTCAAAGAACTCAGGGTGGCACACATAATTCTCCTCTCCCTGTCGATCATATCCTTACAACAATCCTGTATGGTAGGTTGAGCTGAGTGTCTGTGAATGGCCCAAAGTCACTCAGCTGGGGTCATGGCCAAGCAGGAACTAGAACCCAGGTCACCTGAATCCCAGTCCCACAATCTTAACCATTATACCACACTGCCTCTTATGCTGCATAAGTCAAGAGCAGAACAGGTTTCACAATAAATGCAGTCAGTCACAAGACCATCAACCACCACTGGCTGAGATGGTCCAAAGATAGCAATCTTTACTACCAGGTTGCTTCAGTGCTCCTACCAGAAGAAGGTGAGATTGCATGGATCTTCCATTTGTCCTATGCTTTCCTATTAAAATCAAGAAATTAAATAGAAGGGTGGCAATATGAGAAATTTCTTACATATTTAAATAAAGGTCATGTAAATTATTTATGTTGTACTGCTTCTGGAATAGGGACCCCAAAATGTAGTATTAATCTTGGTGTCCTGATTTTAACACCATGAATATTGTCTAAACTTTTGCTTAAAAATGTATTTGTTGTTTAAAAAAAGCAATCTACATTTACAGAAACATCCCTAGTACTCCCTGATTTGTCTACACACCCTCCTTTTTCAACATATAGCTAAGAATATGATACATCATGTTATTTCATTAAGACTACTTCACTTTTGGTCTGCCATGTATAATAATGCTGGAGATGAAAAAAAAAAGTAACAGCATTTGGGCAAGGGTTTTTCTCCCTTGTTTTTATTGTACTGGAATTATTTTAAAATAATAATTAAAAAAAAAACTAATGGGCATGATCCAGCAAGTAGGCATGCACATTTCTGAAAATTATTCAAGCACAGGGTAGAAAATATTCTTACTGTTCCATTTATAAAATGTGGGGCAACTGCAAGAGCATCCAATGATAGGCTTCTTCCACTGATTACACAGAGAATTAAGGCCAAGAGTAATAGCACCATTATGTTCACACTTACACTAAGGAGATCAAACTTGTAAGGAAGTAAATCCTGAAGGACAAGTTCCACTGGCTTAGAACCACATAGGTCTAATACAAAGAAAACCTGAATGGATAGCTTATATTATGAAAGAGGTATAAATTTATCATCTCTGCAAAGCTCCATTGAAAGAACTATAACTGAGGAATATTGGCGGGATGCAGATGACTGAAGTGGTAACTTGCCATGGTACACATGTAACCACACTTGTGAGGTGGACATCTATATTGCCCTATAGAGCAGTGAAGAGGATCTATCATTCACCTGCTACTCTAGCTCATTGTTCAGCTGTGGAACTGTGAGAGAATCACCTTCACTACTTAGCAGAAGAATTAAGCTGATTGGCTAACTAAGTGTTTGATTGCAGTAAGTTGCCATATGATCAATTTTCATATGTAATCATCCACTGCCTGTAAGGCAATTTCTTGTTAGAGTTCACAATCCTTTAGTTCTTTTTGATATTGTTCTTATTATCATTTACAGCATTATAGAGCAGTAATCTAAGTGAAGTTCTGTAGGCAAGGATTATAATCACGGGTCACCCCCCCTCAAAAAAACAAACAAACAAACAAACATTTGTGTAGAAACTGCTTTATAAGAACTGCGTTCATTACTCATTGAATAATTTCTTCCTGTCACAAATTTGATTGAAAAGGTTACAGAATAACCATTATTGTGCAACAGGCACTGAAAGATAAACCTTATTTTCATTTCTGCGCCCCTGAAACATGGATACATCAGAAAAGCATCCACCCATTTGTTTTATGTTGAATACAGATTTAACATTCAAAATTTGTTAAACAAAAATTTAATTATCTAGATGTTTTCTTATAAACTACTGATTTTATAATCAGTAATATGTTTAAATTACATATGAGCAGATGTGTTAACATAGCAAAAAATTCACATCATCTGGTGATAATCAGTTATTGCTGTAACAACTGCATCATGCCTTAGACACCTACATTCTCCATTACACGACCAGTTAGAAGGGATGGTTGAAGATTTTGTTTGCCTGCAAGTAAAGTGGTCCTATTTGAACTGTTAGAACTAATGTTTAGACTTGAGAGCAGTTCTGATTTTTTCACTCCCCTGAACTTTGTGAAGCTTTTGGTTTTATGAGTGCATATTTATATGCATTTCATAAAATGCATATAAGATGTGCACCCTTTGTGCATTTTTTAAAAAAAATCAGGTTATTTAATGTGGAAATGGGGTTGTTATATGAAAGCATTCAAATGTGAAATGGAGCAAAAGTGGATTGTTCTGTCCATCCCTACCTGTAAATCAGCAAAGCAGCACACAGCATCAGGGTGTTTCTGCATTCTACTCCAATTAAAGAAGTGGTTTCTCTTATTGAGGTCTTTTAACTTAATCTTCCTTCTCCAGAACAAAAACATAGCCCTGAATCCTGTGCAAATCATTAGCTCAGAACTTTGGTTCATAGCTCTGGTCACTAACATGGCCATCTGTGTGAGCCACATGCTTCAGGAGCCCAACACAAGGTGCTGGCATTCAACTTCTGCCTAAGCTGTAGTTCACTTTTGTTTCTGCTAAAGGCAATAGCTAAAAGCTATTCATTGAAAGAAGCTGGGAATTCCTCCATTATTTTCTCAGGAAACCCTTTTCACATGACCAACTTGCCCTGATACTTCCATATTAAGCAGCAGTATTACCATTGAAAATTAGCAGACTTGCTCCTGGGGTGTACTCTTGATGGTACATATTGTGAATTAATATCATAGTGAATGTGGAAATGGTGCAGGAATGTTCATCTTCTGTATGAAATAACTAAGAAATACATTCAAAAAATCCAGTCTAGTTTCTATCCTGCATCAAACTGGATTCAAGTTGCTGCAAAGTCATCAAGAAATCCTATTATAACTAATCTGCACTTATTCCTTAGCTGTTGTAAGTCACTGTACCTTTCAAAAGATTCACCTTGCTTGTGTTTAGCTGACCTTGGCAACAGTTGCTTAAAGAGGAAGATATGGATACAAATGGATCCATAAGGATATCAGTCCAAACAGTAATCCCAGTAGCTGGGAGGGATTCTACCAGATATCTGATATTTGGATTATTGATTTTTTTTAAAGGATTAGGTATATCAGTACATCAGAACTGTGTCCCAGTTCTTTGTTCTTTCGTCTTGCTGTACTCTCCAAATTCTGTGGTATGTCTTTCTCTTTCTCTAGCACTAACAAGTATGCACTTATGAAGGAATGCTGGATAGGGAAATAGGAGGAAATCCTTTTTACAAAGTGTAATGAACTGACTAATCTCAGTTCCTCTACTGCCAGCCACCCTTCTCACAGCACAAATACAAAATTCCCAATGTTTTCTGAGTTCACAGTCACTAAGTGGCACATATTTTCTTGTTGTAACATCCACTCAAAACTATCCTGTTTTTTTAAGATCCTCTACCTTGTTCTTCTGCTACCAATGACCAAGCTAGACTAAATGTATTCACATTCAATACAACATCTAGATTTACCAGACTTTTCAAATAATATGAGGTCACACATTTCCTTAAAGAAGAAAAAATTAAAAAACTTGCTCACTGGTGTAAATTAAAATAAATCCAGTCCCATTAAGAATCAATGAAAAATGCGTCACTGGCTATCACTCAAGGAGGGTTGCAACCACAACGCTTATTTATTCAGCAGTTGCATTTCAGGCAACATAATTAGGCTGAACAATTAATTAAAAAAGAAAACAAGCACTGAAATCGCTTGCTCACAATAGTTAAAACAGACCAGCAGTGAAAGCTGCTCAGTGTGAAAATACGGTGCTGTGATGTATGCTTTTCAAAAGATACCTAAACCCACCGTGGGATCAGTTCCACAACTAGCCGATCTGACTACTGAAATATAACAAACTAGTTCCAAGATTTTCCCAATTTGGAAGTGACTCCATTTGTGGCAGAATGCTGGCAACATGCCAGTGACACTCAGCAGTTATCAGTGTTTGAAGAGAACTAAAACAAAGACCACCGTTCCTCAAGCAAATCCCCATGAGCTCTGACCTTTATATGATTGCCATTGTAAGGGACCTCTAGAACAGCTGCACACATCAAACACACTACTTAAGAGCTAGTATTTCACTCTGATTTAGACCACATGCATCACAGGGCAGCCTCACACTGACATGGCAACAGCCAGCATGCTGTAGGCATACCAGGAAGGAAATGCTTTAGATCTCAAGAATAAAGAAGGCGTGCGATGGGAGTGCTTTTCCTCTGAGAACTGTGGCAGCCCCCACCCCTCAACTATTTTAGTCCCATCCTTAGAAGCCTGAGATGCGGGTTAACTGAACTTCGTTAAGATGTGTTTAAAATTGCTCTTAAAAGAACAACATATCCATTTATAAAGCATTTTCTAACATGTCACATTTGAACTTTAGTGAGTGTATTGCTAATTGAGACACAATTCAACTTTAATAAACCAAGTCACGTTTCCACCTCAGGCTCACACTTGTTAGCCTACTTGGCTGTGACTAAGTTGTTCATCTCAGATTTAGGCAACTGGTTGGATCCAGGGCTTCATCCCTTCCTTCATCAGCAGGAATCCAGTGGAATTCCACTCATGAAATACCAGTCAGCAGAAAGAGAGTGAGCAAATATTTACAGTTTTCCCCTTCCCTCTGGGGCCTGAAGCACCACCTCCCACATTGCTCTAGAGGGTCTCACAACCCTCCAAGGCAGATTGCGGGGACATGGAGTCTGCAAGGGAAGGGGCAAATTGGCAAGGATGGCCTGTTTTGCCAGGAGAAGCCTTCCAAAAGCAGAAGAATGCCTCCCATCCACAGCAGGATGATTCTGCATGTAAGCCAACTAATTCTTAAATCAGATTTTAAATTGGTTTGGCACCTGTCACTCTATACTCAACCTCTTGAATGAGATGCTGCATTCCATGTAACTTTTGGAACAACAGGATTCTACAGCAAATGCTCCAAATTAGCTGAATTATGGTATTTGCAAGCAAATGCTAACAATTGAAGATATATTTTCTAAGTGCTTACAAAGATGAGGAACCTATAGCCCTCCAAATGTTGTTGGATTCCCAATTCCCATTAGCCCCAGCCAGCAAAAATGATAGCAGTTATAGTGTAACAATACCTGGAGAGTCACCAGCCCTGGTTAACAGAAAATTGCATATAACCCTCTACTTCTCGACACATAGAAGTGAATGCTAATACACATAGAAGTAAATGTGAACATTCACTGGTGCATTACTAACTTTTGGATGTACACAAAATTGGAATTGTCAACTCTTTCACAGGTTATGTTAACCCCTGCCAAATTACGGGTATTACTTATTAACATATATTGGTCCACTCTATTTATTCAGTTACTCTTCTCATTAAAATTTCAGTCTCCAAAATCCGCACTAAGGTACTAAAATAATTTACTGATTAAGCAATCAATTAATTTGTGAAAAGTGAAACAATATTTGAATAACAGAGTGACAGTCAGCCCTTTATCTGTGACCAGATTCCTTGTGGTAGTGCTTTGTGAAAAGTATCTGTAAGTGGAAGCAATAGCATTTGGGATTAGAGAAAGACCGCTGGCATGCTCCTTGATGTATCTCTAAGTAAGAAAGTGCCAAAATATCAAGCATCACCACTCAGAGAAACTTTAACGTATTGTTAAAGGAAAAGCAGCATTTAGATTCCTTAAGCTGTGATCAATCACACACAAATTTCAGGCATATAAGAGATACCTCAGTATCTAAGGAGCTGAAAGAAGACAGGGAAATTTGTCTGGCTAGCTTCAGGGCTTCTATCCTCATTGCAGCAAACTCTAACTCCTCCTGTCAGTGGGATGGTTGGTGATTGTGAGCAATGCACATAAAGAATGCATTCAAACAGTGATGTAAAGATGAAGGTCTACATTCAAAAAATGAATGCTAGATATTGCTCTGTTATGATTACCATTGGGGGACAACACAGACATAATATTGACTCAAGTTCCTTGAAGGACTGAGAGACAAATTACACTTGTGGTTGGGTCCACATTTGGTCATGTTTAGAGTAGACCTATTTAAATACATACAATAGTTATTACTTGGTTCGATTGATTTCAGTGTGTCTACTCTAAGCATAACTAAGCCTGGATCCAATCTATGACATTTAATATGTATTCTGCAGGTACATCTCTGCTATTCCTTAACTGATTATAACAGTTGTGCATGCATGAATTCTTATAAAGATTGTAGCACACCGGGAAGAGTCTTTATCTCTTTTCTTCCCATTACAACCTCCCCCGCCCCGCACACCACCCCAAAAATCACTACTTTCTGTGGCTGGATTCTTAAATAAAATGGATTTTTTTTCTTATGTTCCTAGTTGTACATGCAAGGGGAAGTTTTGAGGCAGTGTAGCTGGGGTGAAAATCATAAATCTCCCCTTTCCCCATACTGCAACCTCATTAAGAATTATCTCCTTAAAGAAAAAACTGAGTTGTTGCTGCAGACTATATATTAAATGCTACATTTAGTTTGTTCCTATAACATTAGCAGGACATATTAGAATGAATTTTAAAGGGTAAAATTGTTAATAAGCATTTAGGTAAATCTTGCTCAAGAAAAATAATGAAGTGAGCCCATGATTTTTGTGAAGTAGTTTGTACCACACTCTTGACATTGACTATATATCACATTTTACTTATATCACTTGTAGTTCAAGCATACTTAACTACTTGAAAAGGGCAAATTATTCCTTTATCCCTGGAAACAAACTCTCACACACTTTAAACTGACCATTTAAGTGCACTGTGTCCAATTACTTATTAAAAAGTTATGCTATAAAATCTACATTCTCAACCATTCATGTAATATAATCCTATGAAAGTTTAGTCAGAAGTAAGTTCTACTATGTTCAATAGGATTTACTCCCAAGTAACTATGCATAGGATTACATCCTTGAAGAATAATTGTCATAAGATTGCCTGTACTTTCTTATCAAAGATTTTGGCTATTACAGATATTCTAAATTGAAAACTATTAGTTGTATTCAATAATTACCTCATTCTGTCCTGGTTTATTTTTAGTTTAATTATGAAATATGCACATAAAAGCAAGACTGAATGCATTTTTAGAACTGTCATCTTTGTGTTATAATTTCATGTCCCTGCAATCTGAACTCAAAAGATACATTAGCAACAGAGTACGGTCTGATCAGTTTATCTCTTCCACTTTCTATGTTTTACTGGGAACATTCAGAAACATGTTGCAGCTTCTTCTTCATAGTCATTTCTATGAAATGGAAATGTTCTGTACACACATATGAATTTCCCACTCTGTGTAATGAGCATTCTTCAAATCAAGCAACTACTATAATTTGTGATCACAGGTCTTTGACACACTGGCTTACCATGCAGTGAGGCACAGAAATTACTATCTTGCCTGTACTCTACCTGTGCTGCATGCAGAACATATGGCAGAGTATACATGTATGCATGATACATCTACCACTACAAAGGAAGTAGACAGATCGCATGAGTCATGATATAAGCATTATGAATTTCATGTATACACCTGTTCCATGCGCTGTTTTCAAAAAGAAAGGAGCAGGTGTCTCTAAGACGATGTGGATCAGCCCTAAGATGATGATCAGGAAACAGGCTGGTTTACCAAGTACAAGTCTTAAATTCTTATTGCATCCTTGGTAAACTTGGGAAAAGGTTAGCGCTGGACTACAGATGTTTCTTCCCTTTCAGACATTCACCTTCTATTGGTGATTACAAATACTGAGGCAAGGAACATTGATAGACTTCCATTACAAACCTGAAGTTTCTGAGCAAATACTGGGGGATTCTTTTCTGCTAAGTCAGGCTCTAGATACTGAAGCTGATCACACACTGAAGGTGGATGAGATATTCTACTGAGAAGAGCATCAGCAGAGACAAAGGGGTCGTCAGATGTGGTCTAAAGAGCAAGGAGGATACAGAAGAAATAACAAACTGGCAGCACGGCTCATGATTAAAATCATCCATCATCCCTATTAAAATGTACACTTAATACCTAAAGAAGTACCAGTTACACATGTACTAAAGATTATCTTCATCCATCAAACCACAAGTGCTCAGGATTTGACAAGAAAAAAGGAGACATTTATTAATAAGTCGAACTTTGTGGCAAGCAGCTCTTGAAGAAACTTTAAAAGAAAGGAATAAAACTTTAAAATTTGTATCAAAATGCTTTAAATGTAATGTGTTTATTCTAGAGGTTACTATGCTCCAGCCCAGTACAGAGGATGCTGAAAAGCTGCTTACTATGTCAATGGTGTTAGAAGCAGTCCCTAAGGCCATGGGCACCAGCTCTTTTGCTTTTGATTTGTCCGAAGCCTGCAGGGATGGTTCCTGGCTAGCAGCCAGGGATCGTGACGCCGGATGCTGTAGCTTCATTCCAGAGGGCAACTGGGTTTCTGTTTCTTCCAAGCTTGACCTGAGGTAAGCCAAAACAGTATGCTTTCAAATGAGGGAAGAGAATGCATAAATCACTAGCCACAATTATTATTTTATTGTGGCTACAGAATACTTTTCATTATCTCCCATTCTAATCTTAAAGGAGGTCAGGTTGCTCACCTGTAACTGTTGTATTTGAGTGGGCATCCCTGCATTTACACATATGGGCTTATGTGCCTGTGCAACATCTAGACTGGGAAAAACTTCGAATTGCTGGGCATGCCGGATTGGGTGGGAGCCGCTCCCCTTCCAGTTTCAGGAGGTATAGAGGAGGGGCCCCCACCCACTCCCTCACCTCCCATGGAGAGCACCTAGACTGAGGGATAGGTGAGGTACCGACCCAGTCTGACCCCAGCATCCAAGGGTAGAGGGAGGATGGTGTTGGGCTGATGACAGCCTGTGGGGCCCAAATGCCCAGAGGACCACTTGAAGAACAACTATTACAGGTAAGGAATCTGCCTTTCTTCTTCATGGTCTCTGTACATCATACATATGGGCAATTAGCAAGCTTGCCCCATGTAGGACAGAGGGAAGCTGTTGTCACTTGAGAATGGAGGCGAGTGCAGTTTTGCTGAAGGTGCAGTCTTCCCTGGCATGGACATCAAGCTGGTGGTTTCTCATGAACAACGGCCAGGTGGCGGCTCTGCAGACATCCCGCAAGGGATCTACAGCCAGGAGAGCTTTGGACGTGGCCTAGGCACACATGGAGTGGGCCTGTGGGTGTGATATGAGGTCCATGAAGGCATTCCATTTGGCCAGGTAGGATTTTCTGGTGGACAGCCTGAGGGCTGCCTCTAGTAGGGTACACACTGCTGGTGGCAGGGTCACAAGCCCATGTGTCACAGTACAGATAGGGCTGCTGCTCTAGGCTCTGGCAGGAAGGCTTTTGCAATTGAATCCAGGCACAGAAGCCTCCCTGGTGTTGGCCCTCCTGGCATTGCGGGCTGTGCTGGCTAGGTTGTCCGAGTCGATGGGGCTTATTCTTGGTAACTGGGAGCTGGGTACCCCTCAAAATCCCACTCCCAATCAATGGGGGTGGGTGGGAAGGTCCCTGGTGCCCCTTGTGTCTGAGCCCAGTGTCACTCTTCATGGCCAGTGTGCATGACCATGAGATAGAGGCAGCAATTTAAGTGCTGGAGTTGAGTTGCAGGTGCAAGTGTCTGAAGGATGGTCCAGCAATTGCTCTGCTGGCTCTCCCACTGGGCCAGTAGGTAGCTCCACAGGTTGTGGCAGGGTTGTTGGGTGGCTGGCAGAGGCCAGGGAGCTGGTGGCAGGGGAGGCCAATGGATGAGGGCTCATGTGGTGCTTCTTTGTTTGCAGCATGGTAGACATTTTCTTTGACTGTTTTGTGGCGTTCACCATGCTATTGACCTTGGAGGTGGAAGGGCAGACCAGGGTCTGTTTGGAAGTGTTGGCCACATAGAGGGCCTTCTTCCATAGCTTACCTTTAAGCCAGTCAGCTTGCTGGCAACAAGTCTGTTTCTTAAATGTTTGGCAATGGATACATGTCTCTAAGATGTGTTCCTTGCTGAGGCAGGAGACACAGGAAGTGGCTATCAGCTGGTGGGAGCTTGGCCTTGCAGGAGACAGATCTATGGAAAGCTGCCAGTGCATTGTGTAGATGGGCTGAGTGGAGAAGGGAATGAGGAAGTGGGAAATAGAGATCTGAGATAGAAAAGTGGGCCAAAACTTATCTCTTTGGGTTTTTTTTTAATCCTGTAAGAGTGAAAACAGGTTGGTAAGAAGCAAGGGTGGTTGAGAGGCATAAAGTGAGGGGGGGGGGAGAGAGAGAGAGAGAAATAAGGCTAAAGTGAGTACTTAGTGGTAGCAGTGGAGAGCAAAGGGCTTTCCAGTCTAGTCTGATGACTGAAAAGGAGCAGAGGCAGTGGGTGGGGACCCCTCCCCACACCTCCCATTAACTGGAAGAAGGGCTCCTACCTGATCCAGCATGCTCAGCTATTTCTTTCCTCTTAAAGGCGTTATACAGGCACACAAGCCCATAAGCGTGATGTATAGAGCGCACAAAAAGACACACTTTAGCATTACTTCGCACACTGATTGCTACTGCTATGCAGTCTGTTGCCCACTTTGCAATCAACATCCAAAGGGGGAACTATCTGAGGCAGGAAAATGCTATGGTTACTTTTCTCACCCAAACTACAAATAGGGAGGGGAAATGCTAGCATGGAAAGTACTTCCATGAGTGTAAATATATAAATGAGTTTTGGGAAAGGATCTTTAAAGAAATTGGTAAAATATAGAATTTAAATGTTGAAGTTGATCCTGGATTAGCATTATTGTCATTATTTAGAGAACAGATGGGACAAAATACTAAAGAACTGATGATAAATTTATTAACAGCAGTAAGATTAATTGGAATTGAAAAATGAAAAGTGAATATCATATAGTGGATTGGTGTAAAGAAGTCTGGAATATAGCTATTAATGATAAGTTAACTTGTGATATTAAATGGAAAAAAGGTTTGATAAATGAAAACAAATTTGAAAGTATTTGGAGACCTTTTATTGAATATGTTTTAATAAAAGGAAAGGGGTGTGAACCACCACAAGAGTCAATGCAGTACTGGAAGGGAAGTGGGGCAACCTGAATGAATAAATGATCTTGCATTAAGTAACTAGAGTTGTTATGCTGTGCAGTGGCACTGGAAGGGTAAGAAACAAACAGAATGGAAACAAGTATTTCTAATTTACTAATGATTACTACACAAGTCTTTACAAATAATTCCTTTTTCATTACAGTGCAGTACCCAGAACAAGGAGTTGTAGAATCTGATAATCGGACTGGAGGACACTTGACCGGACTCTCTTGCTGTGCATCGAACATAAGGTACAGAGATTGCTTTGTCTGAGAACCATCATCCTGCTGTTGAAGGAAAATGAAAAAAATTATAATGCCTCCTCAACTTGAAGAAAGCTGTCAGTCTCCTCAACATCGCTAATGAAATGCTAAATTTCTCTCCCAATATTCAGCTTTATCTTGAAGCAATTACAAAAGACAGTTTGAATTTAATATTTCTCTACATTTAAACAAATGACTAGATCAGTTCTTCTGTGTTAATACTGTATATCACATTTGTGTTCAGAGGGAACAATCTGATACCAGCCAGTAGAAACTTACAGGTATGGAAGAGCCTATCTTCTCCATATATTCTATTTCATATGAGTTGCCATATTCCAACTCTGTAATACATAGGAGAATGTGGTTAGCATGGTGGGGAAAGTATTGGTTAAGACAATACACAAGCTCTGAGGCTTTATACTTGTTATTTGCCCTGGATGCTAGCTTGTATTGGAAAAATTTCCTCTTGTTCTCCTCCAGATGTACACTTTTGGTAAGTTTAATATATTCAATCTACCGTGGGCAGAAAAGTGAGGGAGGTCAAGTGACGCAGCAATACAAAGTTCAGGCTCATCTTAGGGTAGTTATTACTTGATAACAAGTCTGATGCATTTCCACAAAGGAAGAGATGAAGCTGTCTTGTACAGAGTCAGGCCCCTGGGCCTTCTAAGTCTAGTATGTTCAACACTGGCTGGCGGTGCCTCTTCAGAACTTGAAGCATGATGCTTTCCTAGCCCTACCCAATGATGCCAAAGATTGAACTTGGGACCATCAGCATACCAAGCATGTGCTCTGAGCTACAGACCCTTCCAATCATCACTTATTCAAATAATAGGACTGACAGATGGTATATGTATTTGCACTTGAGTATGTATCTCCAGAAGCAGCCCTTGGAAATATATTAATAGGAATTTAAAATAAAACAAAAGTACACCGCTAAGAACAAACTAACGGAAAAGGCTGCTGAAATCACAAAAATTATGAATGTTTAGCAAAGTTACATCTCAGGCAGCAAATTTAAAATCAGGCTAGAACTGAATATTGTGGTAGACTTGGGTCTAGGAAACCCATTTATTTTTAAATAAATAGAACAAGGACCTGATTCACAGTGAACAAGCAGAGGGTGAATGGAAAAGGTGTGCAAATATTACCCTGACCACTGTTCTATTTTTCTTAAGTCACAGTTTTCCTTCTCTAGTATGAGCAATATAAAAGACACAGACACTAGAATTGCTAGGAACTCAAGGCAGTTAAAAAGGTTCTCCATGGCTGAGTAGAGTCTAGAATCCAGACCTCCCACATCCCAGTTCAGCACTATGAACCACTGCAGCACACTGGCTCTCATTAACTGCTATTTTGAAATATGAAAAAACACAAGGTATCTGAGAAGCCCAGATGATATACTATTTTTTCTTAGAAATCTCTCTCTCTCTGATTGCTTGTTTCACCTTACAGAGATGTCCCAACTCTGTAATCAATAAATATGTACAATTAACACCTTTCAATTATTGATGCACACTGACCATTTTTATGCCTCTGCCTTTTAATGGGGCACATACTTAAACTAGACATATAATTAAATGGCTGGCCCTGATCCATGATAAGTTTGGGTATCTTAAAATGGTCAGAATTTCTCCTCAACATCCATTAATTACCACTGGCAAAATCTGTTACAGTGAAAGCACCGATATATTTTTGACTCACAGCTCCAGTTCATATCTGGCATTCCAAGGGTACTGTGTCTTCCATGTTCTCTCTCCAAAGGAGAATGTCCCATATGTTGCTCATATAGAAAGGGACAAATGGCCCTTGCATACGGGCTCTAAATCACATCCTTCAAAGCTTTTACACATGCTATCACCAAAATGTTTTTGTTAAATAAAAAGGCATATTCTTCCATAATTTCATACATATATATTTGTATATGTACATGTGTGCATGTTAATTATGATATTTTAACAGAAAGAAAATGTGTCAGTTTACTCAGCTTCACCACAAAAGAGGAAATGTTTCCTAAATTTTTGATGCCAACACAGAGGTAATTAAAGCTTTAAAGATCTGATGTCAATCTTACCTTTCTGAAGAAATTCATAATTAATAGTAAAACCCAAATAGTTGAAAAAGATTTTTCAGGCTTAAATCAGTTTAAAGTGCAAAACAAAACATGATACTCCAAATATACAAGAATCTCCTTATAGTATTTCATTTCTACATTAACTATTTAAAAAGCAACTTAAGAATAAAAATGTAAAAATTAAAGCTGCTCTAAAACAATTTGTTCTGCTTGCTCAGACCATTTTTAAAAAAGAAATAACATTCTATGGCAGCAGCCTTTTAAAAATTGCCTCAGTTTTTGCTACATACATATATGCATAGGAAACAGGCGGTACATCCATATCCTTGGCAATTACATTTGCTTCATCTATTGCCTTATAGAGACTCACAACTATATACAATTCATAGATTTTGTGTTTGAAGGTTATTAATATTTAACCCCAGTCATTTTCAAATAGAGGTTTGGAATTCCCAATTCAGAACAAAGACAGATGTTACACCCCATCAATAGAATGATCTTTTGTCTCTAGACTGCTAGAGGGTTCACATGTTTAATTATCTTGAGTATCAAGATAAGGAAAATTCCAATGAATTAGCAAAGGAACAACTCAGGGTGACAATTGTTAGTTCAGTATATATAATGCTTAGGTATCGCCTTGTGTTTGTTCCTTTAGTAATAATGAGTGCAAATGAGATTCTCAGAAAATAACCTTTAATTACTCTGATGTTTCCCTTGGCAGCATGAAGAGAAGTCCAGGGGGAAGGTATGATTATATTTAAATGATCTCAACCGAGGAAACATTATTGGTAGTAATTAATAGGTAATCTTACTACCACATGTTACCCAGTAGACATGACAGCCAGGCAGTTAAATATTTAGAGATACTTTAGGTGTCCATCTGTGTTGAGCTTAGATCATCTATTAAATCATTACAACAATCAATCTTCTGACAATGCATCCTTAGAGAAGAACCTCTATACTAACACTTCTCTTACAATGTTTTAAGTTGTGTGTGTCTCATAAAAATTTCGTGCTATCCTAATTTTATTTATTACATTTACATCCTACTTTTCTTTCAAGAGGTTCCATTTACCCACAATTTGCTGTGACATGTGCTAGATACATTCCATAGCCTAGTTAAACAATTCACATTTAACATAGATATTAATTGTAGATTAGCTGTAGGTTGTTTATCCCATGATTAACCTATGGTCTGGGTTTGGACATCATGTAGCAGCAGCTGATTGAGCTAATATTCAAAATATCCATGGAATACATAGGTACTGCAACATACAGTGGGTGAATCAGTCCATGATTTCACACATTTATGTGCAACCTGAGTTTTAGGCTCTATTTAAGAGAGCCAGGTCTGGATAACTTTACTATTAAGGATCAGATTGTTATCAATTAAAAGCAGGAAACATTTTCATGTTGCACTCTCCCTTTCTAGAGAAGTTACCAGGTTTAATCCTTCAAAGTGTTCAGAAGTTAGTTAAAACTGGACTTCCTCTAAAAGGTATATGAGCCATATGTGAAAGACATTGTTTTAAAGCTGTTGATAAATGCATTCCAAGTCCAGTTCTAATACTTTTTTCTGTAGATTAACAATGAAAACAGACACTTACAGTATAGTCTACTATTGTGAACCCTATTGTGAGCAGGGTAGAAATGTAAACCAAAAGAAAGCATAGCTATTTGCTACCTTTTCTGTAATAGGTCAGATATGGTTTTTGTGAAGAATTCAAAGTGATTTAGTGAGCTGATTTCTATAGGCCTTACAAACATATTTTGTTTAGGTTTAACCTATGAGTGTTTCTAAAACTAGGCTTTTATTTTGTCTTCACCATTCTTCATGATAGTTTGCATCTGTTTTAAATGATATAATAATCCTCCAAGTCTTATCATGGGAGTTTATCTGGATAATGGGTAGTGTATGGGAGTTTATCTGGGTAATGGGTAGTGTAGTTGTGGAAATCCACTATACTACAGCACTGCCAAGGGTTTACACCACAAAAAGACAGAGAAGGAGCCACTCACCTGGCCACCTACCCCCAATCTTATCCTATAATTGAATTTAGAAACAGAATCAGTGTC
The DNA here is from genome assembly GCF_004798865.1 of Varanus komodoensis. Lineage (NCBI taxonomy): Eukaryota > Metazoa > Chordata > Lepidosauria > Squamata > Varanidae > Varanus > Varanus komodoensis. Next base: position 109,967,754 of record NW_025335268.1, on the reverse strand, counting down.
TACAGTGCAATGTGAAAAACCCTGTCTAGAAACAACCTGTATGGTCTCTTAATTCAGGTGACATTGGGTAAGACTGGAGACAACCCTCCAATCCAAAATCTATTATCATTCAGGAATGTTTTTTTTAACTGTTCAAGGTACAGTTTATAAGACTACATATGATTTTCTATAAAGAACAACAGTCACTGATACTGAAAAGAAGGATACGGTAAGTAAACTGTAAAACATTCACTGAATACATCACCACAGTAAAAGCAAGGCAAGGACAAGAAATATTAGAAGTTACCTTTTGTTCTCATTCACATTCCAAATATGTTAAACATTCATTGGGAAAATGAACTGAGTATGCACCCACTTAAAGATAACAGAAATTCCCCATGCTTTTACAGTCAATAACTATGCATTCATTGTGATCATATGATTCACATCTGCAGGTGAAAGTTTGCAAGTTAACTGCTCTCCCACATAAACAAAAAGAACATAAAGCAAACTTGGACTTAGAGCAGAATATCAGGGAGAGGCCTTGGTGTAAATCTCCTTCTGGTATTACTCTTCTAAGGACAGTCCTTAATATTTGTCTGACAACTGGGACTTACTGTAAAAGCAGAAGCTAAAAAATCTAAGAACAGCGCAGTTTAATATAACAGTAAGATCCAGAGCAGCTCTAATGTGGTAAGTTCAACAGTGACTATGTACAAAAATCTGTTTCATAAAATATTTATTAAAGCCATCACAATTTACAAACTGATCACTATTGACTTCAACTATTTACTGGATCACCTCCAAGCAGCCTTTGCTGGAAGGTTGTGTAGGGCATATAAAATGCTTAAAGTAACTGAGACAGTGTATTCAATTGTTATATTTTTGTATATAAAATATATATAACCATACTTTATAATATTTCCAGTATTATACCGAGAGACAAAATTAAACAGGGCCTTTCAAGTTATGGCTGATTAGCAAAGGAAATCAATTGTTCCCACATCTCTCTATACCTACTTGCATTTCCCATGCTAGGTAAAACCTTGATTGCACTCTCCTCACCCAGCTTATTACCTTCTGTAGGAGATATGAACTTGGTTTCATTTACAAAAGTTGACAGATCCGATGGCTGAGGATAATCTTGTTTATCTGCATCTAGGTCCACTGTCATACAAGTCCATTTCTGGTTGCCCACTGAGGATGCCAGTTTTTCCTCATCTGTTGCATGAACCACAGTGGATACAACAGAGGGTGTTTCAGCAGTAGGCAGTGGCGTGGACTCCTGAGAGGAAAATAAATCTGAAATAACTATTGTGTTGTAAAGAAAGAATCTATTGTCTCCTAGATCCCTTCTATTTTCTTCTTTCTTTTTAACTCCATTTTAACGTTCCTTTTACCCTAAGGGAAATGAATGGAACTTGCTCTTTATTGGAAGATAATTTCCACGATCAACACACTGATACTAATAGGTGAGATAATGTGGTGCATTGTTTGTTTTTGTGGAAAATCCTACTATTTTAGAATTCATCTGTACACAGACTCTCTGAAGGAGCACTTCTTTATCTTGGCTCATGTGTACCCAACCTATTTGGACCTGTGGACACATTTGGGTATTTGAGAAACTGTCACAAAGTGGCTGCCAAGGTGGATATGATTGTTTACAAAAGAGCTGCTTTGGAATCTGGCTAGTCAAGTGGTATCTAGTCAATAGCAAGGCTAGAGGTGGGGAAGGGAAAGAAAAATTGAATTGAAGGAGTTGCTTCCTAGTTAGTCCAACTGTATTGTATCCATACACACCTCTCTCTGTTGCAGCTTCCAAACTCAGAACACTTTAAAGAAAGCAGTATGGTAGTTGCATATTACAGAATGCAGCTGAATCTGCTCCGTGTGGTGCAACAAATAATATCAGGGCATTCGGTGTTGCCACTGAAAGGCATCACAAGTGGCACAGTACCTGCCTTTTGAAGCAGTTTGCATTACAACCGGCCACATTCCCACTATTGAGGTCCTTTCTCAATAGAAGAAACCAGACTAGACTTAATTGTTATTGAGGCCTTGAACAAACTTTGGAAGACTAGAAATCCCAAGGTCCATATCTTCCAAAACACTCACTGAACTGGACCTCAGTTTACCTGATGTAGTTTCCAAATGCTACTTCTTGCTCAGAAAATATGGTTTAAAGTCACCTGTTCTCTATCTCATAAGATTATTGACAATAGTACCAAACGTGGAAAGATCAGTCTCAACTGTCTTTCTGAATGAATGTGTTTTATCTGACTAGAGTAACACCTACCTAGCCTCTAGAGAAAAAGTTACTTGACTACTCATCCAAGCAAGCCAATTTGTAATCCATTTAAAAATGCCTCTCCTGCACCGTTAAGTTCACAGAGTTTTTAATGTCAAGTTTTAATATGTTCAAGTTGCATCAAATTGTATTAATATCAATTACATTGTGACATAATTTAATTTCTTTGTCATTTTTTGTTTTTAACACTCATACTCGAAGAACATAAGCTTGGATTAAAGGCTTTGAACATGTTCTGACATTTAGTTGTCAAAAGATAAACTCAAAATACCTGAGATAAAATATTACTGTCAGTGACCTTGTTAGTAGCTCCTGGTTACTAATACTGTTCAAGAATTACAAAAGAAAATTCCTTGATAATCATAAGAGGGGATCTTTAACTGAGACATAGTGTTGTACAGTGGTTAGGACTAGGAGTCAGGAGATCCGGGTTCTAGTCCCCAGTCTCAGTGGCTATGGGCTAATCAATGACTCTCAGCCTAACCTGCCCTACAGGTAAGAGGAAGAGGATGTATGTCACCTTAGGCTCTTTGAAGGAAAGGCGGAATATACATTCCACCTTTCAAAGTAACAAACAAACAGTTTCTGGACCAATATAAGAAAAAAGGAGCAACTGTTCAAATGAAAAGCACATCAGAACCCTACCTGTGAAGGTGCATCAGACAATGGAGATCTTTTTGGTGACTTTTTCACCCTAAAAGTATCACTGGAAAAAAAGTGAAAACAGTGAGAATAGCAGGCCATGGAAGACTATAGGTGCACAACACCAACCAGGTAAACAAAATGTGACCATGGAAATCATCCCAGCTTCAGGAAGTTCCATTAAGCAAGCACCATAGAAAAGCATGCTATGACTTTTGCATCATGCACTTTTGGACGGAATTTTAGCAGCAGCAGCAGCAAAAGGCCAAACATAATACACTAAGTATGAGAATTGAATTAAATGGTGGTATTAGATAGGAAGCAACAGTCAGTCCAGAGAATGAAAAACAGTTTGTTTATTTTGCAACCAAGAAAAAAAACCCTTAAAATAAGTCAAATTTAGTCCATTTCAGCCAAATTTTGTTCCATAAAGCATCAATGGGAACAGGAACCCTAAAAACAGATAGATTTCACTAAGGACATTATTAAGTGGTTAGGATTTGGCTACAGAGCAATACTGCAATCTGGTCCATCACTCACCATCTGATCAAACAGCAGGAATATCCACCTACGTAAATCTTTCACCACAAAGCTACAAGGGACTTCAGTAATCACATAGCCCAGCATACTGCACCAGGAAGCCGACACCTAGACCTATCCTGAAAGATGCCTATCATCTATGTAGGACTTGTATTCAGAATGCTTTCTGCATTCTTTAATTTTGTTCTCAGAGCAACTCTGTAAGGCAGGTCCATTTTATTCTTACCCAACAGACAAGGAAATTGAGACCACAAAATTCTGATTCAAGCAAGTCCACACTACTTGGTGATAGCAGAAATGGATGGTTATATTCAAGGTTATATTCCAAGGCCAACTGTTGGGCCACACTGAATGTAGTGAAAATGTACTTTTACAGCCATTTTTTTTACAAGTATCAACACTTAAAGCAACTAATTGTAGTAAAATATATAAGTTACTTTCTGAAATAATATGTAATGTCAACCTAAAGCAGCTCTGACTTCCCATCAGCAGGTTATACACACATATTCCAAAAGTACTAAGGAATTTGAACATGACACACCTAGGCAGAAGTAAGCCTTTCACAGAAAGACTGTCCTCTAGATATATCTGCAAGACAGTTTGCGCAACAAGAAGAGAAAAGAATCCAAATGACGTAAGAGCTAAGGGAACATCACTGAAACATGATGCCATCGGTTTTCAACTCATCAGCTATGCCCCAGATAATTTACAGGTGAGCTAACAATAGAGCTGTTTTCAGCTTAAACAGGAAAAAATCCAAATCTCACCCAGCTATGCATTGGTTATTAAAAAATATTCCATACTTCCAAATACAGAAAGAAACACACTCTCCCTCTTTGTAAGACTAAGGCTATTTCTAAAAAGTAACAGAAACTGTGTAGCTAAAACAAAGTGTGAGAGATGGCTGACTGCAGGGGTGGCTGAGAGGCAAAGAATGGATATGTCACCCTATTGGCAATCTGTTTGCTATAGAACAAATAAAATACTAAGATGTAAACTGGGACATAAAATTAATATATGGATGTATCTAATAGAAATAATGGTTTTGTTCAAGCGTATCCACAGACATGCAGTTTCTTTTAATATAACAAATTTGGTATAAGACATCAACATAATTTTACTGATATACAAAGCACCATGCCCAGCAGAGCTGGAGGAAACTTCCTGCCAAAAATAACAGAGAACAAAAAGAACAAAGAATTTCTGACCAAACAAGTATTTTTAGGGTTAAAATTACTTACAACAGAGAACATACAGACATCACATCTTCAACCATCCTAAGACAAATAAGACAAAAGAGAGAGACAGACAGAAGGAACTGACTGACACAAAGGAGACACGCCATTAATTGCAGTAATGAAAAACCCTCTTATGGTGCTTCTGCTTTAGGAAGTCCACATCTTTCTAATACACCAGAAACAATCCTGAAAAAAATGTCCACAGTGGTAACCATGTTAGGGTTTTATCCAATGATGTCTTTCTACGAACACAAATGACGTGGTAGTGGAAACCTACTTCAGAATTAGCCTGAGCAGAAAATACAGCTGATGTTCCATTTGTGCAACAAAATATGAAAACACGTGGAGATCTTAGGTCTGCAAATGGTCCCTTGCACAATGGGGAAAGGCATTGGAACTCCACTAGCAGAGCAGTTAATGGCACTCTTGATGTAGCACAATCTGTTACTGCAAAACCAGAAAGGAGTTAAGATAAATTTATTATGGCATAAACTTTCGGGGACTATGGTCCACTTCATCAGCATTCCAATGCCCCACTGAAATCAACTAACCTAAAACACACTGTTAAATGCTTTGCTCATGGCTTTTGCCCATGGTTTTTATTTGCGAGTAGGGTGAAGAATCAGAAAAATTGAGGTTCTAAAAAAGTAATTTTCCCTCCCTTCCTATCTATTTTCAGTCTTTTGCTGCATATTTAAATACCATCCACGGAACAACTTTTCATTTTTGTGATAGTAGCCATTAGTTTTGTCGTGGCTTAGGTTAGCACACAGTAGGCTAAGTCCATTCAAGGAAAGCACCGTAGAAACAACAAAGCTGTAGAAGAAACAAACTACTGTAACTTACTGGGGCTGACTCATAGGCCTAAGTATATTTTATATGCAGACACATAAGTTTCCATTAACATCTGTTAATCAGTGCATGAAATGGGACAGGCAGGAGCAGAGGTGAAGTGTCCAGCCTTCACTTTGTGAAGCTGTTTTGCTTAAGGCAACATCGGTCCTTTTTGACTTGCAGGGAATATTTTGAGCAGAAAAAATATTTTAAGGGGAAAAGGTTAAGCAAGCAGAAACCTCTCTCCATCACTGGTACTCAATTTAGAATTGTAGACTCCTATATATGCTTTTCCCTTTGGTCAATTAACAGAAAGTTACACACAACTGAAAGTTACATGCATATATGTATGCTAAAAGCTCTTAACTATACATGCAAACACACGTACAAACACACTGTGTGTGTACATAAAAGAAGCCTTCTCAATTTTCACAATTTGGGAAGATTTTGGATATTGACAACTCCATAGATATTTTAAAATTATAATTTCTGTACTCCCCTCCATCTGTTTATATAACAAAAGGTGTGAACATATTTTTATCCCCTTCAGCACTTGTCAGTTTAAATGCCATCTCTCTTGTGCAGGGTGACTTTGAAGCTGACAACCCTCACATCAAACCATAGCTCTTTTGAGAGGCTTTCCTGCTATCAAACAACTTGCTGACATAGAGTTCTAAAATGGGCCACTAGTTTAATAGCGAGGGCAGCACCAATGCTATATAGTTGCTATAAATGTTTCTTGAATAACTTGTGTACCAAAACCTGCTAAATATTTAAACTGGAAAGCTATGTCTCCCAAACAGCAATCTGTTAATTCCCATTTTTGTCTTTTAATAATTAAAATTAAAGCATTGTTTGCTTGAATTTGTTCATGCAGAGATGTCAGTGACTTCAATCTTAAGTCGCTTTGCCAAAATCAATTGAATAGTGAGAACCACCACCATTGTCTTTTCTTGTCAGACTAAGTAGAACAAAATTCCCTACTGAAATTGAATTACCATTATTATTATTTACATTGGATTTATATTCTGCTTTTTTTCTTTTGTGAGGAACCCAAGGCAGCTTACACAGAGCCAGTTTATTCTCAGAACACCAGTCCTGTGAAGTAGGTTAGGCTGAGACTGAGTGATGGGCCCACAGTCACCTAGTTAACTTCACAGCTGAGTGGGGAGTAGAATCCAGTGCTCCCAGGGTCCCAGTCAAACCCTTTAACCCACTGCACCACAATGGCTCTCTTTACAGAAAAGTCTTACTGGTTTAAAAACCCTTAATATTGTCATCAGTCTTAATCCAGTTAATTGACATACATAGTTTAATGCTAGGAATATTAAACTGTCACAATACTGTATGTCATCATAGCCTTCAGTTCAATTAAATGCACCTCAGTGGACTACCATAAACAGAAAATTCTACTTGACTCATTTTTGGCAAAGGCAGCACCAAGCCTCTTAGTTGCTCTGGCAGGCTGGTCCATATACAAAGCTTTTAGATGGAATGGGGAAGGACCAGGTGGAGGTAGCTTCAGAGATAATGACCTGGGTCATTCTGACCTATTGCTGAATAGAGGCATCTACGGTTGATTTCCCTGTCATCATCCCCTGCCCCTCCTTCTGCCAGATCTCAGAGTGGGTATTGGGTGTATCTAACCAAGATCCTTGAGGTTATCTTTTAAGACCCTAGAAGATTCAAGGAATGATATGTTTCCTATTATGTTTATTAAGGAAACATAATAGCTATCCAACTATACTCAAGGAGCGCTTACATCCATATTTGCCCAGCCGCCTCCTGAGATCGGCGGGAGAGGCCCTTCTCCGGGAGCCCTCCGTGAGAGAAATTAGGAGGGTGGCTACTTGGAGAAGGGCTTTCTCAGCGGTGGTGCCTAAGTTATGGAATGCGCTCCCCAGAGAGGTCCGCCTGGCGCCGTCGTTGTTTTTCGGCGCCAGGCTAAGACCTTTTTATTTAAGCAACATTTTAAATGCTAAATACAATTGAATTTTATCTGGCCAGGGCGGCTTATTTTATAATGTGTGTTTTAATTAAGATTATTTTATATGGATATTTTAACTTATTGTTTTATCTATGTTGTAAGCCGCCCCAAGGCTTCGGCGAATGGGGCGGCATAAAATGTTTTAATAAATAAATAAACAAACAACTAAATAAATAATGTGGGCGTAAAACTTGGGGCAGGCAAAGTATTAAAAAAAAAAGCTTCTGATTGCTTTCTGATGTTTTCCAGGGAAAACAACAGGTTGCTTTCAAAATTGTTGGACACCCCAACACTGTTTATGTATAAAAATATTTTTAAACTGCCATTCATCCTTATGACTATCAGAATGATGCACAATAAAACGTAGTAAAATCAGTTAAAGAGTATATTCCTAAGAAAAATGACAAATAACACCCTCCCCGCTGGACAAACCAACCACTAGTTGTGGTGTGGCCAATGTCTAGGGCAGGAGATTTGGTTTGTCTGAAGGTATAATGTAACACTGAAGAAAGAGTAAAAAACATGACCTAAAATATATCCATCAATTTTGCCTGCTTACATGCGTAAAATGGCTTATATTTAATATCTCCATGTCACAAAATTTCTGGCAAACAAGTAGACAATTACAGACTTCTTAGACTTTATCAGATACAAATCAGCTCCATTCTTCACAACACTCTTAAGGTTGTACTCTTAATTTTACCATGGCAGTATTTGCATGTAGTGATGAACCAGAATGAATATGTTTTAATTTTTCACGGGTGGCATACTGTTAACCTGGAAGCCAACCTTAGCTTTTGTTTCATAATTAGTTTTGGTTACTTCTGCCATTTCCAATGTTGGAGAGGTCAAGTCATCAAAACTGAGGAGGAAACAAAAGTTTAGCATAACTTCCAATTATGGCCTTGTTTTGGAATTCAGGCTTATTGTTACATGCAAACAAGATTAATTTCTAGTTCACATTTATGTCAGTGTGGTGTACTGAGTTTTAGACTGAGACTCAGGGGATCTGGGTTCTGCTCCCCACTAAGCCATGGAGTTCACTACATGGCTGTGAACTAGTCACAGACTCTCAGCTTAACCTCCCTCAAATGGTTGTTGTGAGAATAAAAAGAGGACCTTGTTAACCAGCCCTAGGCTCCTAGCAAGAGGAAGGAAGATGGGATATAAAGACAAAGAATACTTAAGGGTATCATAAGAGCTGATGATTGGTTTAGCGAGGCAACCAAAATTTAATCTTACTCCCTATACAAGTAATTTAATTTTTTAAAAATATATATATATTATTGTATTTTAGTATGTGTATTGTACAATAAGGGATGTGGTGGTGCAGTGAGTTAAACTGATGAGCTGCTGTGCTGGTTGATCGAAAGGTTGACAGTTCAAATCTGCACACGGGGAGAGATCCCATTGATCCGTCCCAGCTCCTGCCAACCTTACAGTTTGAAAGCACGCAAATGCAAGTAGATAAAAAGGTACCACTTCAATGGGCAGGTAACAGCACTCTGTGCACTTCGGTGTTTAGTCATGACGGCCACATGACCACGGAAACTGTCTGTGGACAAACGCTGGCTCCCTTGGCTAGGAAATGGAGATGAGCACCACCCTCATCACAGACCAAGAGTCAGACATGACTGAACTTTAATGTCATGGGGAAACCTTTACCTTTTTTATTGTACAAATATTTGTATTTTATATCTTATGGACTGTTGTAAATTGCCCAGAGAGCTTCAGCTGCAGGGCAGTATAGAAATGAAATAATAATAAGCAAGTATGGATATGAAGTAAAGCTGTTCAATTCACTATGAAACTCTCCAAAAGCTTCTGGCTCTATGTGTAGCACACCACATTTTGAAACAGTAGGTGTCACAAGAAGGCAGTGTGAATATTTGCCTCCAAGAACACCTGGCTTACAGGTGCATCCTGCAGGCCTGCAGGATAATATGGGATAGCAGAAATTGATAGTGAGCAGCACACTACCTGCAGACCTTACAAAGCAAGTGTACTTAGACTCTTCTTGCCAAAGACATTGTAATATAAAAGTAATAATAAAAACACAACCTACAGTTTCATATTTCATTAATACAGGTAGAAGACTGTTTCCAACAACCATGTTCTCAGTGAAATGTCCAGGCAGCAAGCCTCCAAGTCACTCACTCAAGAGCAGTCCTACTTAAACAAAGATGTAAACCAGAAAAACAAAACATTCCACAGCATTTGCGGCTTCTTGATTATATGATACATGCCTCACAAGACGCAAGCTGCTGCAATGAACTGAGCAACACTGGAGAAAGTCACCTCTGCTTGTGTGAATAGCTCTCTTCCTTTAAACTCTGTATAACTTGTATCCTCATGACTAAAGCTTTGCAAATAAGACTCTAATCCTGAAAACAGCTCTTCTTATTCAGCTGAACTTACTGAGTTGACCAGCTGTATCAAATATACTTTCACATGCAATCTCTAAGAAAATATTTACATTTTATTTTAAAAAAATATCTCAAGGCCAGTAATCATTATGATAGAAGGCCACACATTTTCTCAGTTGAATTTCTTAAGTAACTAATATCTCATTTTAAATTCTTGGTTATGGTGCTCCTTATTCATTTGGGCAGAAGCGATTTCTGCCAAACACTTTCAGTCTCACTTGATGCAACCACAACAGAAGATCTGAACTGATTTCTGCAGTGGGAGGAACATCAACAAAACAAAAATCAGCAAAACAAAAATTCACATTATAAATGACAAAAGATAAAAAGCAGCTGAGTTGCTAGGCTTATCAAAGCCAAAAAGGAAAGGCTATTAAGGTATGTGGAACTTTCATATGCTTCTCAAATTGCAGGAGAAGAATGCGCTGCCGTGATCTTGCATTCTATTTGTAATACAACAACAATACTGCTTAAATATATGAAGCTGTGCAAACACCATTATTTGAGGAAACTATATACAGTGCATGAGGTTTTGCACTTTGACTTACGTCTTGAGTGGTGTCTTCTTCTTTTTTGCAGGTTTATTTAGGCCATCTCCTTCAGTCCCATTGATTTCGCTGGCATTTGCTGGTATCTCAAAGGAGGCTGGAGATTTCGTGGGAGAGCTGGCTACCTTTGAAGAAGGCTTGAAAGGATCAATAGCATCCTCATGCATGTCTGGATCAAAACTGTACATTGTTGTCTGTGAAGGCAATTTAGGAGAATCCTGCATTTTGCAAGTGGAAGAAAAAGGGTTGAAGTCAGGGTCGTCCCATTTGTCAATATCAAAAGTATAAGAGCCTTTGGGAACAGGAATGTCACTTGGATCAGCGGGAGCCTTAGTTGGGGTGGCAGGAGCATTGTCAAGCTTCTCCCCAGTCTTTTTTGTCTTTGGCCTCCTGAGGGGCATTTTGGCACCAGGCTTTTTGCCCACTTTTTTGGGCAGAGAGGGGCTTCCCTGCTGCTCCTCACCACTGCCTTTTTCCTCAGAATAATCAAATTCCAACCTCACCGCTAACCCTTTCACCGGAGGCTCTTCTGGACCCCCAGTGTCTGAGGGTGCCACCTCTACGGCTTCTGGTGCCGTCGTAACAGGAAGGACTTTCTTGCTGGCAGGGGGAGAATTCTGAACTCTAGCACCAGATGTATTAATCTCCTCAAGGTTATTTGGGTCAAGTGGGTAGGCTGCTGATGGATGAGGAGGGACCCCCTGTTTTTTAGCAGCACTTTGGGGAGTCCCCGTACACTCAGACTCAGGGGGTTCCAACCTCTCTTCAGACACTTTTTCTTCACTTGAGGCAGCAGAATCTTGTTTTATGTCAGGTGGTCCTGGCTCTTTCACTGGTGGAACTTCCAGAGATTTTTTGGCTACCTGTTTTTTCTTTAAGGAAGCTGGCCTAGGTTTCTTTGTGCGCTTAAGAGTGCTAGAAGCACTGCTTGAACCAGTACCAAATGTATCTGTTGATGAACCTGCTGTCTCGTTATTCCCAAGAAAAGATGTTCCATCAAAATCACCAGCTTGCAAACTAAGGGACCGAGACAAAGTAGATCTGGAAATTGGAACAGAATCTGTGGATTTTCTTCGAACATGCGACTTGGAGTCACGACTTCTTGTGTCCAGAGAGCTAGAATCTGTAACTTGTATGGAATCTACAACATCAATATTGTCAAAGTCTAAGTTGTAAGTCCCACTGCTAGCGATGGGCTTGTCTTCATCAAAAACAGTAGAAACTGAGTGGGAAGGAGGGTGAAATGGGCTTCCTTCCACCGATTCACTATGTGAAACATCAGTTATTGATATGGTGTCAGAACAAAATCCTATGAAAGCAAAGGAGAAAGTAATCAATCTGGAAAGTCCAACTTAAAATAGCTCCTAAGAACTTGTAGAGAATGATTAAGTACAGTTATGTTTACTTATAAAATGCCTATTCCTTTGTGAACTTAAAAATCCTGAATATAATTCTTTCCTTTGCAATGGGTATTGCATACTAAAGCTGATAATACTGTGCTAGCATAAATCAGTGCTACACAATGTCATTGGCACTTGCTACTGGAAAAGGAAAAGGCAACAATGGTGAATTTTGGCAGCAAACTACTTTTTCCTTTTACAAGTGTGGATGATGTTGCACTGTTGCTGATTTATACCGGTGCTGTATATTAGAACTAGCATTATGATGCCATTGGATTGGGAATTGGCAAAGAAAAGGGCCTTCTCTGTCATCACACCTCACATTTGGAATTCCTTTCCAAGGAAAGGTGTGACTGGCACCCACTTTACTTAGTTTCTGTTGCCAAGTTAAGACTTTTTATTTAATATCTGTTTTTAGATTATGATTATTGATCTTGCTGGTATATTGTTTTATTAGCTTGTAGTTTTACTGTTTATATTGTGTTTATCCTCCTCTTGTATTTATATTGAATTTTTACTCTTATATTTTACGGTTTTAGGTATTATTGTCATCTATTTTTATCTGTATTATTGTTTACAATTGCACTACGGGTCTCCCAGAGAGCCTTCTGGCTATGGGGCAGCATACAAATGCAATAAATAAATAATATTTTTTTAAAAAAAATACTGTATATTGCTCTTCCCAGACTTCACCTTCTGTTACATGCTGTATTGTATGAGCCAGGGTAGCTCTACTCTCAAGCTGAAGATAGGAGCAATGAATAATTTTATATCCAGAGAGGTGTGCATTCCACATTATCTTCTACTGTTTACCTAAAATAGCCAACATGCTATTCCCTTTTTGTGTAACAGCAAAGGCAAAAATATCACACTGATTCTCTTGGAAAACTATAAAGAATTCCTCCATATTCTCTTGAGTCACTATAGATTATTCAGAACTGAATAATCATTTGCTTCTTGCAAAGGATAATATATTAAAGGGAAATGGCTATTTTGAAACGGTCTACCTTATGTCATAACTTAACATCCCTGATAACCACGATGGGGTGGTCACTGACCTCGAGCCAGTCATCCTGGAATGTGAAGTCAAATGGGTCTTAGGAAGTCTGAGCAACAACAAAGCTAGTGGAGGCGACAGTATTCCAGCTGAGCTATTCAAAATCTTAAAAGACGATGCAGTAAAAGTGCTACACTCAATATGCCAGAAAATTTGGAAAACTCAACAGTGGCCACAGGACTGGAAAAGGTCAGTTTACATTCCGATCCCAAAGAAGGACAATGCCAAACAATGTTCAAACTACTGCACCATTGCACTCATTTCACATGCTAGCAAAGTTATGCTCAAAATCCTACAAGCTAGGCTCCAGCAGTATGTGGACCGAGAACTACCAGAAGTACAGGCAGAATTTCGAAGAGGGAGAGGAACTAGAGATCAAATTGCCAAACATATGCTGGATCATGGAGAAAGCTAGGGAGTTCCAGAAAAACATCTACTTTTGCTTCATTGACTATGCTAAAGCCTTTGATTGTGTGGATCACAACCAATTGTGGCAGGTTCTTAAAGAGGTGGAAGTACCTGACCATCTTATTTGTCTCTTGAGAAATCTATATGCGGATCAAGAAGCAACAGTGAGAACTGGACACGGAACCACTGATTGGTTCAAAATTGAGAAAGGAGTTCGGCAAGGCTGTATACTGTCGCCCTGCCTATTTAACTTATATGCAGAGCACATCATGAGCAAGGTGGGCCTAGATGAATCACCAGTTGGAACTAAGATTGCTGGGAGAAATATCAACAACCTCAGATATGCAGATGATACCACTCTCATGGCAGAAAGTGAAGAGGAACTAAAGAGCCTCTTGATGCAGATGAAGGAAGAGAGTGCAAAAGTTGGCTTGAAACTCAACATTAGGAAAACTAAGATCATGGCATCCGGTCCTCTCACTTCCTGGCAAATAGATGTGCAAGAAATGGAGGCAGTGACAGATTTTATCTTCCTGGGCTCCAAGATCACCGCAGATAGGAACTGCAACCAAGAAATTAAAAGTTGCTTGCCCCTGGGGAGGAAAGCTATGACAAATCTAGACAGCATACTGAAAAGCAGAGACATCACCCTGCCAACAAAAGTGTGTATAGTCAAGGCTATGGTTTTCCCAGTTGCAATGTATGGCTGTGAAAGTTGGACCATAAGGAAGGCTGAGTGCCGAAGAATTGAGGCCTTTGAATTGTGGTGCTGGTGGAGACTCCTGTGAGTCCCTTGGACTGCAAGGGGATCAAACTGGTCAGCCCTAGAGGAGATCAACCCTGACTGCTCTTTAGAAGGCCAGATACTGAAGATGAAACTCAAATACTTTGGCCACCTAATGAGAAGAAAGAGTCTAATGCTGGGAACAGTACATGTCAAAGAAGACGGGGACGGCAGAGGATGTGGTGGCTAGATGGAGTCACTGAAGCAGTTGGTGTGAGCTTAAGTGGACTCCAGGGGATAGTGGAGGACAGGAAGGCCTGGAGGAATGTTGTCCATCGGATCGCGATGGGTCGGACATGACTTCGCGACTAACAACAACAACCTTATGTCATAAACCTATTATGATGAAATTACTACAGGGAACAGGCAGCTGCTGTATGACAGACAGATGTGATGTTGCACCTTGGAGATGCACAGACATTTGTTGGATGAATTCAATTTTTATGTTCCATGCCCTTAAAGAGACTGTGTATCATTTCGCCTCAGATCCACCCTGTGAAATAGGGAGAGAGAGAGCTGATTTGTCTGGGACTACCCAATGGACTTTATAACCAGAGCATGAATTACCTTCATTCTTGACCATTATACTACATGGCTTAATTTTGACGGTCATCATCATCTCTGTATACTCATTTATTGTGCCTTGCCACCTTTGAGCAAAAACAGTCACATTTCCGTTCTGTCATCAAGCAGAAAATAAGACACAAAGAATCAGACTGTAGATAGCAGTCATGCTGTAAACTAACTGTCAACACTCATCCTGCTAACAGATTTGCTGCCTATGGTGGGTTTTATTTTTTGCCTTTGCTTTCTCCTAGCAATTATTTTACCCTGCATGTGGCCCACAAAAAGTCCCAAATGTGAGTATATATTTGTCTTTGCTCTCAACTACTTCAATATTCAGTGGAAAGTTATGGCTATCTAATTGCAGACTAAACTTCTAGCCTACTTTATTTGCATGGAAATAGATTACAAATTTAACATTAAGGACTAATCAGAGGTTATAAATGCTACTATAAGAAGAGAAAGAACACACTATGTTTTATATAGGATTGTCCATAGCTGGCTTTACCATTCCTAATTATTGGTAGCATCACTCATATGTTTACTATGTTTCCAACAAGTCTTTATCATATTAATAAAGCCATTTTATTGAAAACTGCCAGAAATCTGTGCTTTGGGCATGTGCTTATATGTGTGATGGAGAGCGCTATATGTGCCAAAGGCCCTACAGGTCTTGGATTCTCACAAACACTGTAGTGACATGGATAAAAATGCCAGTCTTATGTGGTGAATATTGCATTTTTTTTCTGGTATTTTGGGTATATAGTTAAATGCAATCCTATACAAGTTAGTACAGAAAATAAGTTCCAATCTGTTCAACAGGACTCAGGTAAGTGACCACAGCCTTGCCGCCTAAGCTCAAACTATTGTGAACAAAAAGAAAATGTTCCCTGTTAAACCAAAATAAGATGATGTGGTTATAAGATGATGTAGTTTGAGGCAAGGATTCTCAGGGTTGCCTCTCTGGGTTGTGCTTGGATACATGCCTGTTGCATGTTGTTTAATTAGAGTTACTCTTGCCAGCTGAGCCGCTGTGCATTTTTCATGTATAAAGCGCTTGTTAAGGAAGCACTAACCGTTCTATACGGCCACAGTTCTTTCATTTAAATTCACAATCAAACTCAATTTTCAGCTCATTTAAGTTTCAGCACTACATCCTATTAAATTCAACAGGGCTTACAATTATGCATATGGTTAAACCAACAGGTTACAATCCTCTGGATACTTTCTCAGAAGTAACTCTCTCTTGTGGCCTCTCTCCCAGTGTCAAAACAGGTATTAACATACATATTTTGTTCCTTTATTACTCTAGCATTCCGTGCAAGTAAGTGTTAATCTGCCCTATTCCCAGCATGGTGGCTCCAATCCAGATCAGTGCCTTTGTGTTTGCAAAACAGTGATCCTCAAAAGCAAATGGATCACTGTTTGGCACTACACATGGTGGTGGGGATTGCAGCATCAGAGGAGGGAAGGGTTAAACCCTACAAGGGCTGTGCTTGCAATAGCATTTTGAAAAATAGAAGATGCAGCTTCTTATTTTATTTATTCATTCATTCAAAATTTTATATCCCGTCCTTTACAGTGTTTCAGGGTGGTGATCACATAAATAAATATGGGAGCTTCTTGCTCCCTTTTCAATGGAATTTCTATTTTGACAAACAGCAGCCTTAAGGTACATTTCTATATTCACCTACTTGGGATTAAGTCCCACCCAGCTGAACCCCTTGATCTTCTCCACCCTAATGCAAGTAAAAGAGGTAAAGGGATATATGAAAACAACATGTTGCCTGTGCCTTAATTTTTTAAAAAATTCTTCGGATCATTTTGGTTACTTTGTAGCCATTCCTACTCTATTTTTTTCTTGAGATATAGCAACCAAAACAATGCATATTACTTTTAAGATTAGACTGCTGGCCTAATTTTTACTCCTCCTAATTTGTACTAATTTTTACCACAGCCTTGTGCACCATCTAAGAATTCTAGTGAATTCAAAAGTCAGCACACTCTTTTGCAGAATAAGGGAAAATCTGAAACGTATTGTGGAATTAGTATTCCAAGGGTGATCTCATATAAAATTGCACACAGATCTTAAGATATTAGTAGTTTAATTTTCAGGGCACAAAAATTCCTTACTTTTCTCCCTCAACAGCAACATATGGGATTGATCTCTTCACTGAGCTATGTTTTAAACTGAAGGTTTTATATTGTGCTTTACTATGTTAAGGTATATTATGGTTTTTAGTTTCATTTTATGAACTGTCCAGAAAGATTCAAGCTATTGGGTCATAAGCAAATGCAACAGATACATACATATTTTCACACAAAATCTTTTTTTTGACTAATCACTGCAGATTTTATCAGTGTAACTGTGATGTTCAGATTTTCCTGTTACTTATATTTTACTTAAACTGAAGGACCATCTCCTCTTACTCTATTCTGAGGGTGAGCCCCTTATCTGTAGCCCAGTGTGAGCCAAAATAGCTGTGATGTGAGAGGGCCTTTTTCTGAGGGTTTTCGGAGCAATACTTTGACTCCTTCACTTTTTAGCATTTGCTGGCTGGTCAAGATAATTCAGATGGAGTTTGTTAGCCTATGAAATGACTTATACATTGATCTTTGAATTAGCTATTACCCTGTTTCTGACATTCTTCTTGATTTTTGTGTTCTAGCATTATATTTTTGATTGTTTTAATTGTTAGTATAGTTTTAATAGTTAACAAGTTATTGTTAGCTTCTGTAGGAATTATGTACCTAACTCTGATGAAGCTGAACTGCATAGATAGTAAATATTCCATGTTATGCTGGAGATGTGGTTATGGAGTAGGTACATATTTCCATATGTAGTGGGAATGTGAATATACGTATAATGAGATTTTGGAAAGAAGTTTTAAAGAATGTGGTAAAATATTATGGCCAAATATAGAAATATGCCCTAAGGTTAAATTACTTTCAATATTTGATAAGAAACAATGGTGCTGGAATAATACAGAATTATTAACAAATTTAATAACTGCAGCCAGATTAATTATAGCTAAGAATTGGAAAGTAAAATGTGATTACCAATTGTGTGATTGGTATAGAGAAGTTTGGAATATCACTATTAATGATAAATTAATGTGTGATATTAAAGTGAGAAAAGAGCATATAAAAATAAGTTTAAGGATTTTTGGGGTGTATTTATTGAATAAGGATTTGAGCCATCAAAAGAATAATTGTAGTTTTGGAAGTGGGGAATGTCCTGAAAAAAAGTTTGAATGAGTTTCTCTGTAACATGTATCCTTGGTCCTGGTGGTGGGGGACAAAGTATTGTCAAGAGTTATTTTAACTGTATGTTTAATTTTATATGTTTATATTTTAAATGTAGTATTATTTTGGTTGCATTTTAGATTGAAAATTAATTTTAAAATTTAAGAAAATGAATTATGTTTCAAATGGAGAGACAAGATAGAAATAATAACAAATAACAAATAAACAGAATACATGTTTATATTTATGTTGCTTTTTCCCAAAAGATCATTTTGGGAAAAAGCAATACTTGGTAGTCAGCTTTAGTTGCAACCTGCCTGAAATGGCATTATGCTCAGATCTGGGTACCTAACCACAAGTAATTTCAGCAGACTGTGAGAGCTGTCCATTTATTCCTACCATCTGCTTCCTTTTCTTTAAACACTGACCTCTTTCTAAAACGACTTACCACTTTCCACAAATGCAATGTTTATACTCTAGGCTTTGCTGAGGGACCTAATCAAAAGGTTTTTTTAAGAAAATCTAAACTGAACTACACTTACCTCATATCATGCATAGCAGACCTGTGTGTGATTTGTTTGATTACCTCAATGTAAGCATGCTCATCCCAGTTCTAAATTGGGACCAGAGTGCTATGGAAATGGAGATGTGAGCTCTCTCATTTTTCATCCTGAAATCCCAACCCTCACATGTGGTTGCCAGAAAAGAAAGTCTCCATGGGTTCTAGGTGATGCACATGTTTACACTCAAGTACGCCCAATTGTGCACAGCTCTGCTTATCACAATTAGCAGAATGCTGAGTTTGACCCTATGTTTGCAATACTGATTTGACCACCTCTTTTCCACATGCATGTCGTCACACAGCTGGCACAATTCTATACATATTTAGACAAAAACAGGTTCCACACCTGGCTGGGGCATGTTGGAAATTGAAGGGCCTTTTTCATGCATAAGGTTGTGCCCTAAAAGCACTCTTAAGGGCTATGAAGGCTAGATTTCCTCCTGTTGAAGTCCTACTGAGTTCTTCACAGCAAGGCCTACTGTTCTGTACAATGGATCATTTTGTCTATGGTAATGCTTTCCACCCATTTACCTAGAACAGACCTTCAAGTTGTCATTTAGTAATGTCTGGGAACTTCCCTGGATTCCCTTTAAAAAGGCGATGTCATAATGGGCCTGGGTGCAGTGGCATCAATATGCCATATTCTGCTATAGGACTTCTCGTTGGTCTGTTAGCCGCCCCAGCACCCACCCTCAACAGGTGCTAACAGCTTTACAAGCTACACCTACTAAGGGTAGGTAAATCACAAGGTTTACATCATGTGTTTTACATCATGTGAAGTTGTTCAGTGTCTACTTTTCAATCTCTGAGCAATTTTAAGCACAAATATCATGTTTTTACAACTTCAACAAAATAACATTTGAATTCTTTTTAAATTCTCAGGAAGAAGCTTTATTTTACTTGTACTATTTATTCTGTTGCTTAGGTTATTGAGCCTCACTTTTCTAACTACTACAAATCTTATTCAGCTCAAGTCCCTTTCTCAAGAAGTTCTCAAGAAAATGTGCCTAATAGCAAGGTGATTTTGTGCCAGTATGCCAGCTTAATCAGGCAAGGAGACATCGGCATGAATCAATGCACCCAATTCATACACAACATGGAGGTGCCTTTAGCAAATTCACTTCTATCACAAGAAGTCACAAATTTCTATCATGAATTCAGTCCAGCTTCTTACATAGAATGTGTCTGCTCCAGCCTATTTTTTTTTTTCCAACCAAGATTATCCAATTATTTGTTAAAAGGCTCCAAGTCCCCTAGTTTTACTACAAACTGACTTGAGTAAACTAGAGCAATTCATGGTTTATTTTTGGTGAGTGTATATTCTGGCTACAGCTTTTAAGGGTTCTTGGAAAACAGATTTTTTTAGGGATATTATTAGGACACTATTGCAAGAGTCTTGTTACACATGCTTATGTAAAAGAGGAAAGACCATCACAGGAAGACTTAAAAGTAGACAATACAGCTTTGTGACTACAGAAAGCTTCTTTATATTGCACCCTCTGAAATCAGAAATGAAAGGAATGTTGCCCTTTAACTTCAAAGCAGCTCCAGAAAGGGGTCTTACTACTTACGACATTTTGTCACAGACTGGAGCTTCACTGTCACACTAAAGAACATATAGACATCTTCAGCATAAAACCTGGCAAACTGTTGCCCTGTGACCAGTCCTGGGCTTTGAATGCTGCCACCGGACGGAGATATTTTGAAAAAGTGCTGTTTGCAGTTCACATTTAGGGTACTCTGCTCTCTCCAGGTGTTTTGGAGAACAACTCCCAAGATTATTAAAACCTTTTTATTTAATGGCTATTTTAAAAATTAATTTTATTGTTAACAGTCACTTTTTTGTTTTTGTTTTTATATAATTTTACTGTACTTGTTACTGTTTTATTCTTTTAATTCTACGTTGTAAGCCGTCCCAAGATGCTGAGGCATGGGGTGACGGCATACAAAAGTTTGCAAATATATAAATTATTATTATTATTATTATTATTATTATTATTATTATTATATTTTCATTTCTATGCTCTCTGGGTGGTTGATGGGTAGTTTTTATTTTATTGTTTATGGCAATATAATAAATACAATACAAATACCATAAAATCAAAGGAATATTAAAAATTTAGAACAGCTAAAATGTTCAGTAAGGAATGACCTCTCAAGCCCCTCGGTAGCCACGCAAAGCTTTAAAAGGGCTGTCTTAATCTGGTGCCAAAAAGATGACAAGTTTGGTGCCAGGCAGGCTGCAGGGTGGGTGGTGGGGGCGGGCTGTTCCATTCGTGGGTCCACCACAGAGAAAGGGGTCCACTTGTTGGCACCTTCTGAGTCTCTCAGAACTGCACTTGGAAAAAGGCCCTAGAAGTTGAGCAGCATCCAGGTAGATTGTGACTGGGAGAGGTGCTCCTAGAGACATTGTGGTCCCAAGCCATGTAAGGCTTTAAAGGTTAAAACAGGCACTCAAAATTGGGCCTGGAAGAATACAGGCAGCCAGTGCAAGCAGGGCAGAACTAGCCTTAGATGGTTCTAAGATGTCCTTGTGGGTGGCATGTAATAGGCCCTGGACAACCATGAAAAGCTCTGCTGGGCTGCAATTGGAAGACCGAATGGAGGCAGTGAGATGTTTCTTTGCTACCTTTACTGCCTCTAGGTATAGAATATGGCAATCTCCACTGCCCAACCCTCAAGTCTACGCTGATGTTGAACCAGGTAACCTGGTGCTCCCTGTTCTTCCACCCAGGTCCTGGCTATTCATGCAAGATCAGCAGCCTCATTCACTATTAATCGTGGATACGGAGGTCTTATTCTGCACTGATCTGGCATTTAAAGCAGGATCTAGAGGCCTGAGGGCAGGCTGACATGGCAACCATCAACCTGCAGGCACAAGGAGGACGGGAACATGAAAGAGCTGTTAGCTGTCTGGGCTGCATTTTTCCTTACCTGCCAGTCTTCCTCCTAGTACTCCTTCTCTCTTGACAGGATCACCCCACCATCTTCCCACCGGGTTCCTTAATCTCCTTCCCTGGTGCAGTCCCAGACATATACCCACATAAACAGGTAAAAATCCAAGGGACAAATGAGGGAATAAGGAAGAAGTACTCACGCCCTCATGGCACCCCAAAGGGCAAGCTAAGGGACATCCCCCGTGCGTGTCACCCACTTCCAGGATGCCCCCACTGGGGCAGTCCACCAGCAGTAGGCCTGCATATTTGCTCCAGGAGAGGCACAGGAAAATAACTTGCAGATGTAGATTTCCTTCTTCCCCCTCATTGCCCTAGCACAGACTAACTGCACTGCACAATTAAATTGCTAATTGCAATATGCTTCTGTCTGTGTTGCTGGGGACCACGGGCAAGAGGCTGATATGGCACTTGGGCCGCCTATGGATTTCCCACGGGTAGCCGACTGTCCACTTTGTGCTCAGAATGCTGGATTAGAGGGATGCTCGGTCTGATCCACTGTGGTTCTTCTGTGCACAAGGGTTCCTTTGTGTTAGAGAAACAGCAATTGCTTCAGTCCTGAAGGACTGCCTGGTCCCTTATGCACTTTCCCAACCCACTTTCTGGATTGGCTCAGGAAGCCCTTCTGAGAAAGAAGAGGGGCATTCTCAGTGGTTGCACCCCACCTATGGAACGGCCTTCTGAGAGCATCTGGCACCATCCTTGCAATCTTTTGGCTCCAGGCAAAAACAATCCTATTCTCCAGACATTTTAATGATTGATTTTACACTGCTCAATTTTAAGGCATATAGCTTTATACAGTTTTTTAGTTTTAATATACTATTTTAATCTATTTATATCTGATCCCTCAGTTGCATATTTTATACTATTACTGTTTATTGTTACTGTGCTTTATTATGTTGTTTTTATTGTTTTTTTTTGTAATTTGTTTAGAGAGTCCTTGGGATTAATTAACTGTGGAATATAAATTGAGCAAACAAACAATAGTGCTGGAATGCATCTGGAAACTACCAGCTCTCTATACTATGTTGAGCCCACCACTGACATTCTTTGAGTGCTACAGTCCCCCCGCCCCATTTTGTTCCAGTGAACTGTAGAAGAAGTTACAATGAACATTCAGTGTCCCCTTCCCTTCTTCCTGCAATGAGCACATCCCATTTGTCCTAATGGTGGTTACCTGTGTCCTCTGATGGGAGCTGCGGTCTGACTTCCTGTTCCTCTATGTCAAATGCTGCAACCTCAGGTGGTGGCTGTGGTAGAGGAGGCGCAGCCTTCACAGGAGTGGTAGATTCAGGTGTCTCAAATGCTTCTTCAGAATCTGAACTCCTGGGCACAAAAGAGATACAGGGGGAGGGGGAAGAATGACATTAGCAAGTGCATATCTTCAAAAACCAAAGAGGCAAACAACCCAAAACACAAATACTTTAAAAATGCAGATCTCTCCTACCTGAGGCAGCTAGAAAACTTATTCAGAATACTGTATAACTACTCAGCTTCTTTTGCAGCATGATTTCTGCAGCACAAGATCATGTACACAGGCTCACTCCACAGAAATCATGACAGTAAAGATTTCAAGGCATTAGAAAAGCAAACATGCATGTAAGAGAAAGTTAAATATGGATTGAAAAAGCCTGCGCTTTCCATCTAAGGCTGTGGTATAGACAGCCTAAAACAATGTCAATGGAACCATTCAACGAAATGTTGGGATTTTCCTTCAAATGAGCATGAATAGAACTAATAAGGAAATTATTCCCAAAGTTTCATAATCCTACAAAACGAAAAAGTATGGATTTGAAACAACATTGTTGTTCGGACAAGAGTAGCATTTAAGCAGATGATTCAGTCTTGTCCTCCACCTTACTCTGCACATTTCAGACCACAAGCGCTATTTTATTACTGAGCAAATCACAGGCTCTATCATTCATCTCTTCTGTTATTGTTCAATGGGCCTAGTCCTGTTATTAGGAATTCACACAAAATGCACAAAAATGTTTAGAAGCATGGGAGGGATATCATTTTCCACTTTCCTGATGTTACATACATAGATTTTATCATCATCATCAAAACTATTAATACATGCTGATCAGTAATTTAAGTTAAAGGTATTCAAAGGCAGAAGTTCCTGAACTGTGTACCCCACAAACACTGAAACCCCCTTTCTGATAAAAATCTACTTTCAGCATTCAGTTTACCAGAATCATAGATATATGATATGTTGTTTTCCACAACATATATTATCCCAAAGTTATTTGTTCGAGAAATAAGAAACAAGAAATAAGTGATAATAGCAAACAAGCAGGAAAGTGCAAGGTAGAACCAACAATGTGAAATGTGAGATAGACCTGAAACATCTATATAGAAGTTGTACAGAAAATACAACGATCCACAAAGAAGAATATTAAGCAGACTATCATTTGAGGATTCTAGAACTGAAGATAAATGGAAGCTTGCTTTCTTTTGCATGAACTGAAATGGAAAAAACATTGCAGCAAAATTATATCTAATAAACTTCTAATTGAAGCAAACTATGTAGCATAATATTGCTTTGATAATTATTCAGCAAGCATTTCAGCTAGTCAAATGGCAAGTTTTCTTTCTGGTCTTTGATAAAACAAATGTAATGGTGTGACAGTTCCCTGAATGACACAGCTGACTTGCCTATTTCCGGCGATTTGCCGCTTGGCTAGGAGACTGTAGTCTCCACTGCTTCTCATAGCTGTCCACATCCAACGTGCCCACTGCACAGGGGACAAAATTTGCCATGAGGTGAAAGCCATTTCCTCCTGAGGAAGCAGTCTAGACACAGTGGATAAGATGAAGGACTTTCCTGAGTTTGCCAGACACAAAGGAAAATGAGGATCCTCACAAGTAGCAACCGGCTGGATTCACAAGAGAGCATTTCTTTCAAGCAATGATGAGTAATTCCTGGATTGCCATTCCTGTAACATTCACTTAAAATCGCTTCCTCTCCGTAAAGTCTGTGTGGGCTGTGCGTGAAAAGCCCCCAGTGTTGCTTCTGACAACTCAAGTGTTTTGATGGACCGGATTCCGTTCTGTTATCTCTGTAGAATGCCAATAAGCTTTTAGTCTTCCTGACTATATTGTCCAATAACATGCAGCTGCCTGGCACCTGCTATTCTCTCCAGAACTTAATTGCCTTATTACTGCACCTGTGCAAGACCAAAGGATTTCTAGCAAAATACTGTTCCCCTCTTTCCCACTTCTTTTTTGTTTCTCTGTGTGATTTAAAGCTTGTAAATAAAGCTACTTTCAGCCTGGAAAACATACACATAAATACTTGCAACTGAAACACCCAGCTGCCTATTATTGCTTCCTAAAAACATTATGCTTTGTTTCCAGGTTCTGCCCACATTTGTTAAGTGTGCAAAGGCAAAGGTTGCAACTTTTATTGTTGTTATTCCCTTTAACCAGTGCCCAGCCCCTTCCGCCACCAACTTCCATATATATTAAGGCTCTGAATGCATGTGAACAAAGAGCTTCTATAAAAGAAAAAGAAAAAACCAGGGGACTAAACAAAAGAACTCCTGCTGCGTCATTTCAACCCTTTGAAATATAATGGGTGAAAACTATGTTGATTATGGACTTGACTGGATTTCTACTCTCCATACTTCAAGCAAAGTTGGGGTGGAGGGAAGCATATTGCTGAAACTGCAAACACCTACATTGCTGACTTCAAGAAATGCAGTTTTGAAAATAAAAGCACAAGCCACCCCTTTCCACAAAGTACACTCCTGTTAGGGCTGTTTCACATATTACTGAGTGCCAGCCAGTCCAGTACCCCATTTCAAACACTTGCCATGCGGTTCCAGGGTGGCTACTCCTGTCTCCCTTTATTTCACCATCAAACTTTTTCTACGCTTTGATTTTCTAAGAGGTTGCAACCCATAAGCATTTGCTGCCCAGATCTCTAGCTGTTTAGTCATCTTGCTCTGATCTATGCCAAGGACACTTCCTAAAACTGAACTGATACAGATATGTTACTTCAAGAACTTTGTTTCCTAGGAGTTTGCGAACTGTCATATGGAAGACTAGAAGCAGGCTTATGAGAGAGGCAATCCTATGAAAAAGCAAGGCGATACTGTTGCTTCAAATATCCTCATGGGGCACAGTCTCACCTGGAAAAGGGACTTATGTATGAGATCCAGTGAAATTAATCAGGCAGTGCACAAGAATGCTAGTTCATTTCCATTAGACATATACCAAAGAGTTTCATGCTGGACTGTGCCCCAGTGTAGCCTGAGAGGCTATTATTTGGATTTTTTTTTGGCATTAAAATTTAATGTCTTTTTAGCAGCTGCAAGTATGTTTGTTTAAAAGTATTTTCATTCTGCCTTTAATCAAAATGGATCCTAGAGTTGTTTACAACTAACCCTCAACCAAACAAAACAGCAGAATGCAAATAAAAACAGACAAAAGATCAAAACAAGTTCTTTAAAAGCCTGAGCGAATAAAAAGGCCTTTGTGTGGTGCCTAAAGATAAAGATGTTGGTACAAGACACACCTCCTTAGAAAGCCAATTTCAGAGCTGGTGCACCAAGGCCAAGAAGCCCTCACCCAGTTGACATCAGCCTAAGTACCTCTAATGTTGAAGACTCTAAGTTTAGGAGTTTTAAACTTAGAACCATGCACTTGAAAATGCTCTTTCAAGTGCATGGTTCCCAACCTGTTCATGGACTTAAAAGGCACACACCAGCACTTTGAATCAGGTTGAAAAGCTAACAGGTAGCCAGTGCGGCTCTTTTAAAATGGGCAAGGTAGCAATTTGAACAAACTTTACCAGTTAAAGTCCTGGCAGTTGCATTTTTATCTAAGTGGAGCTTCAGCACACAACAACACATTACACAATCCAACTGGCTGGCTCTCAGGGCACAAAGCCATGGCTAAACCATTTCTGCCTGGGAGAGGAACCACCCATAGCTGGTAAATACACAGGCCTCAAAGAATGACACAAGATCCAGGGGAAAACCAAACTGCACACATGCCCTTTCAGGACTAAAGCCTTAGAGTACAGCTACTTCTTCATGGTTGGGTACATCATCATCAACCTGTACGGTAAAGGCAGGTTGCCCACCTGTAACTGTCGTTCTTCAAGTGGTCATCTGTGCATTCACACATATGGGCTCTGCAGGCATACATGGAGCTCATTCAGGAAGATTCCAAAGCCGATTAGTTATTAATCGGTGGAAGGCCAGCCCCAAGGCACACCCAGCATGAGGTGAGGGGATCCCAGTGAGACCTCAGTTCAAATAATAAGATGGTCATCAGAAGTATGTCGCCCTTCCCATGAGGGTAAGGGAGATATCTCCCCACCTGTGGTAAGATATACTAGTGGGGATGGTGGATGGGAATGTAGGCAGGTAAGCACAGGTAGGCAGCCTTCCGTTCCTCTTCCTGGTCTGTATATCACACTGTCGAGCCTGTGGGAGGGTGATGTTGCTTAATGGAGTAGAGAACAAAGGGCAGCCCTGCAAAAGGCACAGTCTACTCTAGTTCAAGCATCAGGGAGATAATGGCGAATGAGGTTCAAACAAGTTGTAGCTCTACAGAGGTCAGTGAGGGACACTCAGGTCCCTCTGTGTGAAGAATGACAGCAATGCTGTGGACATCACCATTGCTCTGGTGGAATGAGCCCTGATTGGGCCAGACAGTTGAAGGCCAGAGAAGTCATTCACTAGGAACATCACATGAACTATTTATTTATCAATTCATATTTATTTATCCATTTAGCATGTCTGTCAGGAGATGAAAGAGCCTTGGTGTGTGCCCCCATAGGCAATGAAAAGTCTCTGGGAGGGTTGGATAGACTGTGTTCTGGATTTGTAAACAGCCAAAGCACTGTGAACATCCAAAGGAGGGAGGGCTAGCTCGACAGGGTTAAAGGGAGACTGGAAGAAGGCTGGAAGGACAATAATTTCATTAATATGGAAGGCAGAGACCACTTCTGACAGGAAACTGGGCAGAGCAGAGCACCACCTTAACTTGTGGTATGTGAGGTAAAGGGGGATCAATAAGTAGGGTGGCTAGGTCAATGGCCCATCTAGTGGAGGTGATGGCCATCTTCCATGAGATGAGGCAGAGGTCTGTGGAGGTCATGGGTTGAAAAAGCTTTTGTGAAGAACGACAGAGAGGCTCCAAGCTGGAGTGGGTTGACAAACTGGTGGGGTGGGATTAATGAGGCCTCTGAGGAACCTCTGGATGAAAGGCTGCAAGAAAACAGAATGGTCCTGGCGCAGAATATGAAAAGCAGAGATAGCGGCTGTATAGACTCTGATAGAAGATGTTTTGCGTCCTTTCCTCTACTGGGAATTGAGAAAGAAAAGTATCTGTACAGCCGAAGCTGTGTCTGGTGCAAAGTTGTGTTCTGCTGCAAAGGTAGAGACGGCTGCCCATTTTGAGTAGTATGAGAGAAGTGTCAAGGATTTGGTGGAATTTGGGGTGGGGGGTACATCAGTTAGTGTGGTGGCAATGGCTGGATCCTCCATGCTGGGAAGCAGAGTATATGTATGTCAGGAGGGAGAACTGCCCCTCAATCCCGAGGGATGAGGTCAGGTCACAGAGGTAGGCATGTAAAGGTTCGTTGGAGAGGTCAAGGAGATGGGAGAACCAGGATTGTCTGTGCCACCAAGGTGTAATGCGGATCGAGTCCATGTTATCACAATGGATGAGGGAGGAGAGTCATGTCTTGGTCCTGAGACAGTATCAGTATGCTGGAACACCCTGACAAAGAGGTCCCACCTCTTGCCTTCCAAGAACTAAGTTCTCAGAGATGGTGGGAGTAGTTGGATTGAGGGTTCCTCTTCTGGTCTCAAAACCAGAGAGGAATGTTATGGCAGCTCTTGTTCAGGCACCGTCTTCAGTACACAGGAGGCCAGCAGGGGGCATGTTGCAGCATTTTGGGGCACGTTTGCCACCATCGTACTCTTTAGCAAGACAGGGCTTTTTTGGAGACATATTTTTCTTTGCTGCTTTTTAAAGCTTTCCTGGTTTTGTTTCTTTCTCTGGGAGAATGTCAGAAGTTTATGCCACAGATACAGAGGATACCCCTCCTGAAGTGGTCAGTTGAGGGGAACTGCCTGCGTGCTGGGCCTGGCTCTGAAGTTTCACTTTAAGGCAGTCGGCCAATGTTTCCTCGTCTGCTTCATAAATGCCTGGCAGTGGTAGCAGGAAACAACAACATGGGTCTCCCCCAGGCAAAAAGGGCACAGGAAGTGGCCGCCAGTGGATGGTAGCTCGCTGGTGCAATTCATGCAGTAACAGAACAGAACCTTGAATGCCATTTTCTTGAATGAGCAAGGGTAGAAGGGCCAGTGAAACTGGGGGAATGGCAGGGAAAAGTATTTCTTGTTTTGTTTTTTCAAAAGGAGGAGGAAAAACCAAGTAGAAGACCCGAAGCTGAAAGATGGTTAGAGAAGGATTGAAGAGGCAATTTTTGCAAGGTAAGTAGCAAAGGAAGAATTCCCTGATGCTCTCACGATGGTGGTTGAAGACTGAGATCTCAGGGGCGTCCCTCCCCTCACACTGGGCATGCTTAGGGACTGGACTACCACCAAATAATAATTAATCAGTTTTGGAATTTTCCTGAATGAGCTGCATGCATGCACGCAGAGCCCATGTGTGTGCACAGAGACCACCAAGAAGAATATAATGCATAAAAAGGCTTTTCTAGTTTTTACACCAGGATTTATGTATATGAGGTAGCATTCTTTAACCAAGTTGACTTAACAACTATGGCGGTGCTTTTTGCTAGCAGTATTTTAAAATTATACCCACACTTTTTGTTCACTGCTACTGATAAAGTACCTAGAAAAATAGTTATTTACTTCCACTATTATGTTTCAGCAGTGGCAGCAGGAAGAGGAGATGGAAGTTTTCGTTGAAAAAGTTAATCCTGAGAACAGTAGCGGAAACCAGAGGAGATTTTGGTTGTCAGAACACACTGACAGCTACAAAGCTGTGAACACACACACCTATTTGCATATGAATAAAGTGCTGGGATTCTGAGAGACAATCCATTTTCACACTTGAAAACTAGACTCCTTCCAAGTTAACTTCAGGATGCTGGGTTTACTATCATAACATTTCTGTTTCTTTTGCTCCTCACAATCTTCTACTTTGTAACTGTTTCCCACATAAGATTTGTAAAATCTGCCAAAGTGGATCTGTTCCACTGTTCCTCCTACATCCCACATTTTCTTCAGGGAGACATCAGAAGCAGACCTCCAGTTTGCTTGCTCCAACTCCATCCAAACTCCATCATTATAAGAAGGGAGGAAGACTCATCTAGAAATTCACATTCTAATCTGAACGTGACATTTCCCTCACTCTTGAAGATTAAACCCAAACTGAATCCCTACTGCTCTCTGGAAGGAATCCAGTGATGATGGGAGGGGGGAGGGATCCATGCAGCCTAACTTAACTGGAATAGCATAGCAGCTAAGAGACTGAGCTATGAGCCAGAACTGCCCACCCAAGAACTTGAACTCAGGGGCCTTAAGCGAGCCGCTTCCTTTCAGCTGCTCATTTTCAATTCCCCTTTGCGATATGGGGATAACAACATACTGGCTTATTTTACAGGATTATTCTCAAAGGATTACTGTTACAAAAACGCATATGACTTCCATTGAACACTTGGAAGCACTATACCAATGTTGAGCATTATTTCTCCATGAGGAAATGAGTGTCCTGTTCTTTGAGGCTCACAAGGGAACTCTGTCAGGTCAGATCAAGGCAAGGAAAACACAGGAGCACTAACTGGATCCCGCTGACAGATCTTCTTCCTAGAATAGGAGAACACTGTCCCAGCAGGGAGCTAAAACCAACTGAAGCCTTATGCAGGCTGAAAAGACCTGTAATGTGGCCAGCAATACCCTTTCTAAGAGATCTGCCTGTGCTGTTAAGGGGGCTTCATTCTTCTGTAAGCTCTGGGAGATGGAGGTTCTGTCAGGAATTGATCCTCTGAGTGAGAACACAATGGCATGGTTGTAAGCCAAACTATGTGTCAGGGTAAGAACACATGGCCTGATTTGGATCAGGAACATAATAAGCTTGGAGAGAGATTTAAAACTTCCCCCTTCCCATTTGTACTCCAAAATTGCACCCTGCAAGTAGAAGAGAACACAAGAGGGAGAGGGAGGGAGGGAGAGAGGGAGGGAAAGTCTCCACTGGAATCAATGCAGAGTTACTTTTTCAACGCTCCACCCCCACTGGCACAAGTGAAGGGGGTAAATTTCAAGATGAAAATGGTAGGAAGAAAGCTTAAATCAACCCTTCCCAGAGCTACATGGTCCTGATCCAAGTCAGGGTTATATGCACTTACAATGAGGTAAACAATCCAATAATGCATGTGTGTGATTTTAAAAATATGTAGTGGTCCAAAAATATGTAGTGGTCCAAACTCCTCTTGTTGGGAAGGCACTGAATGAGGCATTGTCTGTCCTTTTATTGAGGAAGCAATCTGTGCCTTTTCTTCATCAGAATAATCTGCACACTGGAAAGCCTGAGGGCTGGGGGTTATAGTTTCATGTGTCTTTTCTTGCTGTATGGTTTAATGAGATTTTAAAGCATCAGAACCTTTTCAGTGGGGAAAAATGCAAGTGCAATCTTTCCATTTAAATAAGAATGCCATCAATGAGGTGGAAGATCTTTGCTGTTGCTGAATTCTAGTTCCTATTCTTGATGTACAGTTCTGCTTGCAACAACCACCTCACATGCTAGAAATGTTTAGAAAGGGGTGGTGGGTCCATGCTAGAAACACAATTCTTCAGGAGGTATCTTGAGGCTGCCTTTTTTTGTTTTGCAAATACAAAACACCATTCATTCCAAGAATGAGAATTTGGATGGAGCACAGGATAAGTTACCAATTCAGAGCGACGGAATTCCTCAATTGAGAATTCTGCCTTCCTCCCCATAGGTATTGTATAAGTAGGAAAGTAGTTAATTGCAACAGTTACCCTCATTCTTTGCCTCAGAAGTAATTACTAGGATAGTATATGCCTATCCTAAGTTTCTCCACAACATACCATGTCACTGACATGCTATAATGATTGGCAAGAACTGCCTGTTGTCTCTAATCTGTTGAAATTTATACCAACCAGCGTTAACACTAAGGCCAGACTAGATGACCTAATTGTATGATGCTTTGGGACACTGAAATCAATAAAAATAGGTCACTGATTCAAGTCAGGAGGACAGCAGCTCTTACAAAAACATGCAGGGAAACTGGAAAAGTAGGCAAACAGGAAATAAAGAGTTGTTCTGCAAACATTAAAGTATGCTTCTCAGGACAATGCTAATCAATCTTTTTATTTTAGCTATCTTGTCATTATTATTTTAAAAATGTGAAGTTACTGAAAATGTGCATTTGAAGTGTTATTTAAAATATTAAGGATCCTCACTGATGAACTTGATTGTAAAATGATGCTGTAAATCCTGATCCTCTCTTCTAATTACATTTATTTTCTTAAAAAAATTGAATCAGAAAAATTAGCACAAGGGTAGAAAAAGTAAATCAGACCAACCTGTAAACTGCATGAATGAAACAAGGGTTTTACAGTGTGACACAAAAGACATTTTGCCACTTTGAGTAGGGCCAGTGCCTCTTAAATGTTTTGTAACAACATATTGAAGCTCTGTGTCATGAAATACATAGCTCGAGTATACAAATTAATATTTGGTTCTTAAATTAGTACTGGGCCATAACATTTCATGCATGAATGGATATTCCATGTTAAATGTGTTGAGCAGACTAAAATTGGGGTGGGTCAAGCTTGAGGGTATTGAAATTATGACAGACCATAATTCATCAAGGCACAAACAGTAACTAAGGAGCAGAAATAAACATTAATATATTATATATGATATGTAATAGTACTACCACTATCTCATTATAGCAATGAGTTACAATAACGAAGCCAAAGCTCATGTCACAGTAAATCCAACCATGGCAGTGAAAACTATTAATATCCCTACGGATGTGTGAGGAACTTGTTCAGAGGTGAGACTCTCAAAATTCCCTGAGCTCAGCTCCAGATTCCACTGCTTTGCAGTGGCCCTGAGTTCCTGGCAAGTAAGCATGCCCAGTGCTCACTGGAAGTTGATACATTCTGTACAAGCTGTGTCCTCTCCCACAACAGGTCAAGTTTCACCTGATGCAGAAGGTGGTTGCTCAGCTCCCCTTCACTTGCTTTGAAAGACTGGACTGAGTGCAAGAGGAAGCCTGGGAATGCTTGAAGGGATTCCATAAGGATCCCAACCCTACATCCATGTGAGCATGCACACACACATGCATGTGGGGGAACCCTTTTCCAAAGAGTTTCATGATATAAGGAAAAAAGAGAGAATGTGTGAAGCAGGCCTATTCAATACCCTCTCCATTGTGTGACTTTCATACTGATTGGGTTTAGGCAAACAAGGGGAGGAATAAAGGCCCCAGTAAGTTTCCTAGTAGTATTGGCTCCATGAGCAGTAAACAGTCATGTGTTTCTGCCCTTGGCATTGCACCACATATTTGGGGGAAGAAAACCTGTTTGTGTGAGAATGGTGCATGCTGCTTCCACTGCAGTCTTTCTATTAATGGCACGAAGGGCCATATCCAACATGTTGCTGTGCCCCTGCCACTTCTATGCATGTGTACCAACTCTGTCTTGTGAGCAAGATGCAGCAGTGAAAATGAGATTTAGTGCTTCTCGGAGCAACTGGAAACAAGGAGCAACACTTATGCATGCAATGGGACAGGTCTGTCATGATCCACCAACCTATCCCAATCTAAACTGAGCTGACGGAGACTGTCTCGGACCTGGTGTTGAGGACCCCCAGGATGTTGGTCCTGGGGGACTTCAATCTCCATGCCGAGGCTAGTCTGACCGGGGCGGCTCAGGACTTCATGGCCTCCATGACGGCCATGGGGCTGTCTCAACATGTCACCGGCCCCACCCATGAACGGGGACACACTCTGGACCTGGTTTTCTCGACGGGGCAGGAAGAGGGTGGTCTGAGGGTGAGTAATTTATGCCTGACTCCCCTGTCATGGTCAGATCACTTCCTGGTGAGGTTTATGCTCGAGAGCGACTTCTCCCTCTGTAAGGGTGCGGACCCGATTATGTGGGTCCGCCCCCGGAGCCGGATGGATCCAGAAGGATTCCTGAAGGCCCTGGGGGAGTTTCCGGCTGACAAGACGGGTGCTCCTGTCGAGGCTCTGGTTGAACTGTGGAATGGGGAGATGACCAGGGCTGTAGACACGATCGCTCCTAAGCGTCCTCTCCCACCGGGCAGAGCCCGCTCTTCCCCTTGGTATACTCCTGAATTGAGGGCGATGAAGCAGGTTGGGAGACGACTAGAGCGTAGGTGGAGGAAATCACGAGATGAATCTGACCGAACACACTTAAGAGCCCACTATCGGGCCTATGCTGTGGCGGTGAGGGCGGCAAAAAAGAGATTCTTTTCCGCTTCCATTGCCTCCTCACAATGCCGTCCGGCGGAGCTCTTTCGAGTGGTGCAAGGCCTGGTCCGTCCAGGTCCAAAGGAAGACCTGATTCCACCCTCAAAGACCCGCTGTGACGACTTTGCCAGGCATTTCAGGGAGAAAATCACTCAGATTCGTCACGAGCTGGACACCACTATTGATTCAGAGGTTTCAAAGGAGACACCAACGCTGCCGTCTGGTCCAGATTTATTGGATGAATTTCAGTTATTGCGGCCCGATGATGTGGACAAGGTGCTTGGGCGAGTACGTCCCACCACTTGCCTTTTGGACCCTTGCCCGTCTTGGTTAATAAATGATTCCAAGCACGGGATTGGAACCTGGATCTTGGAAGTGGTTAACGCCTCTCTGAGGGAGGGTCGGGTGCCTGCCCCTTTAAAGGAGGCGGTAGTCCGACCGGTCCTGAAGAAGGCGTCACTGGATCCAGAGATGGCCACTAATTATAGACCAGTGGCCAACATCCCGTTTCTGGGCAAGGTATTAGAACGAGTGGTGGCGGGACAACTCCAAGCACTCTTGGATGAAACTGATTATCTGGACCCATTGCAGTCCGGCTTCAGACCCGGGTACGGTACTGAATCTGCCTTGGTCGCCCTGTATGATGACCTGTGCAGGGAGAAGGACAGGGGGAGTGCGTCCCTGTTGGTTCTGCTGGACCTCTCAGCGGCTTTCGATACCATCGACCATGGTATCCTTCTGGATAGGCTTGCGGGATTGGGGGTTGGAGGCACTGCTTTGCAGTGGTTCCGCTCCTATCTCAATGGCCGGTTCCAGAAGGTGGTGCTGGGGGACTATGGCTCTGCGCCATGGCAGCTATGCCATGGAGTACCGCAGGGGTCCATTTTGTCCCCTTTGCTGTTCAACATATACATGAAACCGCTGGGAGAGGTCATCAGGAGGTGTGGGCTGCGGAACCATCAGTACGCTGATGATACCCAGCTCTACCTCTCGTTTTCCACCAATCCAGGTGAGGCAGTGGCTGTGCTGAACCGGTGCCTGGCCGAGGTAATGGGCTGGATGAGGGCCAATAAACTGAAGCTCAATCCAGACAAGACGGAGGTCCTGTTGGTTGGTGGATCGGGCTTCGGAGAGGGTGAATTGAACCTTGTCCTGAATGGGGTTGCACTCCCTCTTAGGGACAAGGTCCGCAGCTTGGGAGTGCTCCTCGACCCAGAGCTTTCACTGGAAGCTCAGGTAACAGCAGTGGCGAGGAGCGCTTTCCTCCAGCTTCGGCTAATTCATCAGCTGCGCCCCTATCTGGAGAATGACTGCCTTGCGACAGTGACACATGCGTTGGTGACTTCCCGTTTGGACTTCTGCAACGCGCTCTACGTGGGGCTACCCTTGAAGACGGTCCGGATACTTCAATTGGTCCAAAATAGAGCTGCCAGGCTGCTGACGGGGACTGGACGTTATGTTCACATGACTCCAGTTCTCCGTCAGCTTCACTGGCTTCCCATTGAAGTCCGGGCCCAATTCAAGGTGTTGGTTATGACCTATAAAGCCCTAAACGGCTTGGGTCCTGGTTACCTGAAGGAGCGCTTACATCCTTATATGCCCAGCCGCCCCCTGAGATCGGCGGGAGAGGCCCTTCTCTGGGAGCCCTCCATGGAAGAAGTTAGGAGGGTGGTTACTCGGAGGAGGGCTTTCTCTGCGGTGGCGCCTAAGTTATGGAATGCGCTCCCCAGAGAGGTCCGCCTGGCGCCGTCGTTATTTGTTTTTCGGCGCCAGGCGAAGACCTTTTTATTTAAGCAGTATTTTAAATGTTAATATTATTGAATTTTATTTGGCCAGGGCGGCTTGTTTTATAGTGTATGTTTTATATTATATATTTGTATTTTATTGTATATATTTTAAAATGTTATTTTAATTTTTTGTTGTAAGCCGCCCCGAGGCTTCGGCGAATGGGGCGGCATAAAAATGTTTTAATAAATAAATAAATAAATAAATAAATAAATAAATAAACTGAACATTTCCAATAGGAAGCATTAAATCTCCACTTTGCAGGTAAGAGATCTTGTTGCACAATAGCTTTGGCAGAAGGGGCCACATGTATAACTGCCCTTTTAGATACTGTCCTAAACCAGGCATAAGGAATTGAAAAAAAAAAAAAAAAGGATGAAAGTGTAGAAGACTCCATACCAAACACAGAGCCACTCAAACTCCAGCTTACCCCTGCAGATATATCAAAGCCCTATTACATCAATGGATTTCCAATTAGAGAATATGAGACCAGGTAGGCAAACTGTGGGTGCTTTTGCACATCATGTTAAACCATAACTTACCACGATGTGAGCCAGCTGTGTGCCTCTTGGGCTGACATGCTCCTCTTTCCTCCCATGTGACAGACAGAGTATTTCAGAAGCATTTGGTTCTACTTTTGTTTAGCCACACTTTGCTGTGTTAGCCAGAATGATAAACTGTGGTTAACATTCATCATGATTAGTTTCAAACAACTAAACTCTAAACCGTGATTTATGAATGTGACTTGTTGAAGCTAACTATAATTAATATTGGCCGCTGAGTCTGGACACATTGCAAACTCTGGTTAAGTTAACTTGAAGCAAATGCTTCTAAACATCTTCTCTTGGGCTTGTAGGAAGAGGGAACAGAGAACACACAAGCCCAACACTCATTTGCACAAGTAATTTTGAATATCATTTGGTTTGGGAAAATGATGCCACAATCCCAGTGCAGTTAGACAAGGAAAACCAACTTTGTTGAATTCCCAAATGAAGTTTTAGGCTTAAGGAAGCCAAACTGCCAAGCTAGCCAAAACATGTCATCACAGCCTATAGCTATCCAAGTTCATTACATCCTGGAATCCAAAGCCCCTTGCAATAAAGAACACACAGGGAGAGAATTCTGAGACTTAATTATGGGGCAGTATCTATTATACAATTCTGCTGCATCTATTTTTATTTTTATTTTTTGGCACTAGGGTGCAGTAAATTGTTCACAGCAGCTGCATCATAGAATTAAGTTATAATTTAAGCCTTTATTTATTGGTTACCTTTGTCAGCCAAGACAGACAGAATATTACAGTGCTCCCCATAGCAATCAAATTGCATTAAAGCTGGCCTTTCTTACAACTCTAGATACACACAATACATGCAATAAATTTTGTGGATCTA
The DNA here is from genome assembly GCF_004798865.1 of Varanus komodoensis. NCBI lineage: Eukaryota > Metazoa > Chordata > Lepidosauria > Squamata > Varanidae > Varanus > Varanus komodoensis. The sequence continues at coordinate 109,930,644 of NW_025335268.1, read as the reverse complement.
CCACTTATCCATCATGTTGAAATTCAATTCCTCTTAAAAGTTACCATATATAAATTAAAAATGGTTCCCAGAATAGAATATGAATCATGTTAAGTCTGTTTCACCACAGATACAGCTGCTGAAATGTGCACCACTATGATGTCAGGATGTCCAGGGAAATTTGCTTATGTTGAGCAGATGAGAATTAAATGCACAGCCACCACTGTTGGTGGCAGCTCTCTTAAACATTTCATTCCAACATTGTTTAAGCATTATTTAGAGGATTTATTTTTCATTTTCATTGTTTTAGGATTTCCAGCTTAGAAAGCTGATGCATACTTAAACAGCAAGTATACAAAGACGTATGCTTGTATGAATATTTGATGGAAATGATACAGATAAATGTTTATGTACCTTCTCAGCAGTAATGCTAAATACATTTAAGAGCAGCATTCCCCCATGTTTTACCATGACCTGCTTACTAATACCTATTACTTCTTCCTTTTGTGATGAAAAAGACTGAACTTAGTCTGACCTGTACAAACTGATGGGTCAGTAATACATCAGGTACTATTTAAAGTCCTCCAGTTAAACCAATCCCTTTCTTCCCATAGGAAACAGCCTCAGCAGCCCTCCTCCATCAGGACAGAGAGGTATATACAGCTCCCTGTTATGGCCCAGGAATCCATTTGCTGGATAGGCCCTTCGGGACATATTGCTTTACTATTAACAGTTAAAGGACTGCTATCATACCCTTGTAAGACTTTTCAATGACAAGTTCATCTATTTTATGATTAAATCAACCACCATGAGAAGCCTACACTGTGAGCAGACAAAATTGAAAGGCCTGTCACAAAGTCTGGATAGCAGTGGGGTGGAGGGGAGGGGGGACAGCTAACAAAGAAAATGCCTGATTACAATGGAAACATTTAAGCCTTTTCCCAATATTATTAATGCTGGTACAATTCCACTGCCTTAGAAACATAATCATTACAGCTTTTCACATGTAAGAAAGTCAACATTACACAGGACAACTTTTTTTCCCTTGGCTTTCAATACAGTGACAAACACTGCCAATACAAAGCATTCTTCTGGGTTAATTTTTTCATTGTACTTTAAATTGTACCCATCAGAATACCTCATATCTGCCCAATACAGAGTCTTTTTACCTAAGGGTGAAACTGCCTTTAAGATCAGATATTTGGACAATCTTGGCTCCCATCAGTAAAATGGGCATTAAATGTTTGCAAATCATGAGTAAAACTGCTGCAACAAGGCAGTGTAACTTGTTTAAAGGCAATGATGGCTTTAATGTTCAGTTAGAAAAAGGTGGCACCAGGCAACATGCCCTGTGATCAATAACTGAAAACATACCTCCTTCCAGATCCAGGCTGCAAGACGGTTTACGGCTTGCTTTCTCGCTACTTAAATTGCCAAAAAGCAGCTGTTTTTGATCTTATCCAAGCACAATTTCATTATAGATTAATCCAGTCAAGGGGTTGCCCTCCACCCACTAAATCAGCACTCCTATTTAACACGCCACTGTAGGATTTCTCTCCTTGTAAAGCTTAATTTAAACTAAACATCTATATTCTGTAAGCATGCCATTTCCAAGAATTACTACATCTGTGGAAAACATCTTTGCAAGACATACCAGGTGAAATACCCTCAAAAGTACAATACATTTTCTGGGTGTATTTATTCTTGTAACTCCATTTATCTTTGCAGTTTTAGATTTTCCATTACACTTCAGAAACTTCCTTTCAAACAAGTACAGATGAGCTTTGCCATAGCAATGTAAAATAATGCAATGATTTCCCTTCTGTTGTTTCTTTGTTACTTTTGTCCTGTCAAAATAATAATCAAGTGTGTTTCAGTAGTCCTGAGATGAAAATCTGACACCATAGATACAAGATGCAAATATTTCTGCTCCACACACATTCCTCCTTGTACTATTATATTTATTTCCAGAACTGTCACACTTTCATTTGTATTCACAATCACAATTCTCAGTTTACCAATAAAGTTGCTACAAAAGCAAAAACATAAAACCCTCCAGTACCACCAACCTCATCAGACACAGGTTGGTTGACTAAAGGTAATTGAATAAAAACTCTTTCTCCAGCACCAAATAGATATATTTTACTCCCTGCTTTTGAGACAAGGTGTAATTCTATAGTTATTAGCCAATATTGTCCCCCATTATAAATAGAGGAAGAACCTTTGCCTTTTCTCAAACTGTGAGAGGTTGGACTTGGCAAAGGCATCTTCCCAACCTGCTTTCTAAGGGACAAACTAAATGCTATGTCAGATAGGAGATCTCACTTAACATGTCTGGCTTGCTTGCTTGAAGATAGCAGCCATGTGTGTACAGACAAGACAGTCAGGTTCAGGCAACAGGATGCTGTAACAGGAATTAACACTTTGCCACTGTGTCACAGTCCAAATGAAAATACCCCCAAGCTGTTGTTTGATCCTTTTTTCCTGGTCTGCACTTCCATCTTATTACACTATTCTTCCGTTTTGTACCTCTAGCTCATATGTGATCCAGTTCTGCTGTTTCTGCTGCTTGGATGTGTCAGTTTAACACACTATCTAAAACCACATCCAAGTCTACAGTACATTGACTCTGCAATGAACTATGTAAACAAAGTTTTGCTTTAAATAAAGTATCCATTTGAAGTATGCAATACATACTTATTAAGAAAATGGGAATGGATACATAATGCTGGAAATGGCACCAAATTTCTAATCATATTATGTACATACTTTTCTACAAAAATTAGCACCCGCTTTATCATTAATTCACTATATATTCTTGTATTAAGTGTAGTAATACAAGCCCCAAAATACTATTCAAGTGGCTCACCATTCTGATGGTACTTCATGCATGTCTTCCATTTCTGTTTTGAACATTTCTGAGGCAGGGATGTCTTGATTGTTTAATGCTATAATGTAGGTATGTTTATGAGAAGTCTTTTCGATCCTTTCTTCTAGACCTGCTGGATAATGTTTGTGTGTTTTCTACAGAGTCCAAAAGGAAATCCTCTTTAAAACCATTTCAGAATGTGTTCCTTTTAGGAAGTATGTTAGTACAGAAGGGTGTACTTTTTATCTGGGTTTACAACTGCCTGCAACATTGAATTATCTTTGCCATGGAAGTAGTCAAGCAATTTGTTTACTCAAGATAAGCAACAGCAGAATGCACTGAAGAGGTGTCTTTACCATTTGTTCCTTAAGTCCTTGCATCTAGCTTGTTCCTGCAGGAAGAGCTATATACAAAGGGTGCCAAATATATATATATACACATTTTAAGAAAAAAATGTATTAAAAATGGTTGCATGGTGACACTAACATTCATTTGATCAACGCTATCTTTTGAGCAAACGTCATACTATACTTACTGCCATAATTCAATTCAACTTCGAAAAGTAATACATAGATAGCATGTCTTAAAATGTGTATACTTTTTTGGCACCCCCCTATGTCAGGTGACTATGTTGTAGCTTGTACTAGAGACTAATATATGCAGGGCATGTTTTTTTCCATTTTTCCAAAAGGACTGGCCTCAAAGAAAGAGACCCAATTTTTCTATGATAGGAAGGAAAGCTCTGTTTTACTAGATGAATGCAATTATACTAGAAAGACCTCTGGCCTTCTTGTGCTCAGTGAAGCAAAACAGGAACTGGTCTCCAGAGAGACATTCTAGGATTATTTCAACATAAATGTGTGCGTTAGACCTCCTAGGTGGTCTCTATGAATGAGAGTTTCTGAAAACAACATGGTTTATATTGATAAACTCAAGGACATACAAAAGATAAGCCTACATAATATTTCAGAAAAATATTTTTTTCTACCTACATCTACCACAATGTAACATTTCTCTTCCAAAGCCTGCATTTGGTAGACTGAAATTTGAGAAGTAACTGAAGTGATGGGTATGGACCTCAACAGGGTCCCTGTGTCTTTGTTTCATACAGTTGGCAGAACTTCGCCGGAAGTTTATTTGGCTACCACTGCTTTGTGGGAATAGGACAAGATACACCTGGTAGAATATTCTTAGAATAGAATATTCCTTTCTGAACAAAATCCCCACCTAATATCTGCACCTCTAACCCCTACATACTGTAAGTAGTAAGTGCTAGAAATGCTAGATAGATGCCAGAAAACATAAAAAGTGGAACTTAGATTTTTTTTTCCCTAGAAATTCATGGTCCTAATCCCACTTTCACAAGAGCTCAGAGAACTTAGGGGAAGGTTGACTGGAGAAATGCTTAAACCTATCTGTGACTACCAATTTCTCCTCCAAATGCCCTAAGGTTGTTGCTTTCCACTGCCTGGTCCAGTTCCACTATTAGGGTCTGACTGGGTCTGAGCAGGGAGAAGTGAACTTTAATCACAACTGGGTGGTTGCCTTTTTAAGGAACCATCGCTGGATTCACACTGTGTTGATGGTATGAGGGACACAGAGGAGGACTCCATGTCAACAGCACAGCCCTACATGTGTAATCAAAACTGAGTACCAATAAGTACAATGGGGTTTATTCTCAATACACACAGCACTGCAAACCCTATGATTCAATAAGTAGTTATTTGCTCCTTTCAATGTTCCTATATTAGAATAGCAGCTGTGTCTTTTCAGGGTTGGAGTGCTGTGAGGTAACTCTTTCTTTCATTGAAGAGAATGTCCATTGCACGCTGGCCAGAGAACTTAATCTATTGGGCATGATAGAAATAAAATGAAGGGAACACAGATTTTGGAGTTTGATGCTACCAATATGCAGAAGATGCCCGATTCTCGCTCGCAGTTCCCTCATAACCCACTGGAAGCTGTCATGTTCTGAATCAGTGCTTGGCCTCACAGATTGCATGAGGGCAAAGGAAATTTGGTGCAGAAAGGTCAGAACTGTTTCTGGTTAGTAGAAAGGCAAAACAGGTAATTGGGATTCAACTCTATTTTGGGCAGGCTATCACTGCCCTTGAAAATGTGGGTTCAAATTATGGTTGCACTCCAAGTCTGGATCCCTAGGTTTCGGCAATGGTCAGGAGCACTTTGGCTCTGTTGAAGCTGATTCACCAATTAACCATGCTCCTAGATTTGTCAGATCTGACCATGGTGACATATGCCTTAATTATATCTTGGTTGAATTACTGCAATATTGGTTGAACATACTGCAATATGTTCTGCTTTTGGATTTAATCTGGAAAAGAAGGAAGTGCATTTACTTGGGTAGAATTTATGCCAAAGAAGAAAATGTGGATAAGCCAGATACAAATAAATATCACAGAAATCCATCTTGAATAATCCTAGGAGAGGCTCAAACTGAAACATTCAAAGCTGTGTATTTTCATTTTTCTCTGCTTGCATGCCATTCTTGTATTTTTCAGAAGCATGAACTGCATTTGGGATGCTGGGATCCAGTTCAGAGTCCACACTTTAAAATGTTGAGCTAAAGCACTTTGCAGGATACATAGAGCCCTTTAGGACATAATGGTAAGCTATAATTCAGTATTGTATGCACAAGCTCTGAGCTCATATGCTGCTCCTCTCCTCAAGGGTGCAGCTTGAGGAGAAGAGGATGACTATGTCAACCTCAGGAGAAATATTTCTCTCTCTAGAGATATTTCTTTCCATAGGAGAAATATTCAGGTGCTATTGGGATTCAATTTGCAAAGGGAAATTCTTGGTCTTGTTAAATTTAACAGAACACTATAGTAAAACAAAAATGTTGCCATCTTTCTACTTTTAATATGCACAAGAAATGCCTTTACCCAATCTGGTTAAGTAAACCAGCTCTTACCATTCCAGGAGAGGAATCTCCATGGAGAGCCATATATTGGTATATGGCTCACAACTGGATTCCTGCAATGCACTTTGTGTGGGGTTTCCCTGGAGACTGGTTCAGAAGCTTCAACTAGTGCGGGATTCAGTAACTACATTTCTCAGTGGGGTCACCTACTGCATGCATGCTATATGTTTACTCAAGAAATGGTACTGGCTGCCAGCATGTTACCAGGCCAAGTTGGAGGGAATGTTATTGATATGTAAGCTTGGGAACAAGTTACCTTGGAGAGCTCCTTCTTGTATATCAACCTGCCCATTCATTGACAGCTACTGATTAGGAAGTCCTTTTTTGTTCATGTACACCTCCAATTAGACATTACATGGTTTTTCAGGACCAGTTAATGTGCAATTAACTAAGCATTTGCTGGTTTTAATGCCTAATGTAGTAAAATTCCCATTTATTATAATTTTATAATTATAATGTTAGTTATTTGTATGAACTTTGTACACTGTCCTGGAATCTGTTAATGAAGGGCAGAACATAAATATTTCAAACTCATGCAAAACACAAATATAAGTATTCCATATTAAAATGAGTTCTTAGGTCTGTCCATCACACAATGGGCTTTCTATGTTACAATCAATTCAGAGTAGAAGAAATGTTTACAACCACCGCCTAGTGTCTTGGAATGCTCTAGCTATAGCAAGCTGCCTTTCACCTGGATCTGATCTCATATAGAAAACCTCATTCTGTGTGCCTACATGCACAGAGTAATAGGGCCAAGCTAAATATTTTATTTCTGTGTAAGCACACACGACCCCAATTCAGATCAGGACTATAATGTTCCAGGGAAGGAAGGAATTTTCCTTTCCTCAACAAAATAGACAAAAGGTCTCTATTGATTCCAATGGAAACCCTGTCCTAATGGGAAGGAAGGAAAATAAATTTCAGAGGGAATTTCAAAGAGAAATGGTTCTGTGGGAAGGAAAGGTCTGACACCCTCCCTTCCTGAAGCGCCATGGTACCGATCTGGATTAGAACCATGCACACTTAGTGATTATAATATTTAATTTGTCTCAGAGAGAAAAAGAGAGATGAAATCTGATTGTACTTTGGAAGTGGTACTGCTGTAACCATAATTTTCTTAGCACAGATGTAACAGTTAACTATTTTTGCTCATACAAAATATGGTTTTCAACCCCACTTTAAATTTTTATAGTATATTCAGTAAAGAGCTACACGTAGAAAAACTGACCAGTTCACAATACAAGATTCTCATTTTTCCATTGCTTGAATATGCCTTTGTCATAAAAACAACAGATAGGAGTAATTTCATCAACAGACATTCATCTTGATGGCAGTATGACAAGAGCTACAACAATGAACCACTGAATCATAATCTCTTTCTAAAATATGCAGCACATCTGCACAACTCTCTTAAGAGATGGGAGGAAATAACCAGGCTATATTTAGATTATATACCAGTGTCCAAAGTAAGAATGTGCTCAGCAGAAGGGCCCTTGCAACTGTTTAACCACTCACTCTCCGTATCTTTGCAAGGCTTGCATTCAACGGCAATTGATTCTCAGCACCATTCTGATACAAGAATGATGACAATGAATCCGACATCTCTTTAGTATCTGACTTCCTATTTTGAGTTCTAACCTTAACCTTAAGCCTTCTGGTTCCTGGTATGCTGCAAAAGAAATGAGAATTTTAAGCTGAAAATGCCTGAACCTTTCACATTACAAATTGCTAAATTGTATTGCCTACCATACACTCTTTTGAAAGACTTCCATCCTCCACTGACAACACCAATTCTACTTTATCCCAGTAATATCCCCGCTGCCTGTGAACATCACTTGCTGGGGAACCCAGGAAGGAGGGTGCTCTTGCATTCATGTACTGCTTGTGAGTTTTCTGTGGACAGCTAGTGTGCCACTGTGTGAACAGAACACTGGACTCGATAGACCCTGGCCTGACCCAGTACGGCTCTTCTGTTCTTACGCCAAGCTCTTGTGCCACTGAAGGCCACAACAGTCCAGTAAGACAGCCATGTGTCTGTGACGTAATGAACACAATGCCATTTCACCACTTGCTATCACCACACACACAACCCACCATTGCTGTTTCCATTTCACTCTGCAGGCATACAGAAGAGTCTTTCCGAAAACAAGCACCGATCTTAGTTACAAGTAGAAGATTACTCTTTACCCACTTACTGTCAACAGTAATTAACTGACTATCTCAGCCAGCCATCAGGCACTTGTATGAGTGACTGGGAATTCAGCACTGGCAAGGACTCTGAGAAAAATCTGCGTTATAAGAAATTGTGGCTAAATGGAGAATGCTAGCCTTCATGTATAAGAACTGTGTATGGAAAATATTCTCCTTTAGAGAGAGAGAATATTCAGCCTTATTCAAAAAGCATTATTTGCCAAGTGTCTAATTTAATATTACCACTGTAGCAGAAATGTGCGTTGACGAAACTAGTGAACAGGATACACTGATCAGCAGGAGTTAAAGATAAGCAACAAGTGAACAGTTATTTATTTCATTTTTATACTGTCAAAGCTGAAGCTCTCTGAGCAGTTAACATAAGATCTTGTCCTCCTTTTGAATCTCCCTGTAAAATGTGGTTGGGCCTGGTAAGAAACGGAAATATGGCCATTTGTCAGCACTATGAAACTGCACTATTTCTTTCAGCACAGCAAATTTATGTTTTTTGGCCCAGACCCTCCAAAAAAAAAAAAAAAAAAAAAGGAACTCAGAAGAGGCTCTAAAATCAAAAATACACTCACTCAGTATCAATTCTGGTAACAATATTCCTGGCACAATTTGATAATTGCAAGCAGCACTGTGGGTCATTAAGTAGATGTCCTCTACTCCCATTCACATTCATATGTTAAATCACTTGAAATGCTCCCTTTTCTTGAATATCTGCTTAGAAGGGGTTCACACAATGCTTTCCCATTTAAAGAATGCATGTGGGAGGTATGGGTGCCCCCTATAATGGCCATGTCTCCAAATGTTGATGCCCACACTCCCTACCCTTGTGAAGAAGCTCTGGGTCCACCTATCAGTATGTGTGCAGGAGCTTTTCCCAAGCCACCTGAACATGTGGATGGCAGGGAAGCATTCCTGCTGCAGTGCATGCATTCTCCACTGGGCAGCACAGCTCTCCACATGGCTCTACCCTCTCAATCATGCAATCTTTCAGTGCGTGTTGGGGAGGTCCTCTGAACCGCCCCCATGATCCAAAGGCAGTGAGAATGGAGTGCAGCTGTTCTGAAGCAGGAGATAGCAGGCTTGCAGGTCTCAGTTACCCTGCTTCTTATCTATCCTCTCTAAGATAGATACGAACAACCCATGGGGATAGGAGAAGAAAGGGGAAGAAATGCCACTCCTGCTGAAGGCAGTGAAAACCACACTGCAGTGCTGAGGCAGGGAGCATCGTTCTCATGGGTGGCACTGCTGTTCACACAGTCCCACTTCAACAGAGGAGGTAGGAGGCAGGCCTGAGTTCCCTAATTGCAGGAACTTATTCCTTTTTTACTGTGGGATAACAAGGAACTTGTGCCTTCCCAGTAAGACCATTAGCTAGATCAGATTGTACTTGCATAATTTTCAGCCTCTGGCTGTGGAAAATGTTAACATTTACTTTAAAAAAATATCACATGAATTGGGCTTCTTGCATCACCTGCATGGAAAGTGGAAAATGTAATCATAAACCAAAAGCAATGTACTTAATGATTCCTAGAAATTAGGAGGCAGGAACTGAGGGTTGTTTTTTGCATAGAAACACTTTGCAATCCATTCACCAATGTCTCCTTCAGTACTCTGAAGTAGCAAAATAATTAACACAGTCAGTAATGACTGCTGTTTTTACCAGAGCAAATGAAAGCCCACAAGCAAGGGTTTTCTTTGATCCTAACTTCTTTAGAATTTTAAACTAAACCTTGCTGTATTTGCCACTCAGAGCTCTTGTCATGCTGCTACAGAAGCTTAAAGCCTTCCACAGTAGGGAATAGTTCCAATATTAGAATCCTTAATTTTTTAAAGCCACAGAGCAGTTTACAAAGGGAAAAGATGGTTGTCAAGCTGTCCCTTATTTTAAATTGCAGGATATCCTATCTAGTCCTGTAGCACAAAGACTCCTAGAAGACCTGTTTTCTAGCAACCATATTTGTTGAGACTCCTCTTCCAAACTTCAAAATATCATCAGTGTGACTAGATCACCAGCTAGGCCATGAAATCCACTAGTAAAAGTGAACAAAAGGGAAAGTCTTGTTTTGGGAACACAGAGTCCTCATAATGAATTTTGACTTTGGTAATGGAAACATCACCAAATTGTCTTCAGTTCTACGGCTTATAGTCACTTTCTTCAATCATATACATCAACAATACTTTTGTTATACAAGCAAACTGGGCCTTTCTGAATCAACAAATTACTTGCTTAGACCATATATACAAAAGGAACAGAAATGTAAGCAAGTAAAAGAATCTGGTTCATTGTTACACTGACTGTGCCTGCAAGATTGAGTGAAGCAGTAAAATAAATAGCTAAAAGTGCCAGTGGTTATATTGTTCCTACATACTGAAGCTCCGATAGCAAATATCCATGGATGTGGATAAACTGATTTTTACATGATCAGTTTGAAATGACGCAACTGTAATGATTATTTGGGTGAGTATTTCTGAACACCAAACAAAACACTTAACACAAGAAGTTAAGTGCAGACCTGCAGCATCATATTCTAGATATGAATAGTGTGCCAAACCGGAAGATTTTTTTGACTATTCCCTATGACTTCACCCCACACAACTTGGGTAAAAGCAGAGGAAAATGACTAACTGCTTATTAAACAACATATTAAAACAGAACAATTATTTCACTGTGGCAGAATCCTTATTTTTGCTATTTTTTCAAAAAAGCTTTCAGCTTCAAAAGTTCTACTTTAATAACTGGTATAGTACAGTGATTAAGTGCTTGAGAAAGTTTGGCTAGACCACCCTGTGAGTTCATCAACTAGCTTCTCTTGCAGCCCACTAAATGAATATACCAGCTTACTTTATGAGAGTATTGTTAGGCATTATGGAAAAGAACATGAGGCACTTGGAGTGCTTAGGCAAAGCACCATGCATTTGTGAAGTAGGATATAGGCATATGGCCACTTGAGGCCCAAATGAAAGAGAAGCCAGTGTAGATAAGGGTCTGCTTTGAACCAGGAGATTCTCCACCCTGCTTTTAACCCAGGCAAAGTTAGGCATGTTCATCCACCACTCAGTCAAGATAAGGAGCCATTGGTCAAGACAAAACTGGTGGCTAAAAGGATTCAAAGCTATGTAAAGAGATACTTTCCACATTGAAGAAGACCTACCCTTTCACTGTCGAAAGGTTTACAAGGAGAGATGAAATGTTTCGCATCCTGGGACATTTATGAATTCAGCTACATGACTTGATGACAACTATGGAATAGCAGCATGGTAGAGGCCCTAGAGAAGGCAAAACCCTTACCCTGTTCATCAATCAACAGTTGATGTAATGCCACAGACAAAAGAAAAGTCTACCCAACCCAACTGAACTAAGTTAGAAAATCTTATGTAATTATACATGTATACATTATACATATGCATTTCTAGTCCACCCAGTAAAATATAAAACACAAGACAAATATATAAAGGAATACAATGCAATTGAAGAGTTGAGGCCTTGGCCAGTTTGATTGATGAGACAGAGGGCAGGTCCCCAGAGAGGGAGGCAAGGGGCCATGAGAAACACAGCAGTCTTTAAACCCCAAATATCATTAACACAGAAAGAGAAAACTGGGGGACATAACCTGCCTAGTCAGGGTGGAGAAATCACAGAGCCATCAGGCCCAGAAACAACTCCCATCTTACAGAGAACCAAGTGACTCTGTGATCATGAGTGAAAGGGAAGAATCTTCACAGCCATAATAAGGATAATAATTAAAATAGGATGTAACATTCTTTACGTCAAACAGAAAAGCAGTCTTTGGAACACAGAACAAATCCTGTGTTCAATATTCAAAGCACCAATATCCAAAATACATACTTTACATGAACATCCCTTCTCCACATAGGCACTCCCCATAACTCAAAGAAATCAAGCACTCTCATGGCAATAAGCAAAGTTGGAACTTCCAAAATCCATCCCTTTCCACACTACAGACCTTCACAGAAAAAGGGAGAGGGAGGGGAAGCAAAGCTTCACCAAAGCAATCAGAACTAAGACAGGGGGGGGGGGGGGGAGGGGTAGAAAGGAGATCCACATGGATAACTTGCCAAGCTATCTCTGTCCAGACACAATCATAGCTTGGAAATCAGTTTAAGCTAATAAAAGGGCTTCCTTGTCACTGGGGCCACCTGGGATTTGAGGTGTAGTGATAAAACCAGGAACACTCCTGTGCTTGATACAACACCCTCCAGGGAAGGTTGAACACTATTCAACAGTACCTCCATCTCGTCTAGATTGAGTTTTCATTTCTTGATCATCATCTAGTCCACTACCCTGTTTGGTTGCCAATACAGGGCATCCATTGCATCACTTGGTTTAATCAAGGGAAGAAACGTCACTAGCATACAGATGACACCCCCATTCATATCCTTGGAAATTCTCCCTCCCCTGGCAGCAAAGTCATATAGATATTAAACAGCATGGTAGATAAAATTGAGCACCTGTGACATAATTGGAAGAGCAACAATTCGCCAGCACCACCTTCTGGAAGCAACCATCCAAGAAGGAATGAAACCACTGTAGAACAGTACCTGCAAGTCCCAGTTAAGACAGCTATTCCAGAAGGATACCATGGCCAGTGGTATCAAAAGCTGCCGAATCTACAGGGTGGCACTCCACCTTCTCTCTTTGTACTTCCATTCGAAGATGGAATCAAATTTCAGAGTTGGAAATGAATGTATCTCACTTCCATGAGAAAGCTCAAGTTTATCTGCCTCTAGAAAAGTTTAAAGAATATTTCAGGAAGCAGAGATTCTACATAAAAAAATCTCATTTAGTTTACATAGTGATGGAAACAAATGAAACATTTCCCCAATACATACATTTGATGAGGAACATGTTCCCACCAGTCTTCAGAAAATACCTACCATTCTTATATTCCTAATATAGTTTTGTCACCAATATTGAGGGACTCTTATTCTCTAGAGGAAGCCAGAAATTCCTTTCTTATGGTTGTACATATGATTTCATTTGCTGTTGCTGTTCACAAGCTTTTGAGAGGTGGCCAAAAACCCAAGCCTATTACAATTAACTAAAATCTAAAATGAAGTACATTTCACTGGCAATATTACGCTGTGAAAAGTAAACCCCTAACATGGGAGCCAAACATTCAGGTGGAAAATGACAGCCCACAGTTTCACACATAGGTATGTTGTTTAATATTGCAAAATATAGTTAGGATTCCTTGGCAGATTTATTATTTATTATATTGCACCTATTAGGTATACTGGAAAGCACCTGTGGTGTATTGGCTAAAGTGTTAGGTTAGGATTCTGGAAACCCATCCATGCCCCTACTCAGCTATGAATAACAATAACAACATTAATGATGAAGCTCTCTACATAGATTCATGTAGAGAGTCACTGACTCCCAGCCTAATCCACCTCACAGGGATGTTGAGAGGATAAACTGGGCAGGAGAAGGATCATGTATACTACCGAAGCCTCAGGAGTATAACGGAAGAAAAATTAAAATAGCTAATAGTCTTATCATGAAACTACATGAAAATCGCAAGCACATGTCACTTTTTCCAAATATGCAACAAACCACTGGCTTACTGAAATGGCACAAGGTTTTGCACTCTACAATCTCAGTGCTAACATTAAATTATACTGCTTGGCTGCTGAACTTGTTATTCAGTGGGGCTTCTGCTCACATAAGGAGTTCTATATTATAATTACCAGTGTCTCCTTAATTATGAAGAAAGCTTTCTTTAACTGATCACTCTTAAATAAGCCTTCCACAAGATTATTAAAACTGTGGATAAAGATGGAGAAAAATGTTGCTCATTCTGATACATTGCTCTGTTCAATAATGGATCTATGCTAGAGAAAAGTGCTTATTTAAAAAAAATGGCACTTATTAAAAGGTGATAGGTGATATTATCTCAAATTAATATTAAGCAACTTTTCTCAAGGTGCTTTTATTATTGATTTTATTTCTGTACAGCCCAATAGCCAAAGTTCTCTGGGTGGTTTATAATTCCATTCCTAAAACAAAATAAGCTATAGCTGGACTTATAGCTTAACGATCCAGTCACACTGACCTTGTTGAATAAATACATATAAGCCAATCATGCTATATAGCCTTGCCATAATGGTATAGCTGTACAAGTCCTGTATGTCATTCATTCTCAATTCTGAAAGGATTCTTGCCAAGTACACAGGGAAAAAGAAAGACTTATGTTGAGGAGCTTCAAAATATGAACAATAAACAAGATGAGAATAGGATTAAGTTTTTCTTTGACTCCAGGTTATATAATCTATATGGATTGTAGGTACCCCACCATGCATCTGAATATATACTAAATATATTGCTAAACACCATAAAAATAAGCCAGGGTTATGCACCTGAAACAGGGCCATTCTAGGAATTCCCCCCAAAATCATGTTCTAGTACACTCAGTAGTACATTTGTAAACAGCTGGCAGGCAGAAAAACCCTTGGCCTAATGAACTCTCTATCTAAAGACAAAGAGTGTGAGGGGGAAGGAGAATCAACTGATATGGAAGTGATGTACCTGAGCCTCCAAAGCAGGAAGATTAAAGGAGGAATGTTCATTCAGTAAAACTCGATATCAAGGTAAAGGTTGAGATGAAACATGCCATGATGGTTATCCCTGCAGCTTGACTGGCTGTTGAACGCAGGTGCTGATTGTTAATTCATGTTCCCTCGCTGAGGGTTGGCCTGTTCCTGATTGGTTCCAGCTCAGCTTGTGAGTGGATTGTACCACACTCTTATCTGTGACTGAATCTGGTAACTTATACTAAGATATTTCACATTTTAAAATTTGTATACACACACAGAGCTATAGTTTTACCTTTTTAATTTTAAAATTAAAACATTAAATTCTTAAATTTATCAACTGGATGCATTATTGGTAGCCATTTGTTTTGTTCTGGAGTTTTGTATATAGATATAGAAGGATTTGGAGAGGAGAAAGGGAGGGGGAAGGGAGGGGGAGAGAGAGCACATACTCCAAATTATAGATGACCATTCAATTTGTTTTTTTAAATAGGTGATACAAAGCTGCTACTATAGTCTGACAGTACTGATTGTCTATTTTAATCTTACTGAAACAATTAAGAAAAAAATCTTGAAGGATAATTAGAAATGGCTGAGTTTTGACAAACAGGAGTGTACTCAATTTAGAAAGGGAAGATATGAACTGAGAAAAATATCACGGGGCAGGATTAGCAAGAAGAAAGCCCTGGAAAACACTGAAATCAACCTACATGCTGCGCATTTTAAACAGAATCAGAAAATAGAATCACTGAACACAGTGATGGGCTTGATTGATTATGTCCATAGAATGCATATGAAACAAATGGTAGCTGCTGCTCTGCACAGTACAAAAGGAATCAAGATGCCTTCTCTAACCGGCATTCCTACATGCCATGGCAGTGTCTTTTAAAGAAAAATTCAGCAGTGCTGAAAAACGATGAAATCTTAACTATGCCATACATTGAGCAGACTGAAGATTACACAAAGGTTTGCCATGTACGCTACCCTCTCCAAATTGACCCTCTAGCTTCCACTGTACTGTATCCATCCTCTCCATACAAGCAACAGTGGGAAAGGAGTAAAGGACCCCATACTTACATTGCCTCTGATGGTTCCCGAATCAGGCTACTTGTCTGTGCCTGCTGCAGAGACTGCGACCCTCCCATTCTCAGCGTGCCCTTGTGTTGGAGCTAGCAGCAAGCAGGGCCAGCTTCCTCGTTAATTCCACTAGCGAGAAGCCCACAGATATTGGACCGGAGAGGCTGCAGTGCTGCAGTGCAGATGAAAACAGCTGCTTGCATCAGGGGCAGCTACAGCCAAGGCACTTTAACAGCAGCTTCTCTCCTCTGAACTGTTGCTAGGTTCCTTTCCCAACACCCACCCACCACTCCTCGCTTTATCTTCCCCTGCACTCGAATGAAAATTGATTTGAAAGAAATTAATGTGCCAGCTATTGTGTCAGGCTGTGTGTAGCAGCCAGCTGCATCGAGGCTAGGTGCTCGGCAAGTGCCTTTGCAAAGGTCTACTGGCTATTCCAAGTGGCTTGGGGGGGGGGGGGGAGAGAAAAAATTAGACCCTCCCTTTAAACACACATTGTCAGCTACTGTGGATCCCTAAGGACCTACAGGCAGGACCACTACATTGTGTTGACTCAGCTGATTTGAAATGCAAATAGATTTGCATACAACATCCTTCATGTGTTCTTTATTTTGACAGCAAACCCAGCCTACAGTTTAGAACAGTAAATAATGGAGAAGATTAATATGCAGGATTTTAAAAACACTGTTCACTTCTCTCCTCCCTTTTTCAAACAAAAGAGCACATCCCTCTCTCAGAAATGGAATCTTCCACCAGGAAAGTAGACAGAATGTCATGAAGAGCCAAAGTAAACAAGGCAATGTGTGAGTACACAGGGAAACGGCTTGGTACAGAGATATTATTATGATCTTGCTTAAAGGTAAGATGACAGGGAGATGACTGGGGATGTGGGGGAAGACAGCGAACAAGGAATTCTCTGGTGAATTCATCCAAAGCACAAGCTGGGTTGTCAGAAGGCAATGAGAACTGGGTGTATTAAGCGACCAGCTTCATTTCACAGAGAGCTTGACTCATTGTTCCCATGTTTCTGCATTACCATCTTGTAGATTTGGCCTGGTGGCTGTGAAACAGAGGTACCATCACACACTGTGCATCTTGATATCTGGCCAATCAGAGGCTCTTCAAATTAATCAGATTTTCAGATACCCCCAATGTAACTATGCCAATGCCTATTTACAGCTCCAGTGACAATAATTATACCAAAAAAAAAAAGAAAGAAAGAAAGAAAGAAAGAAAGAAAGAAAGAAAGAAAGAAAGAAAGAAAGAAAGAAAGAAAGAAAAGAAACCTGCCACAAATTTACAAAAGAGAGAAGTCATCAAAGGTTAGATATATGGATGTAATTTGAAAGTCTTTTTTGCATTGAAAGTGTACTTCGAAAAGCCATGTATCAAGTCCAGACATCATGTCAAATCAAAGTTAAGGAGGCTTAAATAGGGCTTAGCAAGATACTGGATAAGTAAACCATTGCCCATAAATTGCTACATAAAAGACTGAAGTGGGTTTGAAAACCACAGTTTATGTTAACCATTGTTTGGCATGGTGTCTGTCTTAACAATCTGTAATTATGGTTACTGCTTCATCTCCAGGGGTTGCCTCATTACTGAGAATGGAGAGAACCTATGAAACTAAGAACTGAGACAATGAAATGAAAAATGACAAGGAGCTTATTGTTAAAAACATTGCTTATTGTTTGGAAACACAGACCATAGTTCAGCATTGTGTTTCAATTGAGCTGATGTCAGGAAGAAACAGGGCAGGGAAATGGTAAAGTATAAATAAGTGTTTTGTTGAACAGCCAGGGACCACTTAATTTTCAGGAGCTGACAGTCACCACAATGTTTTACTTACTTCCTCTTACAAAGAACACAAGGGAGCTTGCAAAGGTTCTCCTCTTCACAACAACCCTGAGAGGTAGGTTAGGTTGAGAGCCAGTAACCGCCCCAAAGTCATCAAGTGGACTTTGTGGCCAAATCGCAGATTTCCTGAAGCACAGCCCAAGAACCACTAACCAACACTGGCTCTATACACAAAGTTTTGCAGGTGGATGTAATGCAGAGGAAGGGTTAATTGTGGGCAAATATTAGCGGGCACTTTCAAGTAAACTAGGTGCACACATAGAAATATATGCATGCCATGCAGAAGTAAAGTCTTTTCAAATAACTAAGTCCTTTCCAACGCTTCAATTCCTATTCCTGATAACAGACTAGGTAGATTGCTATCATGCCAGTACTCATTTTCCCAAGCACCCAATAAATCCCCAGGTGAAACTAGTTCTGATACAAATTTAAAGTTCAGTAATGATTTGGATCATGAGTTTCAGATATATTTTTATGATACTGTGCCATTTGCATGCAGTGGCCTATTGTTATATTTTGAAGAGCAGAAGCTCATCAACAGAAGCCCCAAAGCCATGCCCCTAATAAGAAGACACTGTCTCTTATTTATTTATATAAATTTATAAATATGTATAATTTATATTTAAATAAATAAAATATTTATATTTTTATATTTATAGCACTGGTTAGACACTCGACAACAAAACACAGATATCCAAAACAAATGAACTACAAGTAAAATCTCATGATTACGTTTACAGAGCGTGCATAATCCTATGCATAAATTGGATGTGGACTCCACTGAACACAAACTGAGATAAGGTTTAAGAAGAGCTGTCAACCACTGCATTCTAGTATGTGGCAGGTGGGATTGAAAGGAAAGACAAAGGGAGTGAAGATAACAATATAGTTAAAAAATACTAGCCTATTGTGAGCCCTACTGCAAAGCCCAGAAGACCAGATTTGATTCCCTACTCCAGGTATATATTTCAGGCCTGGGATGTTTGTACAGACTACAATCATGTCTTGTCTCTAGTGTAATTATAAATTAACTTAGAGCATTATGAAGCTTAGAACATTCATCTGAACTAGAATACTGTGTTATTTCTAGCATGTGAACATTTCAGTGCTTTAAGTTACACTTGCTTTTTTGAATTATCATGGCATCACCCTTACATTATGAACTCTGGTTTAGTGACAATGTCACAGAGGTTCAAAAGGCACTGAGGACAGTTTACTTTCCAATCTGACTGTATCTGTATGCAACAGAAGAGTATTCTCTTACAGTCCAAGAGAACAAATTCTACAGATAAACACAAGCAAACACAATAGCTTTGAAATATGCTCTGCTAGAGCAGAAAGCTGCAGAACACTACTCCATTCTATTACTATGTATTCTTCCCTAAAACAGGTATATAAAAGGTGGCACAAAACATTTTCTACAATCTTCCATTTTCAAACTCAGCTTGACTGTTACACAAAGGACAACTAGTACAATTCCTCTGCCAATAACTTTCTATCCCTATTCATTTTGATTGGGATTATGTTTCTATCTTTTGTTCTCATATTTTTTTGTAAGCAGCACTCATGCTAACAATTCAAACACAGCTGTATTATGATGACATTATGGAATAGTATCTGGAACAGTTTTCTCTGACTATGTATAGTTCTTGCATAAAACATATTAACATGGGAGAAAACTTAGCAACAGAATCAAAACTGTCCAGCGCAAAGATTATTTGCTCATAGCATATCTCATCCTGTTTAAAAGGGAGGGTAGCTACTGCCATCAGCCAGCCTTTTAAGCAGAACAATGAAAAGACAAAACTACTATCAAGCACCCAAAAACATAAAATATAAGGGTCAAATCATGATAGTCCAGGTTGGCTCTTATGCTTTTACAGTCAAATGGAAGGAAAAAAGCTGCTATGTTTTAGCAGAAGTAGAAGTCTAGCACAATTTTGATGAAAACTCTCAATCCAAATTTATCATAGCAGAGATTCCTGTTTGAGTGAATAGAGCTATTTTCCACGAATAGTGCAATATACTTGATTCCATGTATGGACATGTATACATACTGTATACAAAAATGTATTCCAGATATCACTATTTATACACCCGTGAAGTCGCAGTTCAGTGTTTGTGGCTTCAGTCTTTCGCGGGATTTTTCTATGAGTGAGTCCAAGCCAGCGCCTTGCGGTGCGGAAGCTTACTTGCAAGAAGATTGTTTCCTCTGAGTTTGGACTCGCTTGGAGAAAACGATCTCTGTGTGCACGAGCCCCTGCCTCGCTGCATGCACACACCCGCCCCCCGGCCCGGCCCTACCCGTCCGCACCACCTTGGCAGCCAGCGCTCAATGCCTGCACCAAATGTGCGGGTTTTCACAATTCACGGGTGCTGTAGGAACATAACCCCCGCAAATTTCGGGGGACTACTTTTAATGAATCTTGAGCTTGCAATCCCACATGCCACCACAGTCTGCATTTACCACAGTGTGACTGGCCTATAATGTTCAGTTAGCTTTCCCGCACACTGGAGTGGTGAAACACAGTACACTTGTTTTATGACTTTACAATTCACGACAGAGACCCCAAGCTATAGGATACTAATGCAGTGAAAAGATGCAGTAAAAAGATGCTGGACAGGTTTCCACTGCTGCTACAAGTGAGCCATCCTCGTTTGGCTCTTTCTACCTTTTTTCCCAGATCATGATGCCCAAAGGCCAATAAAGGCAAGCCAAGCAAAGCATTGTCCTCACAAGATGTCTGTCACTTTTGGGTCAGTGTGAGGGTTTCATTCTTCAGCCAAGCACAATCCTGTGGCTGCAACAGTTCTTTCCTACTCTGCTTATTGTGCAGCATGTACAAGGGGCGGATCAGGTTTATAGACAGAAATAAGGAATTTCAGTCTGTATAAACCAGAAGGTTCAATATGCAACAAACCACCAGGTTAGCTCTTATCATGGCCTAGGCAAAACTCTTTGGGGAGGGTGTTCCCCACGTAAAGCACCCCCTCCCACTATAGTTCGAAAATGGCTGTTATTTGGCTCTTCTCTGCAGAATGCCAATTAATTTACAAAAGGTTATCATATTCACATGCTGGACAACCCCAGATTCAAAGGTGAAACATCTGTTTTGTATGCAATCAATCTGTATTGCTTATTTGACAGGACACAATGCATTTTCATATATTTCCTTGAGTAGGGGAATCATTGTAGGGCTACTTTGATTATACTGGCAGATATCCATTAGACAGTAATATATTTGCTTTTTATGAGAGAGTGCAAATGTCATTTAATAATTTTGCCCTGAAGCAAAATCCCATGGGGAAATAGCACAATTCTTGCCTTGTCTTGTAAACACACGCACACAATCTCATTATAATTTGGCTCAAGGAAATATTGACATAAGAAAAGTTCTGCTCATTCAAAAAGTATTACTAAAGGGAGACTTTCAAGATGGCGTCGGAACGACACGGACGTGATTAATGGAGCTTCTGTTATCATGCCGGTATTGCTTGGTAGCGAGTCATGGGAGACCTATCTAAACCCTGTTGGGGTGAAGACAGATTGCCTGGCATCTTTCTTCTGGTTGGTGTAGGACGGCAATCCTATATCTACTGGAAGAGACTCAGGCATTTCTCAATTGGGAAATACAGGGGGTTTTCTTAGCCCCTGCCAGTTCTCAACATCTGATGGATTAATTAGCTTACTTTAGCCAGATAAGCATGGAACGGCTGGTAAGCATTCTTATTTCTTATTTCTTTTCGCAATATTACCCGTGGAAAAGCTGTACTTGTTTATAATTGACTTAGAAGAAAGAGAAAGCCCTCTCCAAGTTTTTTAAGCAGCAACTGACATACGAGAAAATGTGAAGACTCTTATCTAAATTGAAGCCGAAGAAAAAGATTTTTCTTCTAATCTCTCTTAAGGGCGAAGGCAAAGTAAATAATTGCTATGGAACTAAATCAAAGGATAGAAGATTAGAAGTGGAAGCGTACAATTTGGATGCCTGTTTGGACTTCTGCCAAGGCTAATTGGATACTAGCCAGGAAAGTTTTTGTTACGTGGTGTTTCCTCTCTACTGTGATGACTTTCTGGTGAGCATTTTTACTTTCTTTTACTTACTTTCTTATTGCAATATTACCTGTGGAAAAATTATATCTGTTGATAACTGGCATAAAGAAGAAAGAAAAAGCCCCTAATTTGCCGGTGGCCATTTTTTTTGACCAGCTTCCAATCTTCCTGGGTCTGACGACATTTTTTCATTTTTAAATAGTCTTTTGCCTTTTAAATAGCCTTTTGCCACCACCCGGTGGCTATCAGAATTATTGCAAGCTTCTCTCTCTCTCTCTCTCTCTCTCTCTCTCTCTCTCTCTCTCTCTCTCTCTCTCTTTTTCCCTCCTCTTTCTTTTGGTATATTGAAATTTCTTTGGTGAACAACTTCCATTATGAGGAAAACTCAGCCCTCTTCAGCACCTTCCTCAGTGGGCCAGAGTCCAATTCATCAGCCTAAGACAGAAGATGTTGCAAAAAGCTTAATGGCGATACAGGCAGCTTTAACAACTTTGCAAGCATCTCAAGAAGCGATGTCAATATGGCTGGAAAGCTTATCAAATGAGCAAAAAGAGCAATTTAGACAAATTGGATAACTCTATTAGAGAGATGACAACTCAATTATCTGATGTCCGACTTAAAGCGAACAGAATACACAAAAAATACAAGAAGTATGTGAAAAATTGGAGACAGTAGATAAAGAAATATATTTAATTAAGCAAACAAATAAGTCAACATGGGACTCAACGGCTACATTAGAGATGGAGAAGGCATCTTATTATCTAAGATTTCAGAATATACCTGAAGAGAAAAATGAGGACTTCCGAGAGATCATAACTGTCATGTTGGCGGAGCTTTTAGAAATCGAGAATGAAGTCATGGGTATGGGAATTGATCTTGTTTTTAGGGTCAACTCCTCTTATACCAGAAGAAATAAACTTCCGAGAGAAGTCCATGTCAAATTTGCTCTATAAGAGATAATGTTTTGAAGGCCGTATGGGAGAAGCCGTTAAAGAGAGATGATCATCAGGAGGTGACGGTCCTGAAACAAATTCCATGGAGGATTAGGGAGTGAAGAAAGAAATATCGATTCCTTACTACAAAATTGATCAAGAAAGAGATTATCTTTAAGTGGCTAACACCAGAAGGAATATTTTTTACATGGAGCTCTGTAAGATATAAATTGGATTCAATTCTTGAAGCACAAGAGTTCTATGAAAAATGTAAAGTTATGCTAGAAGAGGAGGATCCTGTTGTCTCTAAAGAAGGAGAAAGAGGTGCCGAAGCAATGGAAATAACAGCGTACCACTCTGAAGAAGGAGAAATACTGAAGGCTGATTCACAACAAGAAGTATAGACTGGACTCAAAGGTGGGAAAAAAGGTAAAACTGTAAAGGCAAAGAATAAGTAAATAATTTTATTAAATATGGCTCTTAAAAAGGAAGGGAAAATTGAATTGCTCTCTTTAAATGTTAATGGACTAAATGGACCATCTAAGAGAAGGATTTTTGCTCAACTTCAAAAACGGAAATTAGATATAATTTGTCTACAAGAAACACATATTAAGAAACAATATGTTAAACTTCTGGAATGTTTAAATCTGGGAAAATTGTTCGTATCTCCTACATCACAAAAGAAAAGAGGTTTAGCACTGTATGTTAAAGAAAAATTGGACCCTAAATATATTCTTGCTGATGAGGATGGTAGGATCTTGATGGTAGAAATTACAATTAAACTTAAAAAGGTACTCTTAGTGGCAATATATGCACCAAATGACCATCAGGAAACTTTTAACCAAAAACTACATATGTTACTTTTACAAGTGGACTATCAGTCTGTGTGTGTAATGGGCGATTTTAATGCAATTGTGAATAAGGGAATCAATTACAAGATTGAAAGTAAGGGAAAAGGGGGTAGGAGGATGCTTCCAGAGTCTTGTTCCAACTTGAAGAATTCAGATTGGAGGCATAAAAACCCATCTTCGGCCAACTGTTCTTTTTATTCAAACAGACATAGGTCATGGTCTAGAATTGATATGGTTTGGATAACTCCAGAGTTAGGGCCAGATCTGATAGAAGCTGAAATGGAGACAAATGTCTGGGCGGATCATAATCCTGTATTTATATCATTGAAAGGAGCTGCAAGGACGCCCAGATGGAGTCTAGATAAAGCATTACTAAAAGATAAAAAATTTATAGAAGAGATAAGCAAAGAGATGCAAATATTCTTTCAAATAAACAAAGTGGAAGAAACTTCTTTACAGAATGTCTGGGATACAGCTAAAGCCTATGTCAGGGGACTGATAATAACCTACTCAGCAAAAATAAATAAAAGAAAAAGCAAGAACGAGGATATCCTAGAATACTACGAGACACACGCGGAAAAATCAATGACTCTACTGTTTTTAGATGCCCAGAAAGCCTTTGCTAATGTTAATTGGCAATTCATGATGCAACAGATGGACCAAATGGAGTTTGGGGGAGAATTTATGAATGCGATATCAAGCATCTATCAAAGACAATCGGCCAGGATTTTAATTAATGGAGAACGTACAAGGGCTATAGAGATACAAAAGGGTACAAGGCAGGGATGCCCGCTGTCACCCCTGCTGTTCACCGTAACTTTAGAGGTCTTGAATAGAAATATTAGGGATGACGAGGACATTAAAGGTACTAGAATTAGGGACAAAAGTTATAAATTGCAACATTCGCAGATGATTTGGTCTTTATAATAGAGGAACCTTTTGTAACAATCCCTAAACTTTTACAATGGATTGGAGAATATGGTGAAGTTACGGGGATGAAAATAAATAAGGAAAAAATAAAACTTTTAGTTAAAAATCTTACGCAAGATCAGAAAAAAAGACTCCAAGAACAAGTGGACTTGCAGATTGTCAAAAAGGTTAAATACTTGGGAATCTATCCTACAGCTAAATGCACAACTGTGAAAGCAGACAATTACGATACATTATTGAAAGGTATTAAAGGTGACCTGGAAGGATGGGCCAATTTGCAACTGTCTCTGGTGGGAAGAGTTGCACTGGTTACAAGGAACACGCTGCCAAAACTTTTGCTTTCGTTCCAAATGATCCCCGTGAAAATTGATAAAAAACATTTTGAGGATTTGAATTTTCAAATTTTGAGATTTATTTGGAGAAAAAAGAAAGCAAGGATTAAACTGAAAATGCTTCAGGAAACCAAAAAGAATGGGGGTTTTGGTTTACCGGATTGGATGTTGTACTATCCAGCGTCTATTTTAACTCGGCTAAAAGAATGGATAACCTTGCAAAATAAGAGAATTTTGTACCTTGAAGGACATGATTTGCAAGTGGGTTGGCAGGCTTATATGCGGTACGAGAAGGTCAAGTCTCATGGGACTTTTTAAAGTCACTCTATTAGAAGATCATTAATGTCAGTGTGGGAAAAGTTAAAGTCAAAATTGTATAATAAGTTACCAAGATGGCTTTCACCTATGGAAGCTTTTGTGTATCCAAATGTATTGAATTTTGAAGGGATCATAAGATATGATGATATTTTGGATAAGGATGGAGGCCTGAACCTAGATCAAGAAATACAAGAACAAGGACTCAATGTCTCTTGGTGGTATAAGGTGCAGATGCAATCAAGATATGCTAAAGATTCTAAAATATGGGGGTTTTATAAAGCCTTTGATCAAGTGATGTTAAAAACAGGTGAGAAAATGATTAAAAGAATTTATGAGTTCCTACTTGACAGGAAAATGGAAGGGGAACAGGTTAAGGAAACTATGATAACATGGGCACAAAATTTTGGATATAATATTGAATTAGAAAAGTGGCAAAAGCTATGGGAGAGAAATATTAAGGTAACTTTAGCAACTTCGTACAAAGAAAATTTATATAAAATGTTTTATAGATGGTATTTGTCGCCTAATCGGTTAGCTAAAATGTTGCCAAATATGTCAAACAGATGTTGGAAATGTAAACATGATGTAGGTACTTTTTACCATATGTGGTGGACTTGTGAATATGTGAAAAAGTATTGAATTAAAATACATAAATGGCTTGAGGAAATGCTACAAAAACCCTTAGCTTTTAAACTTGAAATTTTCTTGTTAGGTATTGTACCGGAAAATATTAGCAAACAAGAAATGTATTTGATGCTACATTTAATCACAGCAGCGAGGATTGTGCTTGCTCAATATTGGAAGAGTGAGGAACTACCCACTGAGGAACTGATTTTAAAAAAGATTCTGGACTGTGCAGAAATGGACAGATTGACTCTATTATTGAAGGAGAAAGAAGATACTGACTTCTATCAAACTTGGGGCCTTTTTTACAAGTGGCTGGAGAAACGGGACTTGGCTTAGATTTAAAGATGTCTTTACATTTTTATAAATTGATTTGAATATGATTATAGAATGTTTAAAGGATATGTTATAGGGGGCTGACCCAGTATGTCCGATGTATTTGATGATTGATTTTTTTTAGTTTTTAGTTTAAAATCTTAATAAAAAATGTGCAAAAAAATATTACTAGAGGTGTGGTCTTTATCTCACTGAAATCTAGATGACACAGATGGCCTGAGAATGAGAAAAAATTGTAGTGAACTAGTCTAGAGTCCGCTTCTAGCAGTGACTTTATCGTAATCAATTTGCTTTACATAGCTTAGGTTTGAGCCATTGTGTCAACAAGCCATGAGAACAACTCTGTCCGTTTCCCATTCATGCAGATTCAGGCAGGCACATTTGTGTAGCCATCAGCTTTAAAAGGCTGAAAACTCTGCCTCATTTGCCTAGAAAAGAGTGCTCTTTAAACTGCTACAGCACAAGTCTCTTCCTCCTCCATAGCAACTAACCTGGCAAAGGCTGTTAAGGTGCAACTAGGGCAGAGTGCCCTTTGGGGGCCAGAGGGGGTGGCATGCAAGGCTGAGCCCAGTGGCTAGTTTTTGTTTTTTTTAATGTGGTGCCTGCCATGAACTAAGGCAGCAAGCAGGAAGAGCAAAGCTTTTTAAAGAGTTTTCAGGTTGTTGCTACTAGTTACACAAATAATCTTCCTTCTGTTGTATATTTCTTTTTCAGTTTCCACTTTGGTATCATTTACACTACTGGAAAAATCCGTGGAACACAACTTTAAGGTAAGGTCACCGAACATTGAGCACTTCAAATACTGTTAAAAGCAACAAGCACTGCATAATGAGTAGTAAAGCTGTAAGGTTCGATTCTTTGTTATTTAAAGCTTTCTTTTTCATTTTTAAAGATAAAATGGGTATCTTAAATAACGAATGCTTACCAAAAGATAAGAATGGCAACAAACCAAAAATATTAAAAGTAAAACCTGTGATTGCTTTGCTGCATTGCACAATGCATGGTCCCTGCTCAGAATACAGCTTTTTAGGCTTTGGCTCAAACAAACTCTTGTGAGCCTCTCCATCACCACGAAAAATCGCAATTACATTTCAGCGAGCTTTGACTCTGGGAAACCACTGCTTCCCAAGGCTGAGTGACCTTCTTCATACTACCTGCCTCTCTCTGTGATTGGCTCTGCTGCTGTGCTGTGCACTTTCTGCTCTGAGCCCAGCAACTTATTGGAAGACATTTCCACAGGTACCCATCAAGGCACATCTAGACCCCACAGTGGTGGAGGACATCAGCCTCACCTGTGCTTCAAAACAGGTTGGCATACAGAGCAGCTGCTGGGGGTCAGGTGCATGGTCACTACTGCTCTATAGTTTGGGGTAATGGTACTTTTCAAAGATAACAAAAGCAACAAGGGGAGACAATCGAGAAACCCACAGCTAGGGATACAGCAAACCAGGAAAATCCGGCTCATTTGAGCTTGCCAGGTTTCCTGCCCATCTGATGAATGGAAGTTCGCCAAGTCACATTTTTGTTGCATCCTTTCATTTGCAAAATTTGCATACTTTTTCAAACTGCAAACAGAATTTTCACAAACTGGCACTGAGAGAGCATGTGACTTTAACACAATTAGCGCTTTTTGTGGAAGTGTCACTAAGTCTCATTCACTGTATCCCATTCAGCTGCCTCCTTAGGGTTTTTCTAGCTCTGCCAGGGACCACCAGCAGCCAGAGCAGTAACTTCTCCCACAAGTGGAGGGAATTAATATCCCCTTTACTGGTATTTTTACTGGTGATTTTCAAGGGACAGCTCAGCTTACAAGGACTTTGACCAGGCAAGACTACATATATTTCAGATTTAACTGTACACATCTTTATATCTGAAAGACCAACTATGCACACAGACATACCCACACAAATATTAATCATCAACACAAAAGCAGGTTGCTTCCCTGTAACTGATGTTCTTCAAGTGGCCATCTGTGCATTCACACATATGGGTGCTGCGCCTGCGCAGTGCCTATGTCAGAAAGATTGAAAGCTAACGGTTTTTGGCAGGAAAACTCCGCTCCCCTCCCCCTCCATAGTATGTATAGAGTGGAGTGTTCGCCATTTTGCTCAGTCTTTGAAGACCGATCGTTTGCCTCCTTGTGGGAGACAAATTCATTAGAGCAAGTATCATCGGTACCATAGATAGAAAAAGGTGGTACTGGTGAAAAAATCAAATCCACTCACCGACACCAAGCGGGGCCGGCGGGTGGGTTGTGTGAATGCACAGATGGCCACCTGAAGAACATCAGTTACAGGTAAGCAACCTGCTTTTCTTCATCGTGGCCTCTGTGCATCACACATATGAATGATTAGCAAGCTTACCAAAATGGGTGGGGGATGGTGTCATCATTGAAGGACCACAGAGAGAACAGCTCTCCCGAAGGAACAGTCTCTTCTGGCATGCACATCAAGGTGGTAGTGCTTGGCGAAAGTGCACGGAGTAGCCCAAGACGTGGCTTTGCGGACCTCTTGGATTGGGATACCCAGAGCAAATGCAGAGGAAGCTGCTACTGCCCTAGTAGAGTGACCCCTCAGAACAACAGGTAAGTCAATCTTCGCAAGTTGGTACGCCAATACGATGGTTTGAACTATCCATTTTGACAGTCTCTGAGATGAAACAGGTAATCCTTGGTCCTGTTCAGAATACTTCACAAATAGTCTATTGGAACGTCGAAGAGATTCTGTGCGTGATCTGTAAAAGGCCAGGCAGTGTCGCACATCTAAAGTATGCAAGGATCTTTCGATCAGGTTCAACGGTGATGGAAAGAAGGCAAGTAAGATGATCTCTTGATTCAGGTGGAATGGTGTGGCCACTTTAGGCAAGAAGATAGAATCCATTCTCAAAACCACCTTTTCCTTATGAAAGTTTAGATAAGGTGGTTCTATTCGAAGAGCACAAAGTTCACTGGCTCTGTGAGCTGATGTAACTGCAACAAGAAAAGCTGTTTTCCATGACACAAGACGTACATCAACAGTCGTTAAAGGTTTGAAAGGAGGTCTTGTAAGTGCTTGAAGAACAACTGAAAGACTCCATGTAGGCATGACAGGTCGAATAGAAGGATGAAAATTTTGCAGTCCTTTAAGAAACCTCCTTACAAGAGGATGTGAAAACACTGACGATCCCTGTAGCATACCATGGTAATGTGATACAGCTGCTGCATAGACTTTAATGGATGAAGGTTTAAGTCCCGAACGATGTAGTTGTAAATGAAACTGAAGAATGTTTTCCACCGAGGCTGCCGCTGGAATAAAGGAACGTGATTCCGTGAAAGATAAGAATCGGCGCCACTTCGCTGCATAAGACTTTCATGTTGATGGTCTTAGCGTAGACTCGATAATCCTTTGAACATCTGGGTCTAAAGAGCTCGGTCCCAATGGTCCATCTGTCGGTACCGAGGCATTAAGGAAGCTGACATGGTCATGAGTTGAAGTACTGACTGAACTAGTAGACCTCGGGACCGAACGAACATCATTAGTCAATAAACTCACCACGCTGTGAGGTTCAATGAGGGTAGGTCCAGGTGATGGACAGCACCACCTTGTTATGAGATCTGGTCTTGACGGGAGGTGAAGAAAGGTGTCCGAAATCCAAAGGAGGGTGGAAAACCATGCTTGACGAGGCCACCAAGGTGTTATCAGGATTCCTGTGGCACCGTCGTGTACGATCTTCGAGACGACTTTCGTTAGTAGTGGAATAGGCGGAAATGCATAAATTCTGATGTTCATCCAAGGGATTATAAGGGTGTCTCCCATCGATCCCGGTCCTATTCCTGCCCTGGAACAGAATCTTTTGCATACCCTGTTCTTGTGGGTAGCAAACAGATCTATGTCCGAATGTCCCCACAGCTGGAAGAGTTGGCTGCAGACCTGGCGATTTAACTCCCACCCATAGGTCATCGACATGTGCCTGCTCAGAGTGTCGGCTTCCTCATTGTCGGTCCCGGCAAGATGGACCGCTAATAGAGTTATACCCCTCGGGATGCACCATTCCCAAATGTCCATGGACAGATGAGCTAGGGCAATGGATTTTGTTCCGCCCTGCTTGTTGATATAAAACACCACGACTATACTATTGGATGTGATCAGGACAACTTGCTGATGGACAGTGTCCTCGAAGGATTTAAGTGCTTTGAAAATTGCTAGGAGTTCGAGGTAGTTGATGTGTCTCGACGACTTCTGTCAGTTCCACGTGCCCTGCGACCGGAGTCCCGCACATACCGCGCCCCATCCAATCAGCGAAGCATCGGTATACAGAGTCAGAGTTGGGGGGGGCCTGGAATGGGGTACCCACATTTAAATTGGTATGGATAGTCCACCAAGTCAATGTCTGCCGAACCGCCAGGAGCATTCGGAATGGTTTGTCGGGGGAATCTCGTTGCGGACGGAAGTTCTTGTTGAACCAGAGTTGAAGAGGACGTAACCGCAACCTGGCGTGTGGGACAATGGCAACAGTTGCAGCCATATGGCCCAAAAGTCTGTGAATTGAGAGCGCTGAGACGACTTTGTCCTGTAGAATCCAAGAAATACAGGTGCAAAGGCTGTCGTGACGAGCTGGGGGGAGGAAAGCTCTCACTACCGTGGAATCGAGACAAGCTCCAATGAAGTCTATCACCTGTGTAGGAACAAGGGACCATTTTTCATGGTCAATGCATAGTCCTAAATCGTCCAATAATGCGCAAGTCACCTTGACAGCCAACAAAAGACCATCGCGGGTCTGTGAGACTATCAGCCAGTCATCCAGGTAAGAATACACCTGGATGCCCTGGAGCCGTAAGTGTGCACACACTGGGGCCATACATTTCATGAAGACCCTCAGAGCAGTAGCTAATCCGAAAGGGAGGACATTGAATTCATACATGTCAGTTCCTATGGTGTAAAGCAGAAGACGGCTATGACATGGATGGATCGAAATGTGGAAGCAAGCGTCTTTCAGATCCAGTAAGGCGAACCAATCCTCTTTCCTCAGCAGCGGAAGGATATTTTGAAGGGTAGTCATCCAAAATTTCTTTGGTTTGATAAATTTGTTGACATTTCGGAGGTCCAAGATCAGACGAAGACCAGCATCCCATTTAGGGACCGTAAAATATCTAGAATAGAATCCATGAAGCCCCTCAGAGCTGGAGAGTCGTCAAATCGCACCCTTACGAAGCAGTTGATGTACTTTGTCTGCTAATACCAGGGAGCGTGGTGTAAAGCAAATCAGGCTCGACAGCGGGACGGTATCGAATTCTATTCTGTATCCGAGCTGGATGATGGATAAGACCCACCGATCAGATGTGATGGACTCCCAAATGGCGAGTCGGCCTTGCAGCCATTCCCCAAAAGGGAGAGGGAAAGGTAGGTATTGAGGTGGAGGAGAGGTTCGCCTGTCCCATCAGCGGTGACGTTTTTCATTTTCAAAGCGACGACGACCCTGTTGGAAACGCTGCTGGGGTTGTTGCCTTCTGTGTTGTTGTCGCTGATGGTATTGCCTCTGCGGAGGCTGGTACCGGTAAGATGGATGGGACCAAGCCCACTTACGTTTTTGTTGTCCTGACAGTTCCATCCGTCTTGCCATCATGCGGGACTCATGGATGGCTTTGAGTTTATGGTCCATACGTGAGTGAAAAAGACTGGAGCCATCGAAGGGCATTTCTTCTATGCGCCTTTTCATCTCATCGGGGAAGTTACAATTCCTCAACCAGGCATGTCTTCACAGCAAAATGGCCCCGACTAGAGCTCTCGAATCCGTATCCATGTGGTGGCGAGCTGTGGACAATTGTTGGATGGCCACCTGCATACCCTCTTTGATGAAGGTCCTAGCCAAATCCCATTGCTGTTCTGGCAGGGAGGCAACGACGTTGTTCAGCCTTTGCATAATAAAAAGCTGATACCTGGCCAAGGTAGCTTCATAATTGGACATACGAAGGCCAAGTCCCGCAGCTGTGTAGACCCGGTGTGCCAAGGTAGCAATTTTGCACCCCTCCTTATCCCAGGGGGTGGAAGAAAAGAAACACAGGGTAGTAAAGAGGGATAAGATAACATTTTTGGGCTTTAAGTAAAGACGAAGAAAAGGAGAAGGTATATCAAGGGAATAATAACTTGGAGTAATAGTAACGAAGAGCAACAAGAACAATAAGAATAAAATAGCAAATACTGAAGTCAGAGCAAGAGACGAACAGGCATGAGGCACAGTGAACGGCAGTCGCAAAAGACTGAGCAAAATGGCAGACACGCCGCTCTATATATACTATGGAGGGGGAGGGGAGCAGAGTTTTCCCGCCAAAAACCATTAGCTTTCAATCTTTCTGGCCTAGGCACCGCGCAGGCGCAGCATTCATATGTGTGATGCACAGAGGCCACGACGAAGAACTGTTCAATTTTCTGGGATTAAAACAAATGAAAGGGAATGTTTTTGAGGCTCAGAAAAGGGGAACAAAAAGGGGCAGAGATCAGAGTTGGGGGCAGGACACAACACAGATTCTACCATGAAGGAGGCTGGGATATTAGTTGGAGGATTCTGGAGCAGGGAGTGAGAGAAAAACCCATGGGGAGCCTGAACATCTGTTGGGTGGCTTGTTTGCTGAGGTCTTACTTGCGTGAACCCATCAAACATCATAAAATTGAACAACAATTTAAACAGCTAAAAAGCATTTGCAATAAGATATTGGACCTTTAAAAAAAATCTGGCTAATGCCCCATCATATGCCATGAAATTCCTGGGAGAAGGAGGCAGTCTTATCCTGATACTGGGAAGATGACAATGTTGGTGGCAGGTGAATTACTGTGTGAACCAGAGCCATGATCTCATCATCTCCATTTGTAGTGCAGATTCCACCACCCAGAAAGCCCCTTCTTTGGAGGAGTGTCTCCGATGTTAATGGTGGTGTCCCAGTAGGTTCATGTCATACATAGGCCACTTCCCAAACTTTGCTACCACTGAAAGAACGGTATCCTGTATCAGTTCCACTGAATTGTACATGCACCTGCACATATGTATGAGCATGCACTGAGGCACTGAGCCAGCAGCATATGGAGTCTTTGGGGCTAAAAAAAAATTGTGCACTCCTTAGGCCTAGATGGCTATGCAGCTTACAAGAAACCTGATTAAATGTTTAATCCTGTCACTGCTCTCGAGAACATCATAATCTTTTCCCCTTTTTGTTCCCATGCTTTGGACAAAGAAGAAACAAAGTCAGACCTATTGACCACTGAGACTCCAGAACTGCACACACATAGAGGACTGAATATTACCACTAAGTGCTTGGAGAATACAATCAATTTCCTTCAGAAAATGACATCCGCAATCAATCTAGCAGAGCCCCCATGATGCAGTTGCACTCTTCGGGCTAATAAAGAACATCAAGCATAGCACCAAGCACACTGATGTTTTATGTCTGCTACAATGCATTTCAGGGCTTCCCTTTAATGCATGTTTCGATATTTGATATCATTAATGCAGCTCTGAGACATCTAACCTCCTGCTGCTATTCAGTGAAGTGGAAGCAATGGCAACTTATCTCTTGTGTGATTCCCATTTCTGCTAATTGAGGCATGATGGATGTGTGCATTTCTTGTAGATTTTTGTAACGCACGGGACAGTTGTCATAAGCTGCCAGCTTGAACTGGTGGGGCGGAAGGAAACATGTCCTCTGGGGAATGGCTGGCTCAATATTCTCAGTTCCATCATGTGACCTTTCTATTAATAGAGGCTGAAAAATCATAGGTCATGCAGCCATTAAATGACATGAAGAGCAACATCAGGAGGACAGGAGGGATTATCCCTTTTGAAGGAGGAAGAGGCAAAAAATATTTCCACCATTCTTTTTTACCCACTC
This sequence comes from Varanus komodoensis, assembly GCF_004798865.1. Lineage (NCBI taxonomy): Eukaryota > Metazoa > Chordata > Lepidosauria > Squamata > Varanidae > Varanus > Varanus komodoensis. The sequence goes on along the minus strand of NW_025335268.1, from coordinate 109,896,929 downwards.
AGTATGTACCCAGCAGCACTTTGGACAGGCCAAAATTTCCAGGGTTAGAATCTTCTGTTTTAAGATCCTTTAGGCCTTAGAATTGCACTCGTGCTAGTTTATACAATCTTTAGAGAGGAGGAATCCATCCTTGCACAGGCTCTTGACCCGCAAGAAACTAAAATAGTCATCCACCAGTAGCCTCTAGCTTGGATTATTATAATGCATTGTGCATGAAGGTATCTCTGAAGATTACCTGGAAACATCTGGTAGCACAGAACAGAGCGACAAGTTTGCTTAATGGGACTTGTAACCTTGACATTTGACTCCCGTGCTGTCTTAACTGCTCTGACTGCCAGCCAGTTTCTGGGCTGATTCAAAATATTGGTGCTGACCTTTAAAGCCCTAAATGGCTTAGGACCAGCATATCTGAAGTGGTGCCTTCTACTCTATGTCCCTGCTTGACTTAAAAGACCTTCTTTGGATCTCTTCTCGGGTTGCCACCATCCACAATGGTGCAAAAGGCAGCTACCAGGAAAAGTCCCTTCTTAGTTATGGGTCCCTATCTGTGGAATGCCCTTCCCGGGGAGATCTGCCTTGTATTGTTATTTATTTATTTTATTTATTTATTAAAACATTTTTATGCCGCCCCATTCGCCGAAGCCTCGGGGCGGCTTACAACAAAAAAATAAAATAACATTTTAAAATACATACAATAAAATACAAATATATAATATAAAACATACACTATAAAACAAGCCGCCCTGGCCAAATAAAATTCAATAATATTAACATTTAAAATACTGCTTAAATAAAAAGGTCTTCGCCTGGCGCCGAAAAACAAATAACGACGGCGCCAGGCGGACCTCTCTGGGGAGCGCATTCCATAACTTAGGCGCCACCGCTGAGAAAGCCCTCCTCCGAGTAACCACCCTCCTAACTTCTTCCATGGAGGGCTCCCGGAGAAGGGCCTCTCCCGCCGATCTCAGGGGGCGGCTGGGCATATAAGGATGTAAGCGCTCCTTCAGCGCTCCTTATTGTGCCCATTTAGATGCCAGGTTAAGGGAGATATTTCTCTTTAAGTGGACATTTAATCTCCTGTTCTGAATATTCATTTTACTGTCAAATCTTCAATGTTTTATATTGAATTGTTTTGATACTATACTATGTTGCTGCTAGGTTTTATATATGAAAACAGAATGCATTTCCAGTTTGACAGTATACAAAATCTACTAAATAAACAAAACACTTCCAAGTTAAAATGCTGTTTGCAACACCAGATCAACAATGTACTTATATCCACAACAGAATATACACAATGTGGGTTGTTTTGCCAGGCAAAATGCACAGTACCTCTTGCTTTCCACAGGAAGTTTACTGTTTTCTTGAACAGGTTCCTGGGCTTCAGTAGCTGGTTCTGGAGTCAAGGATTTTAGGTCAGAAACAGCTGTGATGGTGCTGTCAGTATCTTGGCAATCCCCCAGTTGAGAAATGCTGCAAGATATTCATGGCATCATGATCACAAAATAGAAATTTTGTAAAACTGTATTTCATATATTACCACAGTAAGGGCAGCTTAACATTGGCACCTGGTGGAAAGTCTGGACTGAATGCTGCCCCACTGCTGAAATGAAGCAGCTGTAGATCTGAACAGAAATGTCATAGGAAGCCCAAGTACCAAGAGAAATGGTGACATCAGGGTTTCGAGATAGTTTTCACTTGGATCAACAAAACTGTCATCATAATTATCTATTTGTTTGTATCAGGCTGTGAACAGCCATTTTGCACCCACAACAGCAAGACAGGCAGCATCCAAGAAGTGATTATTTAGATCAGACTCTATCAGCCTTCCCCAACCTGGTGTCCTTCAGATGTGTTGAGTTGTGATAGCTGGAGACTGTAACAGGGCTTGTAATCCAACATTCTCCAGAGGGTACCATGTTGGGTGGGAGGAAACATTCAGATATCAATTCTACTGTAGATGATGATTCTACTGTAACAACTGATTATGGGACTTCAGTTCCTTCTACCTAACACTTGCACTGGGCTCAGAAGTTTTTAGATTCCATTGTAATGCTGAGACGTGAATATTGTATCAGGTTACTCTGATATTTTGAATTATACATACATTTTGATATTTCAAGTTTGTGAGTTTTGATCATATGAACATACCTCTAAGGTATAATTATGGAGCAAGTGAATACAGAAGATAAAAATTGCATGTGTGTATTTTTGTATAGGAGTGCCCTCTATTGATAACAGACTAAACAGCACTTGAATAATGCTAGCATTACAGTGCAGGCATTTGTGGTTGTTCAAAAGGCCGAATGTGAATGAGAAAAGGAAAAAGTTCCATAAGCCACCATCAGATGTGCATACAAAATAATCATTATTCCATCCACTTCAGAACAAACAGTCCAAATAGGAATGTACCATGGCAACAGAGATGATGTTCAAACACAGGCAAATACCAAAGGGGGAAGCAGTACTACTTCCCTGCAACAAAAAAGGACAAAGAAACAGAAGGGGAAGAAGATTATTATAGCACCCTGACGCCTAAATATGGAGTTTCCCTGATGGAACAAGCCACTCTGGGCAAACTTTGCCTGCTTGTCATTACAAATCATCAAGGAATTTGAAGCAAGGGAGCGGTTGTAGGGGGTTGGGAAGAATGGGAAGAAACCCATTTAATTCTTTGCAGGAATCATTCTGTCAGCATCATGATTTATGTTCCGGAACTGACTTAAAGTATTTTTAAGTGCATACTTAAAAATTCAAACCACCACACACCAATACATATGGCACATATAATCAGTGCACAAAAACCTGAGCATGTTTTGCTATCAACCCATGTAATAATCTGGGTGTTCCAGTCTGTACCCCACAACAAGTTTGCAATTTTTTCCTGTTCCTATTCAGAACAGTGCTATTTCATTCTTTCTACACAGACTTTTTGTATTCTCTCCCCTTCCAGGAATGGCACTCCCTGTGCATTCAGTGCTTGGATAAATGCCATCTCTCTTCTTTCATCACTTTATTAGCATTAGCATTAATCATTCCTGGATCAGCATCAGTTTGCATATTTATAAGTGCCCTCTAAATGTTTGGATTATGACTCCAAGTATTCCAGACCACTGGCCAAGTATTCCAGGTATTCCAGCTGAAGTCCAAAACATCTGGGCATCAACTTTGGGAAAAGGTGTTAAGTGGTAAGAAGAAGCCAACTGTGGTGCTAATTCTAGATGCTAGAAATTGTCCACATTCAGACTGCATACTTTCTTGCTTTGCATAAATAGAATCATTTCTTATAATTGGGGAGAGATGGATGGGAATCAAGTCTCAGCTATGAGAGCTGATATCTTGTTTAAAAAAAAATTAAAAACCTTTCCAGGTTCCAGAATTAGATCCAGATAGCTGAAGACTCTACCCATCTAGGCACAATCCATACATTCATCATAGTTATGTATGTATAAATATGAAAAGGCTGTTATCTGGTAGTAGGGAAAGCAGAAGCATCAAAAGAATAAGACAAACTGGGTAAAGTAGAGGGACAAGACTTCTATTTGGTATCACAGATGAATGGATAAATGGTTTCTTTCTAATTTATCTTTCCACACTATGTGCCCATAAAGCCAAAATCCTTTCAAAGCATATAGAAGTGGCTTTCCCATAGGTGTTCTTCATATACTAGACCTTTAGAGTGTGCTGTAAGTATGTTTTACCTAAAACAGGTTTCAGGGGTAAAACTTAAGTTGGCTTTGTGGAGAACTTTTGAAACATCAAAGTGTTACTTGTCTAGAAGAAATGAATATAACAGCCCACCAATATGCCTAGAACACAAATCATGGTTTGGACTCAAAATTTAAGCTTATACCAAACTGTGATTACATGGTCTGTATGGACACCCATACTACATAAAAAAGGTGCAGCAAAACTCAGTGCTCCCTTCATTGCTTCCCTCCTTTTGGCATATAAAAAGAAATAAAATACTTCTACTTTTTATTTTAAACCAAGATTCTCCATTGTTTCCAAGCTTTGGGAAACCTTATTAGTTAAAGAAGGCAGGATGAAACCAACGTTTATGGTCCCATTTATTCACTAACTAGAATTAAAACTAATCTGGGTTACTAGAGTTTGTTTCTATCAGATTACTGTAGTTTAAAAGTAAAAGCAAATGTTTAACCTCTTCCATACAAAAGAAGATAACAGCAGACAGGGAAGTGCATCAGTCTACAGTTTGTCACAATTGCATCCTACTATATCTAAACCACCCCTACAACTTCTGAAAAAGAAAAATATCTTTAAGGAAAGGTATTTCCGTCATAATCCAAAAGCTAAAAACAACTGTAACATTGTCTTCGTTAATCTGGAAAGACCCTCAATATAATAAATTCAATGATATTATTTTTCTCGTTGACCTTTCCCAAACTTACATGGGATCACAAGAGAATTTGTTCCCATGTATCACCCAGCTTGATTCCTGAAATCAAGCCAATGCTTAGCTTATGTACACAGCTATACTATAGTCAGAGAAACTTACAATTATTTCTCCTACAATTTTACCCACTGATTAACTTCCTGGGTTTTTTCCCTTGGCTAAGTTTTCCACTGACCTTATATGGTAATGACATGAAATATACTGTAAATAGCCATATGCAGACTGTGAGGTACCAACTTTATAGTTATTTCAGACAAATATATGACTTCTACAATTAAATGCTGGGAAACAGAGAAAACCACACAGAAATGCTGCATCAGAATTCCTGCAGATTAGATTATAGCCTGATAGCCTCACCTTTTTGTTTTAATAAGGAATAAAACAACACATGAATTCATCTGTATCTGTGGGAGAAATTATATTGGCTCTTGTGTCACATTTCAAATTAACATGTTTATTAACTTGTCAGCAAGATGAAGAGAACATTTTATGGCACAAGGGCATCAAAGCTGTACTCTACATTGGGTTACTTCACAGCAGCCATCTCTAAGGTGCCCTTCAGCTCATGTATAAAATGGTATTTTGTCAGCAACCATAACTTGTTAGCTTCTCAGATTTAACATTAAGACAGCAATTTCTGTTACTCTAGAACACACACACACACACACACACTGATGTATTCACCCAGAAATGCAGCTAGATCCACGAGGTGCGAATCAGGTGGCAGGAAAAGACCAGCAAGAGTTTTATAGGCAAGGTCCTTTGTCAGATATTTAAATTATCTGATCCAGCAGAGCATGCAGAGCACATCCCAGAAGGCTGCATGCACATAGCCATGTAAAAGAAACTGGAATCCTGCCAACCAGCTGTTTGGCAACTAAAGATGAACAGAAGGAAACTGAATCTAACTTCCCTCCCAACCTTTCCTCCCAAAGAGAAGGCCCCTGCATTTCGCAGTGCAGTTTTGGCTCTAGGCTTGAAATAGGGAATTGCATATGGCGCACCGGGTTTCTTTTCATGTGTGGCCCTGGATCAGGGTGTTTGCCACTAAGGCACCACTAGGGATATTCAGATTTTGTTAATTCCACACAATGTTTCTTGCATTGTCTTGTATTCCATCTTCCACTCTATGACAGTACTGGATATTTGTAAAATCAGAAGGCCATTTTATTAGTGCTAATTCACATGAGCATTAACATACATTTGCCCAAATGCTGCAAGGCATGTTAGTTCATGTGAAGGAATGAGCTAACACAATGACTATCACAATTGTTCCCAAAAGTAAAAGACTGTCCTACAAGTCCACAGATTCTGCATGTCTGAGAAAGCCAGTTTGCTGTATAATTACAGTATAAGTATCTGAACTCACTTGGTTGCATTGCATATTTCTCCAGTATCCCTAGGTACCAAGGGATTCTTCCCTAGTTTTGCTGCAGAAACCAAAGGCTAAACTATCTCCAGCAGCATGGGATCCAAGTAACAAATATGAAGCTACTGCAAAGGCCATGGACAAGACCCTTCCCTAGCCTGGGGCTGCCACCTAGCACTGTATTCTCAGCCAAGCTTACTTCTACCAGCTGAGTCCTGACTAGAAGCTACCCCACGTAAGTAGCTAAGCCACTTTCAATCTCCACCTGCATGCCCCCCTTGCTCCTCCAACCAGAACCCCACATATTTTGGGGGCTAACTTGGGCTCAGAAGCATTCAGATCTGCTGCTGCTGTCATTGCTCCTATCTAGTTCAACTCTAAACACAACTCTTTTGAAACTGAACCCAGTATATCAACATTTACAGTTTAAAAAAAATTGTTTACCACTATAAGCATTTCCCTTCAAAGCAAATCAAACAAAAATCCTTCCAATGAAAGGAGATTTTGAAAAACAGCCATTTCAAAGGTTTACAGTGCAACATCTTTCTCCATATTTGTACTTTGGTATGATACCTGAGCAGGAAGTGATTCAGAAAAGATGTGTTATAAACAGAAAATCCACTAAGTTCTTGACTCCTCTTTACAAATCTTTTTGTGCAAAAATCAAGTTCTTCTGTACTGCATGAGACAAACCATTCTTGCAGTGAAACAAGAACACCAAGATCTTTTCCAAAAGGAAACAAGTGTGGCTTTGCACATTCTAAAACCAGTATTTTAAAAATGGATAGTCATTGTTGATTTGTTTTAATCTAACTTCTGCTATGAACTCTCTGACTAGCCTTACATCAGTCCGTTATTTTTCACTCTTATCTAAGATGAGGGCTACCACTACAAGGGGCTTTATACGACCAAACTGAGGTAAGACATTGAAACACTTCATGCTTTTGTTTTTCGCCCTATTAATTCTCAAACAGTTTTAATATAGAGCATTCCTTTTTGTGTCTGACTTTTGGTGCCCAACAAAATGCCAATTATTTGGCTTGGTAGGTGGGTTCCTGTGCATGTGCACACAAGAACACGGTGTTAGGATTGAGGTAAATGGATGATAAAAAATAAAAGCAACGTTTCTTTTTCTTCTTTCCTTTCACCCCCACAGTGTCTCCTAACTAAAGTCCTACTCACTGACCCTCTATGCCCAGAGAAGGAAGTAGGGCAGTCACTATGTCAGATCACAGATTAGTACTGCCCTTACATCTGAGAAGCTGTTCCCTTGGTTATCATTACCTGAGTTGGCCAATCTTTTGAACACCAATGCAGGCCCATCAAAGGTATTCACTCAAAATACCTGGGTTGAAGGGTACTCCCAAGAGGATTGCAACTTTAAGAGGTTATCTCAGTCATGTCTACTCAAACAATGGTTACAACCAGGCTCAGGATATATAATTCTGACTTTAGCCTCACTAAACATCGTCAGAAAGTATCAAGCAGAGACTCCATTAACTGCAACTTAAGTATTATACTGTTAACGAACAAATACAAACTACTACATTTCAGAAATGCTCATTTCTTCAGACAGCCCTAAAATGTACCATATCTCATAGTTATCCTCTGTTACAGGGAAGTATCTCTGGACTGTATTCAAAAGAACGAAGGGTCCACTTTAGGAGCATACTGAATAAGTGCTGGTCACACTCATGTTAAATTTGAGTCCTGGCACAGCTCGCGAATGTCATCTAAATGCCCTTAAACAGGCAAGTCTGGTGTGGAATGGAGCGTGGGTAGGAAAAGGAATGCTGCATGTGGCCAAAGAGGCATGCTAGCCACTTCACAACAGTTGCTCTCATGCTCTAACAGAGGGCGGGTAAAGAAATTCCTTTCACTGGATGCTGAAGTTTACAAAATTTGTGGATGAAAAATGCATGCAACTGCCTAATTCGATGTTTGGGCCTCCTCTGCAGCTGCCTCCCCAAACCTGTGCCCTCCAACTCTCAGGATTCCTGCAGCCTGACAATTCTCGAGCTGTACCAGTGTGGCACCGTGGTGAACATGCTGGACTGGGATAAGGAGATCCAGGCTCTATTCCTCATTCGGACGTGAAGCACACTGGGAGATTTGGAGCCAGTCACTCATTCGTGGTCTAGCATACTTCATACAGGCTGCCTTTGGCTCCTCAGAAGAAAGGCAGAATATAAATGCAATTATCACAGCATAAAGTAATGCTAGCTGAGGCTGATTGGAGTTGAAGGCCACAACAGCAGGACAGCAACAGCTGGGAGGAACCTGCTCTACAGCTCTGCTATATTTCAGAGTCATAACAGAACTATGACCTAACATAGCATCACACATCATATGTAGGAAGCAGAGATGATCTTGCAAGGACAGCCATTCAGATTTAGATTTATGAATCATCAAATTACACCCAGCTAGTTAAACAGAATGTAGCCCTGAAAAGCAGCTAAAGACACTTTGATTATTACATGAATAATGCTTTGAAATAAACACCTGAAGAACTGCTTGTGCTCATATGTGCATTGTCTTCAGCAGAGGACTTCCTACTCCTGTATGGACATTCTCAATGGCAGTTCCCCAGTTGCGGGACATTCGCCAGAGTGCTTCACCCAGCACCCACCTTATCATGCCTTCATTGCCAGAGGAGTATGTCCTTAGATACAATTTTAATCCTTTGATTGTTTTGATGCTGGTTTGACAATTCTGCGACTTTGACTATTTACACTATTATTACACTATTTCTTTGTATATACATTTTATTTATTTTCATTTTCATGTTTACATTTACTTTTTTGCATTTATATTTTATCTACTCTTTCACTCTTTTTCTAATCACCTCAGACTTTGATTGAAGGGTGGTATAAAAGGATCAGTCATAAATAGAGGCAGATATGCACCACTTCTAAACTTCTCTTCCACAGCTGCCTATTTGCCAGAACACCAGGTGGCATGCATTCAAAGCAATCTTCAACCAGGAGGGAGCAGCCCACTTCCCATGGGCTGCACAGAACTCCCCAGTCCAGCCTCCCCAAGAGCTGCTGCTGCAAAAGCCTCCCTGCTGACGTCAGAGGCAGGGTCGCTGGGCGCCTGGAGAGAGAAACAGCAGCTTCTCCCAGCTCCGCTCTGCAGGTTTCCTCCTGCTAACAGTTGCAACAACTGCAGCAATTACTATGGAAATGCCTGGACCTCTGCCTTCAAGATTGTTACATTTCACCACTCCTAAAACCAAGATAAATAAAGTTGGAAAACAAAAAGTCTTTAAAAAACAGTTGCAGCTTGGGGAGAATTAACAAACAAGCCTGCAATAGGATAGAGAAAACTGCAAACCTGAGCATAGGCAGGACCGCTTGATTCTGGGTTCCAGAGCACCAAGTGGCCACCAAGACAAACCTGCACTAAGTGCTTAGCCATCTCACCTCTCACGTACATTTTGAATATGCCTAGTGGGGTCAGTGGGACGTCTGTCCTAGCAGGCGTGGACAGGATTGGGCTGAAAGCTGGTTTCAGGCATAGCTTCCCAAAGAGCAGGCCAGCTAAGGAGAGGAGGTCACATGTGCCCCAGCCATTCTAGATGGGTGGGCAGTGTCACGCCTTGTCCTGTTGGTCCCTCTTCTTGCTTCCTCCCAAAATAGGCAGGAAAGTGAGTGGCGTTCAAGACAATTTCAAGAAGGGGTGACAAGGAGAGAGAATCTGTCCTCACAAGGAACCTAGGCAAGAAAGCATCTGCAGATCTTAAATGGACAGCAGGAGCGGTTACACCAGGTAATCTTGGGAAGCAATACATCTCTTGCCTACCAGATCCCCTTGAAAGAACTGGGGACTTTTGCTGGGGTTTCTCACACACTCCTCGAGAGAACAAGTCCTGGTATTGGATTCACACAAACACACACAACACTTATAAAGGAAAGTTTATTCAGCAGCAGGCACAAGCTTTTGACCTGGTGCTGTCCAGATAGTGGATATTCCTACAGAACTCCAGTCTTACTTCATATTTCTAAAGTACTGCCTAACAGAGAGAGAAATTAACAGAGGGAGGAGTGTGTGTCCTGCAGGGTAGACAGGGAGTCCCTCATGTGGGCAGGAAGAGCACAAAGTCTGTCCGTCAGAGCTTGCCCCCTCCCAAAATTTTCTAAGTCCCTGTTCTTCATACTATTTATCTCTGCTCCCCAAGAAATGGCAGGCCCAGGTCATCTAGGACTTTGGGAATAGGCCAGCTAATACACACTCCAGAAAAAAACCATCCCTCATCTGCTTTGTTATATGGGGTGAAATTTTGCTGACTGCAGCCCTGCCTTCATATGCGAGAAAACACAATATAGGGGCTTATATTTAGCATCACTAGCAATGCCTTTCCATGCATCTTCACAATGCCAAATCAATACTGAGTCTACAGAAATGCCCTGTCATACATGCCTGTCCTTTATTCAAGGACACCACTGCTCCAGAGAACACAGGCCCAATATTTTATGAAAACTTGACACAAATCCAGCTCAGTCACAGCCCAGCCATGGTTTTGCAAGGTCTCAACTTCTGTATTTTTTCATCCACAAGAGTTTGACTCAAGTTTCAGCACAACTGCCCTTCCCACCGCAAGCATTTTTACTAAATTGACCTCTAGTTTAAACTCCCACTCAATGCTATATTTGGTACTGAACTAAATGATACTTAATTGTGAGTAGACATGCATAGCATTGGACCATTAAAGCACAATACTATGCATGCTTACAATAGGGAATATATAGCTTATTTGGGAACAGGTGTGCCTGGACTCAGGCTTAAGCACCCATTAATTTTGATGGAACAGATGGATGTGTAAACTTCTCAGACTGGTTTGAACCAATAAAGTCTTACATACCTAACAGACATTGATACTGATGTCCCCCAATGATGATGATGATGTTTATATATGTATCAGAACGAGCTGTCGTAACATTCTGAGATCATAAACAGGCTATTTGCACTTGGAGGGCACAAGGTAAGTGCTTTTGAAATGCTTCATGTTAAACAAAGAAACAACCAAAACCTCACTGCAAAGAGAAAGCGCGTCCCTCACAGAGAGCTCTTCTAGCCATGTCTCTTTCCCAACACAGAGGCATAACACCACCTCAACCACCCGAGATCATGAAAAACAGAGGTTTGGGAGATACTCCCACAATTCTCCCACAGTGTTCCAAGCAGGGTACCCAGAGTTTTTCTGGGGTGCTTGGAAGCCCCAACTGTTCCCTTAGCTGTGCAATTTACCTTAAGCAGAGATAACCCATGAAGAAGCAGCAGAACCTGAGGGAAAACTCGGGCAGGGGGAGAAATGTGAGACGCTTGTGATTTAAAGGGACAGACCACCATCTCATATGGGGTTTCTCCAAGTTTGGAAGCATCATGCTAGCAGGTAGGGAAGGAAGCTTTTCTTAGCTGTCCCCAAGTGCTGCTGGGAAAGTAACATCCACTGACCCCTTGGCTAGAGTAGTAAACCTTCCTGACACCCTCACCAAGGGGCTCTCTCACGCAACTTTACCATGGATGATTTCGCTGGCTGGGTTTAGACAACACAATATGCCACAGTGGGCTTATTAAACTCTACCCTGATACATGGCTTGTCAGGGGAAAAGTGCTGGCTGCAGACACCATGCTAACTACTATGGCTTAATGTGTTAGGCAAACCCAGTCACTATCTAACAAGGATTAAGGTACAAAACTTTTTGTTTGCATTAGACCCTAGTCTGGTAAATATGCACTTTTCATAAAACTATGATGCTGTTGGAGTGCTGATCTAGCCTTTCAAACAAGAAAAAGGGGTGCCAACACCAACAAGACTACAAATTGCAGCTGGACCAAGATCTCATAATTTGAGGAACCTTTCTTTAACAGATTAAGTATATTTTTACAGCATTGGAATACTCAAATTTCCTGATAGTCACATAAAGACATGAAATCAATATCAAGTCTGCTTCTCACCATGGAACTATAGAACAGCTATCCTGCAAGATCTGAAGCTGCACTTACTCAAAAAAGCAGAAAGAATAATATAATCTGGAAAAATGTCCAGAAGTGTTTCCAGAAACACTGGATTCAAATATTGCCCAAAGTCACAACCACATTGATCCCAGGATACTGCAAAATTACGCTGCCTAGCAATGAACAAAGTATCCATAACTCAGGAGATTTAACTTGTTCTGGGAAACTGAACTTCAGAGTACTGCCTCTGGTTTAAGTTATACAGGTTATCATAGAAAAATGCAACAAGGAGGGAATTGTTCACACATCAAACAACTATTCTTGATCACTCAGGTGACCTTCCACGTGGCAAGGAAAAAAGGACTCCTTACCTCAGTTTTAAGCCACTGCTCTGGTGCCTTTGCCAGTTTAAGATCAATATTTTTGTTGCACTAACTTATTTATGAATATAGGATTTTGAGATTTTTTATTACTTATTTGGGAGCACAGATTGGACTGCTCTGGTGAAAGAAACATATCTGTGTGAATACATTAGCTAATTCCTGACAACATTTAGAAGATGAAAAAGATTCATCCTACTCTTGCTAATATGCTGAGCGGCAAGTTATCACTAGGATTGCAGGATGAAGTAATAAGCCCAAGACAGTTGCCCTTGAGAGACAAAAACAAAGATATAATATCTTCACTGGACAGATGGAGGGACACGATCTGAGCTCCTATTACATACTGCCATCTGGAAGGCATTTAGCACAAAATGACCCAATTTTTACTTATGTACACACAGGCACATTGTCTACCAGAATCACGGGCCGTCTTTTATTGACAAGCAACCATGCTCAACAGCAAAATAAGCTGGCTAATAGGGGGACAGAATGAGTCTTTAGAACAAATTTTAAGATAACAAAATAATCAAAAGTTGCTAAATAATCTGTAGTAGCAGTTTTATTATTTAAATGCAGAAATATAAAGCACAGTTTTTAACCAGCAGCACAGAACTGTTAGATGATTGCATAACTACAAAAATAAACAAAGCAATGTGGACACATAAACAAGCACAGTGGATGTCAAGAACATGTAACTAGAAATAAGAAAGATCATCATTCCAGCAAAATACAACTTTCTGATGTAGTTCAACATTATATGGTTCAGGCCAGATTACAACAGCCCACCCTAGGTTAATTTACCCACTAACTCTGAAAAATGCCTTCTTTGAGCAGGGCCCATCCTTCCATGTATTGCCTTGTCTTGCCAACTCAGGTCAGAGGAGTTGTCTCAGGGTTAGACAACCCCCAAATAACTCATAGCTTGTTTAAGGATTAAACAAAAGGAGGCAAAGGCAACCCAGACAAATGTGAGTACCCACCTCAATACCCTTTCTTGTCCTTTTCCTGACCTCTCAAATCAGTAGCTTCTTCTGATTTAACTCATGTAAAGTCATTTCACACATGATTTTACTAGATGAATTTCACTTAAGGAAACATGCAAGGAATTGTAATTCTTCTCCTTTCACTGCCTGTTCACACAATTTGCCTTGTATGACGAAGAGTCAAGTGTTGGTTTATACTTCTGAATGAATTCTTTTTATTTTTCAAGTTTGGAGTGAGGCAGATGGTTCTCAGGTCATCAACCCGTTCCATTCTTTATCACTCTAGCAGAAACATATTTAGTGGCCAATAAGGGCATTACGTAACGGTTTAGATACACACCATCTGGTAAGGGTGCTTTTAAAATACCCATCTGGGAATGAAGTATTGCTGAGACTTGAAATTGATGCATTAATGGTAAGCAGGGAACTGAACAATCCCAAATTGCCTCTGTGCTTCCAAGACTCACCTGGGATTGTTTTTTTTAAAACTACTGTAGTTTATTGCTGATTGGTGGCATAAGTAATACTTTTGTCCAGAGTTGCCTCCACAAACAGTTCACCCATATGTATGCAGATAAGATATCATTTTCATTTGCAATACTCTAAAGAGGAATGAATGGATCAGCATTCTTTGATAATGATGCAAAAAGGTGACACAATCCACAACTGAGACATGGAGATCATCTTCGGTAGATGGAAACAGTGATGCCCTTATTGCCTACCTGCTAATTTCTTTTCTCACCTAAAAGCTGGAGACTTGCACAGGTGCAAAAAGAAGCCAGCTTCTGAGCACTGATTCTCTCTACATGCCCAAGCTCTTGCAAAGGCAATGGGGAAGCTACCTATTTTTCCAATATGATTAAAAATCACAGCTCCATCCTACATGGAAACATGACAAAATACTATGGGCCTTGAGACTCCTGAGCAGATGGCATGCATCTTTAAGAAGGCAGGACACTTGTGCTACCAAACTGCAGGAACAATATGCTTGGCAAACTCCTGGATAGCTCAGTTGGGCCACAAAGCTGAAGACCTCTTGCTTTCTGCAGCATTTGAAGTACTTTCTAGCATCAGCTTGTTAAATTGTGCCATCAAACACAGTAGCAATACCATTCACCTCAACAGCACTGACTGTGAACAGCAGCTCTCAGAGTTGTGAACTGGCTTTTAGAATGCTATTTTAAAATACAGCTTCTAAGTGTTTCTAAGATAATAACATCTCAGAAGGTGTTTCCCCAATTTTGCCTAATATTTCCATTTTGGGATGAGAAATAAAATGAAACCTTTAGCCCCAGAATTTCTCAAGTAGTACATAATAAAGTTCTGAGCCACTTCCATGAGGCTCCCAGTCATGCAAACAAGTACTAAGATTAGTACTAATCTATAGCCAGGCATAAACATAGCAAAGAGTGTAGCCTTGTGCCCAGCAGAAAAAGCATGCCACACAAGATAGGTGCAGAAGAAAAAATGTGTATGTGTTTGGCCCAGTGAAGGTACATCTTTAATTCCCAACTCCTTATTTACATCAGACCAAGAAAGAGCATAGTGTTTTATGAGATTTTCTGAAGAGCAAGTAAGTCTCTTTTGCCACAAGCTAACCAAATATTTTGTAGTAAGGTTCTTTGAAAAGTATGTTTGCCACTAGTGAAACTTCTCTGTTCTTATTTCTTTCACAGTAAGCATTTCTTCTAATACTGCCTCTAGAGGATATTCAAAAATCTGTGGAACAGTTTGGCTCCTTTTCAGTCTCTTATCTCTGCTGTGAATCAATGTGGGGCCAAAATAAAATAAAATAAAATAAAATAAAAAGGGGAAAAAACACTAGACAACCGAGCCATGGCCAGTTGAAAGAAACAGAAATGTGGTCTCAGTCTGGCTCCTTAAAAAGTCAACTGTAAGAAATATCTATCAAAAAGCAAAGGGTAATCAGTTCTTATTACTAAATTGCACAATGCAACAAATACCGTGGTTTTGAATCTACTTCTTTTATTTTTAAAGGTCTGCTGAGAATCATCAAAAGTCCTTTAAAAAAAACACAGAGCCAGTTGGCCTCTGTTCTCCCATGAGCACACAAAGAGCACTTCTTCTTGTCTACTGCCAAGTACTATGGTGCCCTCAGATCCCAAGACTGCATCCTACATTCATGGCTACTTTTACTCTAGATCCCAGTAGCAAGAGGCACTTGAAACAGGACACTCAGTACGTCCCCTGCTTCCAGAAAGATCACTGTTGGGTATTTCCAGTCAGTCAGTAGTACAGAGTGAAAAGGCCACTGCTGGCCTGTAACTCTGAATGACTAGGATGGGTCGAGCAGGGATGAGTGATGGCCCTTATAATCACAATTAATTTCTTACTGTACCTTGTTGCAGTCAGTGCAGCAGAACCCAGAGCAGCATCATGCCCAGCTGAGAAAAAGGTGGTCAGTGGCTCTTCAGAAAGTTTTGCATCGGGCACTGATTGTATGAGATCACCAGAAACAGGGGAAGAGCTTAAAACGAGATCAAAAGACAATGTTAAGACATCCTTCTGAAACTTTTGTTTTTTTTTTAAAGCAGGGGAAGTGGTATCTATCACAAACAGGCAACTGTACTGCTAGACAATTAGTGTTGGTAGCTGTAGAGGTATCCAGAGCACAGCTTGATCTGTTTTTACTGGATGAGTTTCAGCTGGTATAGGTTCAGGATGGGGAAAAGGTGCTCTGATAGGTTTCTGCAACCACCTCTGCACTGAATCCTTGCCCCTCCTAGCTTATAAACGCCAGCAAGGAAGGAACCACCAGCTGAGCCAGGGAAGTGACCTCCTTGTGAGATGGAGGGGTCCCTTGCTGCCTTAAAGAGGTTGTGGTGAGGCCACTTCTGAAAAAGTCCTCCCTTGACCCAAAGACCTGAATAACATTAGCCAAGCAGCAAACGTCTCTTTCTTGGGCAAGATTCTAGGGAGGGCGGTTGCGAATCAACTCCAGGCACACTTAAATGAGACTGAATATCTGGACCAATTTCAACTGGGGTTCAGGCCTGCTTTTGGCAAAGAAACAGCCTTGGTCACCTTGGAGGTGGTGCTTGGGGAATACTGTTCAGCCCCATAGATTTTCCAGCATGGAGTTCCTCGGGGCATGTTCTGTTCCCCATGCTATTCAACATCTACATGAAACCACTGAGTGAAGTCATCCAGAATTTTGGAGTGTGTTACTATCAGTATGCTGAAAACACACAGCTCTAGTCCTCCTTTTCATCATCAGCAGGTAAGGCTGTGGATGTGCTAACAGCACCTGGCTAGAAAAATGGATGGACGAGGACCAACAAACTGAAACTCAATCCAGACAAAATTGAGGGGCTGTCAGTGGATGGATATTTTGACTGGATTGGGGGTGTTCAACCTGTTCTAGATGGGACTGCACTCCCCCTGAAGGAGCAGGTACACAGCTTGGGAGTGCTCTTTGATCCTTCTTTGTCATCTTAGGTTTGGGTGCTATCATTTGCTTGGAGCACCTTCTACCAGCTTGGTTGGTGGTCCAGCCATGGTCCTATCTGGACAAGGGTAGCTTGGCTTCAGTAATCTAGTACTCTCTTAACTCAGTTATTGCATTGCACTCAACATGGGGCTGCCCTTGAAGACTGTTCTTAAGCTGCAGCTGGTACAGAATGCAGGAGCCAGATCAATAACTGGGACTCACAGTGCAACACATAAGACCAAACTCATAAGACCAGTTCTGGCCCATCTGTGCTGGCTGCCTGTATGCTTCTGGTCCCAATTCAAGGTGCTGGTTTTAACCTATAAAGCTTTACATGACTTACAACCACAATATCTATTGGAGCATTTCTTCCATCTGTGATCTCCCCAGAGACTACACTCAACCTCTAGGGCCTTCCACTGAATGCCAACTCCAAGGGAGGTGCAGAAGGTGGCAAAGGGGAGGGGGTTCTCAGTGTTGCCCCCCATCTAGAATCTGCTCACTGTGG
The DNA here is from genome assembly GCF_004798865.1 of Varanus komodoensis. Taxonomy (NCBI): domain Eukaryota; kingdom Metazoa; phylum Chordata; class Lepidosauria; order Squamata; family Varanidae; genus Varanus; species Varanus komodoensis. Next base: position 109,879,857 of record NW_025335268.1, on the reverse strand, counting down.
CCAGGCTGGTGCCAAATTTGTCATATTTTTGGCACTAGGTTAAGACAATCCTTCTTTGAGGCTTTAATGACTTACTTGGCCACTCAGGGGCTTCAGGGGTATCACCAGATGTTTTGCAGAGTCTCTTTTCATTATTCCCCTTTGTCTGTTTATTTACTTTCTGTTTTTAGCTGTTTTAAACATTTGAATTTATTTTATTGTACTTTTATCATCTGTTTTTATGGACCATGTAAACCCCGCAGAGGACTTAGCTGTGGGGTGGTATAGACATGAAATAAATGACTTCAAAATAGCTAATACAGGATACTTATTCAAGTTTACTTCACTAGTCACATGTTTCTTTCCACAGGTTCCTATATCACTTGACTCTCACAGTCTATCCATAGACTGGTTCTTGAGTCTGACACTAAGCTGTTTTGGTACCAAAGTTTACCTCTGTCAAGGTATACCAACAGATATACCAACAAGCATAATAATAACGATTCTGTGCTAACATTGGGGTACTTGCACTGAGCTTTCCTAAATTAAGCAGCAATCTGAAATTTTGCTTTGACTAAAAAAAAAATTATCACCACAGTGCACAATCTTTAGTAGAGTTTGATGGAAGAGAAGGCAGCAGGTCCAGATGGACCAAGCAAGATGGAACAGTAGCACATTTGAAGGATCAGGTGTAAGGAACCTTAGGAATAACTGAAAGCCTTAAAATATCAGCTTGATATTTTTGTACTGCTAGTTACCAAGAGAATGTCATACAAGATTGAAATAGTGCACTAACTGAATAGGCAGGACAGCTAACACATGACTGGCAAGAGAGTTGATCTGTATTTACGAGTCCAGGATTCAACATCCATCTCTACCACCGTCAGTCTCACAGTCATGGTTAAAAGAAAAGCAAGAGAGAAAGCTACATACAATATGATAGCCCACACTCAAAGTTCAGCATGGGTTGAGTGTGGGCTGTTGTTGAACCATGGGCTACCAATGAACACACTGCTATAGTGAATCAACCTAGCTGCACTAACAAACCATTGTTTCTTATCTACATGCAATCCACACAGAGAACCCCAGGTTTGCTGCTGGTGGTGAACTGTTTCTGACTACCACCTGTACAGTTAGAGTAAAATTAATCTGCCTCAGAATATTTTGAGAGTAACCACAATAATGCTTTAAAGAACACTGAAAACTGAGGGCTCAACCCTACACATGTATTGGCAGAAAAAAGTCCTACAACCCCCAACATTCCCCAGCCAGGAATGCTGGAAGTTGTAGGGGCTTTTTAAGTCTAAACATGTGTAGAATTGTCTCCTAAACTGTTTATAAATGAGAAGAAGTGTATCAGATTTGCATTCTGTCCTTCCACCAGGGAGCTCATGGGTACCCCCATGCTGTTTATCTTCACAAACTCTATGAGGTTACCTGGCTGGCCAGAAAAATCAATTACTTTGCATAGGATGTGAATCTGCAGATCCTACTCAAGTTTATTGGAAATACTAAGAAGTCAATTAAAATCTCAAAAGCACAGAGGCAAGAATGCCCATGCATTTAAAGTTATGGTACTACTGAAATTGCAGGTACTACTGAAATTGCATGAGTCGAATGTAAACTAAACATATTTGAAAAATTCATCAAATTGGTAGTTTGAAACATTTGGATCAGCTCCATTGGAAGAAAATAATAATTACAAAATGTTTAACAAACAGCTCAATAGATTCTCATGCACATGCAGAATGTACTGTGCAAGCAGAATTTTCAGAACAAAGCAAACTCTTGATGAGATTTATTTACCAGATAAATTCTTGAGGAACACTTGGAGGGAAGAACTGCTTCCAAAACGTGCTTAAGATTGTGTGTCTACTGTGACTAAAACAGCCAGGAAAAAATGCTCCACACTTTAAACTACCAGCTGCTTTACAACAGCTGCAGCTAGAACACAGCAAATGCATCCAAAAAGATCAATGCACCCTGCCTGCAAATCTATTCACTGGTGGGCTAATGCTTTGATCAACAACCATACACTCTTTTCTTATGTGCTAAGTTTCAGGTACTGCAATTTCTGTTCAGCTTGCACAAACTGCATTATGTGTATAATCTGATGATACATTTTTAGCATCGGAGGCAGTGAAAAAGCAACAACATTAAACATAGACAAGAGATTCAACATTATGGCCAGGCAGTGTGTTTCTGAATGAGTCATAAGTCAGCATTTAGAACTCGAAATGATGACCACCACTGATCATTGTATAAAATAGTAGTGGCTTATGAGCAAAAGGTTGCCCATTCAGCCAAGCCTTGCTTTAGTTTGTGTTCCCAAGTGACCACAGGACAGAGGTCCGATGCATTACTCCACAGCAGTCCATTCTGCTAGTAACACATCCTAGCAATACCCATTATTGATGCAACAGTCAAAAAAGATGAAAGGCTTAACTGTGCATCACTTCAGAAGAATGAAAAAGGGCCTGAACCAGAGAACAAGTCAAAAGAAATTGATTGAGATAGATAACTGATCAATCTCATTTAACCTCTCCACATATTTAGGGATCTGCTAAACATTGTCAGTATATCTAACCAACTAGGGGTATAGTACATCATTAGTGTGCCATGCTATCAGCTTTTTGTAAGCAGAAATGGTGGTGCCAAAGGCTGGCATAGTTGGATACCCACTGAGGACCACAGGCCTGGAAGGGGCCCAGATTGCTGGCCCTATTTCTCTACCTGTTTATTTGTCCTTTCCAAGTACGTAAAATGACAAAAGCAAGCAAATGGAGCAAATGTCTCTGTTTGCCCTACCATCCTCTTCTGGTGACGATCATTGTGGAGAAGGTGGTGACACTGACAAGAAAATGTGGACCTTGTCAGTACTCTGCCCACAAAACCGGTTCCCAGAAAACCTGAGTTGGCATTGAGCAGACCTCACTAATTTTTCCAATGTACCTATGTAGACCCATTTCTTAGTGTTTTTAATATAAAACAAAAAACAGGTTTCCTTGGATTTGAAGGAGCTGTTGAGTACAGCCACATATAAATTTCCAAAATATCATTAAAAAGATTTGAAAGCTTTCTTATCACATTTATTCATTCATCCTCATTCTGTAAAAATAAAAAGAGGGCATTCCAATCAACCAAACACTGCTAAAAACAGATGGTCACTATCCATAACTGAACCATCCTGCGATTTGCACTAATTTCATATCGATTATATATGTAGGCAAATAATCTATATGAGGCAGAAAGAATAACAGTAGACTTCCATGGAGAGCCTGGCTCCTCCAAAAATTTCAGTCAAAATTTGCTTTCTGGCCCTGGGGGTGGGGGCCTTCCCAAAACCAGCTGGCCTCTTGAAATCCTAGGAGAACAGCATGCATTATTATTATAAATACATTACCTTTATATCCCATCTTTTTTCCTCTTGCAAGGAACCTAAGGCAGTTTACACAGTTCTCTTCTCCTTTTTATCCTCACACTTGTGAGACAGGTTTGCCTTAGAGTGAGTGACTGGCCCAAAGTCACCCGGTGAGCTTCATGGCCCAGTGGGGAATAGAACCCCACTCTCTCTCTGAGGTCCCAGTCTGACCATGCCACATGGGTTACATTTCAAAGCTATTTAGCATAAACAATGCTGTTTTCCTCCAATTCTGAAATCATTTAATGTAAAATGCTCACTTGATTTCTGTGGAATTGCTCATAACTAAGAAGTTTTAGAACAAGGACCTAGTTTGAAATACAAAGTATCTTTGTAATGTTTTCAAGCCTTATGCTAACAATGCTGAAGCAAGATTGTTTTAATGTCTGGTATGTAATAAAGAAATTAGCAGTAAAAGTCACTCTATATCCATGTTGGTTTTACCATCACCTTGAGGCTACTGACCCATGCAATTTTATCTCCTATAAACACTTGAGACTTTGTTACAGAACTGGTAGTGTTTTCAACTTACGCTCTGGGTAACCCTGAAGGATCACAGAGCTGAAGAATTTTTAGGATACAGAACCCAACCAGGGAAATTCAAAGCTAGAATATTCTAGACAGAAAATTCCCAGCAAAGAAGAGACCATCACCTATCCAGGTAATTGGTTTAATTTTCAAACAGATGTTTCTGCCAAGGAGAAGTAACTGGGGAGCACAAAAAAAGAAAGCTCTACCTACAACCCAGGGAAGCATGAAAGCTGTTCTATTTTGTTTCCAACACAGCATTTACCTTTCCAATAAGCAAGCCAGACCAAACAGTAAATATCTCTCTATCCCAAACCAAAAAGCAGTCAAACAATTGAGATAACGAGGTATAGATGAATAATACACAAAAGGTTGGGTGATGTTCTTTCATCTATACAGGGTATAAACACAGTCATTAAGCAACAGAGGACAGTAAAATTAAGTTGCATGGGATTTTTCAAGTACCAGAAATACTCAAATGTGTTTCAACCACAGGTGTACCTTCAGTACATAAAGGCAAATGATAAAAAAGTGATTCACAGGTGTGAAATATTTCAGGCCAAACTTTTCAGACCTATCGACAATATAGAATATTGCAATATTTTCACCCAAAATTATACATCAATACACTGTATCCCAAATATATGATGAAAGATACATCTATACAGTGTGTGTTTTTAAGGGGGAAAACCCTCACCAATTCAGGCACAAATTCATAGCCTCTGAAAAAAACAAATAGAATACATATGCATATGCCTATTCAGTACCTTTAAAATGAAATAGAGCCTTAGGCTCTATGCAACCATGTAATTCTGAGAAATGCAAGAAACTGTAGGAGTTCTGAAAACAAGTTCAGAAAAGAAAAACTATCATTTTAAACAAATTAAAAAGGCACCATTTCCCATATATAAAAACTTGCCAACTTACTTATAACAGAAGGTCAACCAAAATATTAATTATTGGAACCATTCAGAAGGTTCCCCTCCAGGAAGTATAAGCTAGCCACAAAAATGGAGAAGGCCTGGATCCCACTTTGATTGCTGTCACAGGTGTAGTACTCACAGGTGTGGTTAACAAGGCCTGTTAGAACTGCCGTTGGATCCTTAAGGTGACCCAGCCTGCTAACAGGAAGTTGTTACAGAAATTTCACCAGTTTTCCAAAACACTATACAGCACATGATAACCAAACATCTAAGCTCGAACAATGTATAGCAGTGTAGTTAATAAATTGTTTCAACAAATAACCATCCGGTCCATCGTCTCATGTAAACCAACAGGAGATCTAAGGTGCAATCCTAAGTATGTTTTGGCAGGAAACAGCCTGCTATTTATCTATCTGATATGGTCTGGTGTTTTCTATATTTCCCATAACTATGATTCTAAAGTACCATGACTCTAAAAAATTACCCTAAAGAACCTGAAGATATTCTTAAAGGAAACAACAAAGTACTAGATGCCCTACTAAGTAACTGTAACCTATGCAGTTGTGATTGAAGTAGCAAGAGAAATCAGGTAACAATTATATGGGCAGAGGAAAATGAGATATTAAGGCAACCTTCTGGAATCTTAACAAACTAGGAAGATTTCTGCCAAGTTATCAAATTAGTCACATGTACATGATATGAGGGAGTTGGGAGAACCACAGTGTTCTACCCTGTGGCGCCTATTCTGGCATACCCCTTACATAGTTCAGAGTTTATTCGTCCAACTTCAGCTTAGTGCAATGGAGCACAATGAAAAACTCCAAGTGAATCATTAAGAGTTTAGTTTATCAAATGGCACACATGCACTGTAATTTACAGCCTCTCAAGCCAGTTTTCCTGTGCAACTGGCAAGTGAAAAACCGATGGCTAAAATTATTGTGTGCAGGCAACAACTTAAAGCTGTAACTAGTCTACAATTGTCCAAGGGAAGCCTTTAGCAGGCTCCTCCTGGGATATTTTGCTACCTGAAGCACCCCCATTTCATGTAGAAAAGCCTTTCTTCAGCACTGAATACTTTCTTTAACATTGATGGATGGGACAGCATCCTCCACCACACCTGAGGCAAGCTAGCTGAGGGGGCATAAGGGCAGGTGACACCCAATATTCCCCATCAGTTTTCTGTCACCTTGAGCATTTGCCACCTGAGGCCACTGCCTGATTTGGCTTTAAAGAAGAGCAAGCCTTCTCTGACAGGTCCACCATGACACTGTCAGTCATGTCATCAGGGCACAGTAGATACAGAAGTCTAAATTTTGATCCCATAAGAGATTCTGTTCCAAACACTGTTCAGTCCCCCAAAGTGCACTGAGGAAGTAACACAGTGGCAGAACACCTGCTGCATACAGAACATCTCAGAGTCAGTCTCCAGGGCTGGAAGGATGCCTGCCTGAAATCCTGGAAAGTCACTGTCAGTTGGCATCAAAAACACTGGGCCAGTTCAACCAAAGGTCGGTGTAGTAGATATGGTTTTACTGCGACTTGGGAGATGCAGGCTATAGTCAGGAAGCTTGCTGGATGCTTTAGGGCCTCTAGGGACTCTTAGCCTAACCTGTCTCACACGCATCTTGTTCTGAGGGAAAATGAAAAGGAGGAAAACCTTCTAAGCTGCCCCCTGGGTTCCTTGCAGGAATGCAGAAAAGAGAGAAGGTAATGTAATAAAAACAATGTTAATACTCTATGGCAGATTCCTGTACCAATATGACTTTGTTTCTTCCCAAGAAATCTGAGTATTCTTAAGGACAGAGCAACACAAGCATATACCAGAATTGTCTTTGGGCTTCGGTGAAAATCCAGGACAGATCTGGTCTCCCATGAGAACATTTCTCAAACTGTGGGTCAGGACCCACCAGTGGCTACTAGTCTACTTGCAGGTATATCGCAGTGCTGCCGTTTGCCCAGTGCTTCTTTGACTGACCACCCCAGTCCATGGGTACAGCCAGGTGCAGTAGCAAGAGCTGGTAAGAGAAGACAGACACTTGTTCTGGGAAAAAATGGTATTAAAACATGAATAAAGAGAAAAGAGACAATACAAGGAAGAGAATCAAGGAAACACAGTGGAAAGAACAGATGGAAGAAACTGGCACAATAAAGGGGTAGGTTACAAGTTAGGTACAAAAAGGAGAACAGGGGAGAAATAACAGGGCATAAGAATGTTTTAAGAGGCATGTGGTAAAGAAGCAGAAAACAACACAAAACAAAAAGGTTTTACTTTTTGCTTCTGGATCAACCAATTCTGCCTAAAATTGGAAGGCAGAGCCATGATACCTGCAGAGCCAATGCCTGTGCTTCACTTTAAGAAAGCTGAATCATGGAACTCCCTGCTATAAGGAAATATCTGGGGCAAAGAATTTAGCCATTTCCAAAGCAGGAGTAGATTGAAATATAAAATGACCAGCTGATTAAACCATCCTGTGCCTCCCTCTGCCACCGTTTTGTGACTGGCCCCACCTCAGCACTACCATTTGTTGGCTAGGGGCCTTTGGTCATTTTTGGCTCTTTAGGAGAAGCCCAGGGGTAGGACATTTAAGAAACCCTGACCATTACAAACCAGACCCTTGTGGGGCACATGGAAAGTGGGGGTCCTCCCCAACAACAGAACAGGGGCAGTGGTTGATTTTCAGTCTCAGAGGCTTCATTTCTATAATGTAGATAGGAATAGGAATTATACTTTTCTTTTCCACTGATCGTGGAAGCAGATTTTAATGTCATGTATGAGAACACCACTCAAGCCCATTTACACAGAAGTTACTGCAACTGAATCCATGAATCACTTATTTCCAGGTAGTAGAACTGAAGCCTCTTAAGCACCACTGGAATAAGCATGGCAGAATGCCAAGTAGCAGCCCAGTCCCATGCATGTTTGAAAGTGAGTTCTGATGAACTTAGGGGAATGCACTCTCAAGCACTTGCAGGAGAGCATCCCAAAGCGACAATCCTACACCCACTTATCAGAACGCAAACTTAGTGAGAACATACCTCAGAGTAGCCACACATACCCCCACTGTGAGAATGTGCTTATGGATGTGGGGTGGAGTCACACTGGGGGCTTCTACTGCTGGCAGTCAAAAGGCACTGGGCAACTTTTCCATCTTTTCCTCTTGAAATGTTTCTGTGCATTAAGGAGTCCAAGAAGTGGTAAGCAAAAAACAGGAAGGTCACAAACAGATGACCTTCTGCAAACACACACACTGGGTGTGTTTCATTATTCATTCTCCTGAACTATGCAGGAGAATGAATAATGAAAACATGCAATAAATTGAATTGCATCCATTCAGCTTAAATGCTGTCATTTTTGACTTAGGTTCATAGATCACAACCTGGAATTAGTTTTAAAGGTTCAACGTGTCCCTAATTTCTTAATGAATGGTTTGATTTCAAAAGTTTCAAAATGAGCCAGACCGCTACAAAAAAAGTTTGAGCTTAACCTTTTTGCCTATTGTTACTGCAATAAACAACCATCTTTATGAATGTCTAAGCACTTGCTCTTGCTTGTGCTGTGTCTAGCGGGTTTGTTTGTTTTCTTTTTACGTTTCCAATTTACAGTTTATAAACCAGAAGACACAAGTTTCTCTGCGTAACACAACCAGCCTTCCCACTACGTCTCCATGGAACTGGTAAACACATCCTGTGAGTCAGGAAAAGACAGGCACAGTTCAGAGCAATGTGCACAACTATCTTCAGCTGCTAGCATGGAAGGATTTTATTTTCCGGAGAGAATTAAAGAGCACCTGAACGCAGAGTAATTTTTCAGCGAATACAATTGAGAATGCAGCATAAAGCGACTGTGGGGAGGGGGGAGTAAATCCAAGCTACTTTTAAAAGATGAACACGACTATTTAAAAAGCTCTAACCCCACCTCATCCCACCAATTCCAACCACTTGCAAGATCTGTACGGCAAAACAAATCACACTTACCAAGTTAAAGAAACCCTTATCGCTCCACTAGCCAATCTTCCTCAGCGCTGAGACAAAATCAAAACACAGGAACACATCACCCTCCAACGCGAAGCTGATTCCACTCGGAAACACATTTGGTTAAAATAAAATGATCCTAATCAAAAAGCCCAGCCTTTCCATCAGGAGCCAGAAGCAGCAACAGCTCAAAGTCTCCTCGCTGGAACGCAGTAGCGGAATCAAAACTTTCCCCCGCGCCGGAGGGTCGGGGGACTTCGCCACCCCAGGAAGGAATCCCCGCGCTCCGTTTCGCGTTGCCTGCCCGCTCTGAACGGAAAGCTGCTGGAAAGTTGAACCACACAAAAGGCCGATGGCTATTTAAAAAAAACACCCGGAGGCGCCCAGTTCAAGAGGCTCCTCCCTTGAGTCTCCCGCAGGAGAAGCGCGGCTCCAGCAGAGAGGCAGATGTTCCGAAGGCATCCGAGGCGGTCACGGGAACGCCGGCGCGCCGCGGCCCCCAGCCCTCGCGCACGCATTCGCGGTGCGCCCCAGGAGCGGCCCCGAGCCCCCGGGGCGACTGAATGCGCGGCGGGCTGGCGTTCCCACGGGCGCCCTCGCCCGCCTCCACCCTCCGACGCGCGCGGGGATGCCAGGAGCAACCAACACGTGGGCGCGTTGGATGTATTATTCCTCTCCCTGTCCCACCCCCCGCGCCCCCCCCCGGCGCCTAGCGGAGTTGCTTTCCAGGAGTTTTTGAGTCACGCCAGGCTGCTCGCTGGTTTGAACGCTGGAAACACTTTCCACTCGACGTGACACATGGTAGCCCCCCTTCCCCGACGTGCTCCTCCTCCGGCCTCAGACAACTAAGGAAACTCCAGCCAGATCGTCCTTATCCGCGAGCGTTTCGTTTTAGCACTTCCCGCCCGCCCGGCGTGATATTCGATCGGCGCTGTTGTTGTTAAGAGACAAGGACAACTTGAAAGAGAGGGTTGCGGAGCGGAGGCTGCGGGGGGCCCAACCAGGCCCCGCCTTCAGGTCTATTCGCCTGCAAATCTTGCAACTGAGACACTGGCATTTTAACAGCCCACAGACTACATCATCGTGCCGGGGCCACTGCTAATTGCCCAAGGTAGCTCTCTGGGCGTGTTCTCTTAAAACAAGCATTCAAAACAAAACCAAAAAAGTCTTAACCTCTATGTCCACTCCAAAGGGAAGCCCATTGATTTCACTGGGTTTAGGACTGAAAGAACCATTCCAGAATTTAACTTTATTATGAAGTCTGGCACTCAATTGCAACATGGTTGGTATTTCTATGGGGAAAATGCCAAGAGAAAGCAAGTCTGGGCTGGATGTAGTCCTATTGATGTTAATGTCAGTTCAGGGCAATGGAGGTTATTTCTTGTGCCCCAGTGTAGAAGGCACCTGCGTTTTTTTAGTACCTGAACATTTCTAGGGCTAGTAAAAATATACTGTTGAAGCTCACTGTGGTGGAAGGGCAGACAGCTACACGTGTTCTGGGTTCAAAGCCTCACCCAGCTCAAACCAAAGCTTTCCATGAGTCATCATGACTCAGCCAATCCTACTTCCTATAATTGCTGTGAAGATAAATTGAGACAATCGTTGTAGCTGCTACCATGCTCCTTATCCAAAGGGTCTGAGAGGTGTGTACAAACGTGAGACAAAGTAAAATAGCCCAGATTTCCCAGCTACAGCTGTTTTGGTCCCTGATGGGGTTTGTTTTTTTTTTTTTTAGTATTTTCCAGCACATCTAAACACAGCAAAGATTCCATGCTAAAGCTATACATCACTTACATGAAAATAGGCATTCACAAGAAAAGAAACAGCTCTTGAAAAGAGCTGGTAGAAAATATGATTCTCACTTTCCTAAACAGCAAAAGCATTTATTCCAGCTTGTTTCTGCGGAGGCAACCCAATTCTTTCCTGAATCAGGCACCCTCCAGATGTTAGATAACTCCTACCATCCCCAGCCAGATTAGGCATTAGCACTTCAAGACATTCTTCCTCTACAGTACAGGGGTTCAGAGTGACAGACTCACCCATACTCAAGTCTCTTGTGGGAGCAGCAGGGTGCTCAGGCATCTCTCATGTGAGAGGGCCATGGAGAAAGGCAGGAACTCTGAAAGGTGCAACAAGACATCTTAAAGTAGCCAGATGGGGAGGCGTGATTGGGCTCCAGGCCTGGCCCGGCCCAGGTTCCTCCTTGCACATCTATCCCCAAACTAGCTAGCCAGGATTTGAAAGGGACTGTTTACTGGGCCAACTCTTCTGCCAGTGAAGCTGAATCTGAGGTATGATAGAAACAATTATCTTTAATTCTGAACTATATAAGGCAAAGTTACATAACTAACAAACCAATTTTGTAGTCACTTCAGAAAGACAGCTTTGTCAAACAATGCAAGTGACTAGTTTTCCCTAACCTTGGCTCTTTGGCCCTTGTGGACAACAGAAGGCAGTATTCCTTTTGGCAAAGTTCCTGACCATTCTCCGTGGCTGAGGAAGTCCAACCCATCAGGAGGGCACTGAGGAAAGCTGCACTCAATTATCAATAAATAATGCTGTTGAGCCTATAGTCTATGATGGCTCTTTTTCCCTGGCCTTTCCCCGTATCCATAAAAGGTCTTCACCCTTCCTCCTCCTTACCAAACTTTTTGTGTTGTTGAGGAACTTCTGCTCTCACATATCCAAAGTCTAGATGTGTACCAAGAAGTCTTTGTATTATCATTTTTGGTCATTAGGGCTTCTGACACTTGATTGCTACCTACAGCATACTGCCTAATCTGGAATAAATGTCAAGCACTGGGAAGATCCTGCTTTATTTTGTAGGAACTAGAAGTAAATGACTGTCAGTTCTGCTTTAGCTTTCTTATTCAACAGGAGTGCACAAATAGTATCACCATCTTGTGGTACTTGAAAAGTCACTGTTAAAACCACCAGAGCCTGTAATACACACATCCATTTGTTTGCCCTACTGTGGGCCCCAGTCAAACCTGTTTATAGGCCCGTGAAGCACGTAAGGAATCACATGGTACTCGAGAGAAGCCAAAACCAGTTTCAGGAAGTCAGTCTTACTGTTTCCAACTGCATTTACGCATATCCATCACTTGTTGCCCTTTCCTGCTTCCCTTTATCCATTTTGTCTCCATCACACTTTAAATTTGGTCTATGGGCCTGTCTTTCATTATCCTATAAAAAGCAGCAGTGGAAACTCTGAAGTTGCTTGCTATAACAAAAATAAGCATATAAAAAGTGCAAAACCATCTACTCCTGCCACCATTTCAAGAACATTACCTAATTTTTAGACATCCATATTTCTTTGAATAGTGTGCATTCCCTGCCACACAAGGAATACATTCAAGAACAACTGACCAGCAGTAACCTAAATTGCATCCTGCTCACATAAGCCACCTGTAGCCCAATGGGTTTTCCTTATGCAGTAAATGCTTCCTGCACTGCACTAAAGGAAGTTCATGTGTGCACAGTTTGTCTGTTTGTGCTAGTGTAAAATAGAATATGGAGCTAAAACTTTGTTTTAGGAGTGAAATGAGGCTAAAATGGCTTATGATCTGCTTTAGTGAACTGCTACATGCATTAACCTGAATGGGATTAACCAGGGGATGCCTGGTTAGACATGGTTAGAAGCCATGATCAAGCTATCCATGATGGTTGGGCCTAGTGCCATGACAGTAGCAGGAGGCAGCCTGCAATGTATGTATCTATGTAAGTTATTCCATATATGTAGCTTGGAATTTCGACGTGGTATAAATCTTGCATCAAAAACCACTGACAAAACTCCAGTCTCAGTTATCACTAATATCTGCCAGATTTTTTTCTAGCCCTTTAGCTTTTACTGGGTTCCAGATAAAATGCTTATTCCTTCCTTCTAGTAGTTAGACTTATTCATCAACTAGCAGTCCTGTTCTGAGTGGCTTTTTGTCATTCTACAAACTGATCCAGTCTGCCTATCTGCTAAGTTACTAAGACCTTAATTCCACTTTAGCTCAATAAATAGTTATCAATTTTCCAATATATGCCTTTTCACTAAAGTGGAACTGTATATTTAAAACCACTTCCTGCACATGAATTTAAAACGCATAGAAGTTATTTGTGGTGACTGAAAATTAAAGCTGTGCACATATTAGCAGTCTTGCTTTTTAGGGTAAGAACTTTTATTTCAGTCCCAGTTTTTATCAGGGCTCAAAACCTCAGAATCTTGCTAAGATATATAAACCCCTGCAATATTATGCAATGGAAATGTTCACTGAAGCCACCAAAGCTTGACTGATTAGGTTGGGATGCTATGAAATCTCAACATTTTGCATAGTTTCCAGCTGAAAACAGAAGTTGGCCCAAGATAACTTGGAAGTTAGCCAAAACTGGAGGAAACAGTCCTAAATATTAAGTAATCAATCTGCTTTTTCTTGGATTTATTGACAACATCCAAGTGGTTTTTGAATTCCATTTAAGCATTTATTTTCTTAAAATATTACTATTTCAAAATAATAGAATTCCTGATATGTCTCTTTAAATGCTTATAACAGAGTATGGGATGACAGCCTCTTGATACATATTTTTGGTGTTTGACTTGAGTTCATGCTATATAATTATCTAATCCAGAGACAGGGAATGTTGTTTGACTATAATTCCCATCAGCTCTAACTGTTAGCCATACTGACTAGGGCCGAAGGGGATGGCAGTCCAGCATCATTCAGAAGATCACCAGTTCTTATCCTTGATCTAGTCCATTCTTTGAAAATTCTCTACTCTCTACTGCTAAATATACTTCTTGTGCTGTGGAAGCTATTCTTAGCCATGGTATTCTAGGAGGAAGGAGTGCCTAATGATCTTATGATTATAATGAATTTCAAGAACTTCTTATAAGCATATTAACTGCTCTGAACTTGAAAGCATTTCTATACATAATGATGTAGGGTGCTAGAGAAGGCAGGCAGAACAGCAGTGTGCGCTCAGGCTTAAGAGATCTATTTGCTTTTCCACTAGAATCCAAGTGGGGCCTAGTGCAAAAGACATTCATGGATAATTAAGGAATCCCGAGCTTATGCTGGTTTTTGAGTAACAGATCTGAGCAGTGCCCCTGGCTCTTCTATACCATTTGTGGGAGAATTTGGGCAGGAGGGTGCTTTGCACTCATGACCTTCTGATGGGCTTCTCAAGTGTACCAGCAGAATGCTGGAAAGGATTGCTGATTGGCAAATCAATACTGCAAATCAAGCAGACCCTGATCAACCTGCTGCCTACCCTAAGACTACAAAGTCAGACAAATGGTGGGGGGGTTTTTTTGTTAAGTGGGGAGACAATATACTGGAGGAAATAGCCTTCCTTGGTAGTAATGCCATGCTGAACCGCACAACAGACATACCTAGGACAGCACTGTCAATTTGGCAAAAGTCTCACACAGATATGTTCAAAAAGGAATCAGATTGGCTGAGCTTGCCCTGGCACATTTACAAAAGCTAGAAAACTATATATCTCAATGTTTTCCAGATGAAATGGGCACTCAGAATACAGCTTGATCTTCAAAACTGGTATGCTGGCATACAACCTGAAAGGAGGGTGGGCAACCTGTTTTTCAAAGAAACAACTATTTTCACTCATTTTTTGCCAGTGCAACATTTCAAGATGACTAAGGCGTAAGTCATTTAGCTACATTCTACGGTGTTTTCCATTCTTCACCCTCTCCCACCAAAATCTGTTCAACAATTTTTAAAAACACTTCTTACAGACCTATGTAGAACAAAGCTAAAAATGAAGTCATTGTTTGAGAAAGGTCAGGCTTCGTTTCATGTTTCTTACTTACCTTGACAACTGACAAAACAGAAGAACAGAATATTGAACTAGAACTCCACCTGGCTAGTGCAAATGCAAAGGCTTCAGCTGCCATCGTTCAATAACCAACTGCTATGATTTATTGTTTAGACCTCCGAGTGACATAGCTTGACACAAACCAGTTCTCAATAGTTTCCAGCAGAAATTACAATATAGCGCAGTCTTCTCCAACGCAGTGCCCTCTAAATGTGTTGGACTACAATTATCATCAACCTCAGCCAGTATGGATCAGAAGGGTGGCATTCTACTGGTATAAAAGAGAACTGCTCAATACTTAATCCACAATCCTATACTCACTTCTGAGTAAGTCCCATGTCATAAGTGGATATATCCCCCAATAAGGGAAATAAATACAGAGCTCACAGAAAATCAAAATAATTAAGAGCACTTTTCACATGCTTTAAATGACATAGGAAGACATTGTTCCTTCATCTACAGGGACATAAAGGAATATATGAAGTAGATCTCACCCTGACTAGCAAATTGGAATAGTCTAGGAGATTTTGGCTATGCACATGAACATTATCTACCACTCCTGGCATCTTGCACTGCTCACCATAGTATCTCATCACTTTTCATCTTGAGCAAGCAGCACCTCATTTATTTTCAGAGTAAAATACGGAAATCCAAGAAATGTGAAATGCGTAGTATCCCTGTTTAATAACTTATTCAAGCCTGCACCCATGTCACAATCCAGATATTAAAAATGACCCAAACCTATCCTATTACAATCATCCTTGGCAATCTCTGCTGAAATCCCCCCCATAATGAGAGGTGAGGCATGTAACGATCAGGGATAAGGCTTTTAAGTTATAGTGCCTCAATCTGGAATTCTTTCTCTGCCTAGAGAGATTTGCCTTGCATCATCCGGTTTCTTCTGAGCACCTAGTGAATGCCTTTTCATTTCATCAAGCATTTCAGATCTTAGTCTTTGCTTTTTATATTGAATGCTCTAATCCTGGTCTTGTTTCATTGTGCATCGTTTGGGGATGAAGAGCCAGGACAAGACATGTATAAATAAACCAGTGGCAAAATTCCATTGAATGATATAGTCTTTGAATGGACTATTTTTTTCCACCTCAGGTGTGAGATTCAAGCTACATGTGATAACTAAGCACAACCCTGGAAAGGCTGCATCTAACTGGAGTATGGAGTATGCATACTCTGGTCTTTTTCACTTCTGGAAGAAAACATATGTAGTTCCCATTGCTTTCCTGTATTTTTATCTCTACAAGTGAAAAAACAGCTTAGATAGTATAAACTGGAGCCGAACTGGTGAAGAATTTAAGCAGCCTTTCATGTCTGCTTGACTTCTCCTGGGACACAGACTTGGGTTCTAAAAACCATTGAGGACAAACTCACAGAACTCCAATTCATATATAGTTAGAGCATTAAAAAGGAAAGTGTCCTCTGGATCTGACTTTTTGCTTAAATTGGTGGGACCTATGTATCCTGCAGGTGTTTCTTTTCTTCTGGACAAGTCCCAGGTTTTGCAGTACAATAGCAGCAAACACTCAGTGACTGGGTTCAGACAACCCAGAGCCAGTGTGGTCTAACGGTTAAGAGTGTGGGACTGGGACTCGGGGTTTGAGTCCCCATGCAACCATGGAGCCAACTGGGTGACTTTGGGCCAGCCACAGACTTTCAGCCCAACCCACTTCACAGGATTGTTGTTGTAAGGATATGATTGAGAGGGAGAGGAGAATTCTGTGCCACTTTGAATTCCTCAAAATGAAAAAAGGTGGGATATAAATAATAATTAAACAAATGAGACATTTCTTTAACCTAGGACAAGCCATGGCATGCAAAGGTACCAGGTGACATGTGCAATCCTTCTCTGTGGTTGTCCTGCCATGTGACCCCGCCCCCCACAAGCATGAATTATGTGAGGGTTTAAACAACCCTTGCATAACCCTAAAACAAACCATGGGTTATACAATGGTTGTGTAACCATCCTATAATCCATACTCACTGCCTTTGTATGGCACAACAACCCACAGGTGGGGATTCAATATTCAAAGCCTTGGCCACACATGCCCCAAAGAGGGCTGTCACATTATACAAACAGAGCTATTTGGTATTTGAGCAGTCCCTGAATTCCTGTACTTCCAGAGTTCAGAAAACAACAACTTTTGCTCACACTATTAAAAAAAACTATTAATTTAAATTTAAATTAATTTATTAATTTAAATTTAAATTAAAAAAAAACTATTAAAAGTCCCCATGTTGGAACACCACTGCCACCATTGCAAGGAGCAAGCATTAGGTCTAAATAAAAAGCTGTAGGAAAACAATCATAATGATGAGGAAGGAAATTCCATGATCTAGTTATAACCAGCTTTGCAACACTAGCACACCTACAGTTTCTCAGCTTAGTACCCATAAGTCTAGGCTATATAAAGCAGAATATAAGCAAACTGGTAACAGATTTGCCTTTTCTTCCTCCTATAATTATGCATTCCTGTAACAGACAAGTCTGAACAAAGGCAGTGTTCCCTGTCTTAGGAAGTGGCAAGTTCTTGAATCTGTACATCACATTCTGCTATATTCCTGTGTATGCAGAACACAAGAGGTATAAATCCATGTAGCTAAAAAAAAGTTCTGCATAAAGCAGCAGCTGTTGCCACTGGGGACGAATGCTCAGACAGGAAAAACAGGTGATAAAATATTCTTCAAGCATATGCAAGTATGAAACTGTGGATTTATGAATTAGCAGCAGCTGCTCATGGCACCACCCTGTTTGCCCCAGGTATTAAAGTGTATCACCTACTGTCATTTTGCAACATATGGACCCTCGCTAAGCCCTCTGGACAGATATACAATCCACAGTGTAGTTTGGAAAGGAAACACCCCTCCCATAATGCCACGAGTGAAGGAAGCAAGAGCAGAGGGAATGCAGGGGGTCTGTGAACACTGCTTTTCTGCGGCACGTTAAAGCTTCTGAATGCATATTTTTAAATGAATCCCAAATAGTCAAAAATCAGTCCTTTTCCCTTCATGGAAAGTAAGATCTCCTCCTCCAAAAGAACAAATAAAGAGCATAAAGGGTGGTTTGTTTTTTAATTAGTCATGTAGCTTCCTGCCTTACACCACACCTCCTTATTAAGTGTGCTCAGGAGGAAGGACGGATGGACACCAACCAACCAAAGCCTCCCTTACATGTGACAGCTACCAAGGCTGTTGCTGCATTTTCTGCCTCATATCTGCCCAAATGCACTCACATTCATATGATGTGAACAGGAGTACGTTGGGTACTGGGCTGGGCTCGCATTCTTGACAAGTGTGCTGGCTCTTGCTTATCTAAAAGAACTGCCCCTTCTTTTCCTGAGAAGGCTGTTCTGCTTTCTAGCAGCCACTGGACACATACCGGAGGGCATTTCCCATCACCATCATTTCACCAAGGAAACTGCATGGCATCCAGCTTTTAATGACCAAAAAGCAGTGCCCCCAAAATAGAAGACACTGGTGTCCCACTTGGAATACACAGCATGTGACTTCCATGGGGAGTCACCATGACAGCCAGTATGGCTTTTTAAAAAACATTTTAATAACTAATCCCAGAGGCACTGTGCACAATTGGGCAGCATACAAATGTTTGAAAGAAGAAGGAAGGAAGGAAGGAAGGAAGGAAGGAAGGAAGGAAGGAAGGAAGGAAGGAAGGAGAAATGTAAGTACTGGACGGGGAGTCAGGAATCCAGGTTCCCGTCCCTGTTTGGCCACAAAGTTCACTGGGTGACTTTGGGCCAGTCACACTCTCTCACCCTGGCCTTCCTCACAGGGTTGTTGCAGGGGTGAAATGGAGAGCAGGGGGAGAATTACGTAAGCTGCCTTGGAGTCCTGGCAAGAAAAAAGGCAGCCTATAAATGAAAAATAAATACATCCGGGAAACACATTGGCCCTTATTCTCAATCTGTAAGAGCTGCTGTGCTTACTTATGAGAAGGAACAAATGCTGTGTTTAAAAGCACACTCTGTTATTTGCATGACCCAAGGGTGAGCCCTAACACTGAAAACAGGTTCTTTGGCTAAACACTCAAATGCTGACTCAAATGAAGCACCAATTACAAGTTGGAGGAATGCCTGTTTCCTTCCACATTGTTATTCTAGCATCTCTAGTGCTAAAAACATGGAAGTTTCATTATTCCAGTTCTTTTTTCATGCACCTGGAAAGAACAAGTTTTAAAAGAGCAGTTCCATCCTCTGAAACAGTTAAAACTTTTCACTGTACCTTTCTACTCTGATGTCATCTCTTGCCTCACCAGAGGTACGTTTGGCTGCTATAGCGTCCTTCTCAGGTACAGCAAGGAGAGAATGACAGAGCACAGGAATATTGCTGAAGTTATGGAAAAAGCAGGGATATGATTAGTTACTGGAGAAGGATGCCTACATTCATGCTGAGATCATGCATACAAAGCTTGTCCTGGAATTTAGAATAATGATTAAAAGTTCCCACACAATAACTTTGGGGTGGTAGTGAAGAAAGGGATTACTACACTTTAAGATCAGTCATTAGCTCAAGGTCAATTTTGATTACCAAGTGGAGTTATAAGATGTGTTAAAAATAGCTTTGGGATTGGAGATAAAATGTAAAACTGCTTTCCCAGTTCTCTCCCCATCCTCCTAGTTTGGGAGGATGGAATGAGAGAGCCAAGAAGGCAGGAAGCAACTTGGGGAACTTCATGACTGAGAGCTCTTAATAACTCAGGTGCTTTCTCTGTGGGAGATCCCAAAGGGACATGAGCGAAGCCCAGATTAAAAATCCAAAATTTAATTGAACATCTGCACTGAAAAAACAAATAATAAACTTAGTCGAATGACATAGGTAACACTGATAATGTCTTATCTGATCCTGAAAATCATTTGGGCATTTCAGAATGCCTTGGAAGAAGGATCTGAATAATTCACATTCCTTTTTCAATCATTAGCAAAGTGAAACTCTGCAGGTCAACTTTTTTAGAGAGATAAGAGTAGACACATAAAAACAAACCCACACTTCAGTGTAATGCAGGGGTGACTGAATTTTAGCAATTTGGGATTTTCTGAATTATGACTGGCAAGTAAGTCATAATACTGTAACTGTGTGAGCCTGTAGCTCCTACTCCGGAGAGGAAAGCATTTGAAAGCTTAACTATCAGAGCTAAAATAAATAGAAAAAGAAAAGATGGTGGAAACTTCAGCTTTTTACAGATCCCTCCATCAACTCATGAATAGTTCACTTAACTAAGACCAAATTCTACAGAAAGAATTACAGTTTTATGTGGACAAGATAGAAAAGGGTAACTATGCAATCAAGAAATGGACTGCTCCATCCCTCTCTAAATCAACAGAATGGCAAGTACCTTTTACAGTTATATTTAAATAAGTACCTTTCATCAGGTAATCCTTCTGCAGCCAGGGTTTGCAGTTCACTAGGAAGGCTTTGCTCAGTTTCTGGGAATGAGGGGCTTGATCCTTTCTCCTGGACATCCTGAATGGACTTCCCATATGCCAAATTCTCTTCTGTACACTGATTTGCAGCAGTGACTTCAGCATCTGTATACACGTTTTGCTCCATCCCTTGAATGTCTTCTGAGGGCTTAGTTGCATCAGTCCCTTGACAGCACATGCTGGATTGCAAAGCTGAGGCACAGTCATCAGTTAATAACGTGCTCGTAATACCTGTTCTAAGGATGTCAACAGAAATATTTGCTTCTGTTTCCACTTTGTTCAACAAAGTGTCATTTGCTTCTTCTACACATTCCTCACTCCCACTGCTAGATACTGGTTTGCAGCAATCTGCGGAAAAATCATCAGGGTGTACCTTATTTTTAAATTCCTCTATTAGCCCATGAAGTGCTGTGTCCTGCCCTTTCTCTTGCTCTTGAACATCTGTTGATGTCTGCAAGCATTTTGTACTTCCAAAGGCATCTGGTGTCATAAACACTTTTTCTTGAAGTGCTTTTTCATCCAAAAGTTCACTGCAAGTGGATTTGCTCTTGTTCTCCCCAGGCAATATCCTGGACTGTTCCATTTGTGGTATGTATACATGAAAAACATCTTCAAGAGATGGCTGCACGGATGTGTTGCCTAGGTCAACAGCATTCTTACCATTCCCTTTGTCTTCTATTGGCCCTGGAACACAGCACTGGATTTGGTGTCTTTCTTCTTCAGATGAAGCTGCTTCTGTTTTACACACACTAATTAAATTACCTTCTTCTGCTTCTGCAGCAACAGTTCTGTCAAAATCATTCTTCAGAACTTCTTGAGAGGCAGCAATCACTAAAGACAGTTCATCGCCAGAAGTGGGAGGTAGATTCCCTATTTCTGAGCTAAGAAAATTTGCAGGTTGCAACTCTCCTCTTTCCAGGCTCACATCATTCTCATCATGGTCACTGCTTGTGGCACTGAAGCATTCACTTTCCCTTGTCTTCACATTCCTATTGTCTCCCTTAATATCTAACTCTGGCAAACTTGACAAAGCTTCTTCACTTAAACAATATGCACCAAAAAGGGTCTTTTCTGAAAAGGCACCTGGCAAACAAGAATCCTGAGCATTTGTGAATAATTTTTCCTCCTGTAATATTCCTTTATCAGTTACGCCATCACAGCTCCTAGCTTCTAAAGGCAATGTACGTTCTTCTGTTTTCTGGACACTCTTGGGTTCTCCGTTTTCATTCTTTTCTTCAGCCTCTTCTAATTCTTGCTTACACTCCAGTATTTCCTTAGGCATTGGGCTGCCCCCATCACCCGAACTGTTTTCAACTGAAAGGTTGGGTAATTCTGCAATGGGTGTATTTGGAATTGTCTTCTCAAAAATTTTGCTAATATGCTTCCTGAAATCCAAAAAGCCAATACTGAAGCCCCTGGAATGTGAACCATCCGGATCTTTTTCAGTGGTCCCTGCAGACTGCATGGGGGTTTCCATCTTGGGGATGCTAAAATTTTCCTCCAAAACACAGTTGCTCTTTTCCTTATTCCCCGTGTCATCTGAGCTCTTGCTGTGCTTGTCATCTGCACAGGTGATATTTGTTGCAATGCCCTCATTACAGTCTGCTTGCTTACCAAAAGATGAAAGGTTCAAAAGCTTCTCTTCAAAGCTTGAAAAGCTGAAGAGATTTTCTACCGAGCTGTCAAATTGCTGGGCTTTGAAGTTTACATCACTTTTTGCTCCTTTCGTTTTAATTGTTGAGATCTCAGTCTGCAGCTTCATGAAATTAAATGGTGACAAATTTCGTTCAAGCTGTCCAGCCTGAGAAGAGTTTCGTATAGTTAGACCCTCTTCTGAAAGCAAGCTTTCATTAGGAATTACAGATTCATTCCCTGGGATGGCATCTGCAGGAATATTGTCGAAATGCAGTACATCAGGGCTCTTTTGATCTGTTGTGCTTTTCTCTGCCGAAGTATTGTCTAACTGTATAGGTGTAGCAGCTGCTGCAGCAGCACCCAAGAGATTCTGGCATGCTGTAACTTCTAGCTCTTTTTGTAATTCACCCACATTGCCATCGTGCACAGAGCTTATGAGTTGCTGGATCATTCTGCAGTGCTGATCATCAGAAAGGGCTGCCAGAGGTGTTTGAGAGCCAGCAGGTATTAACTCGGACTGTTCAATACTGTCTGTTTTATATGATACACCACTTGAAGAAATGTCTTTGATTTCAGGTAACACAGGAGGATATTCCTGTGCTTCTGTGTTTTCAGCAGCCATGAAATGAGATGCCCTTTCACAACTTATTTTTCCAGGTTCATCTTGCAGTCTGAGTTTTTCTGTCAAACTTGGCCTCTCCTTCATTTCTATGTCTGAGCTTTTTTCTGCCAATTCTGCTATTTTACTTGACAGGTTAAGGTCAGTCCTGTTGTTCTTAGAATCATCTGCACAAGTTACTTTAAAATCCACTAGCAATGACTGTTCAGCATTGGCAGTGACTGCATTCTGTGTGAATGGAATGCACTCTGTAACACTACCATTGCTTCGTTCTGTGCCGTCTGTTAGTCCCTCTGATTGTTCATTTATGACAGCTTCTTTAGTCAGTGCCTCCCTGAGACCTATTTCTTCATGAGGATGGTCCGAACTCAGGGAATTAGAAGTCTCTTGAGCAGACTTGCTGAAGTTTTCTTTGTTGAAACAACTTCCTTCTGCCTGTGAATGTGCTACGGTTTGCAGGTTGTGATCTTGCATATAACCTCCCACAGATTCAGAAATACTCGATAAGGGTGCATTTTCATCCGTGCCAGTTGTGGGATCATTCAGTTTCATCTCTAACCCACAAAGAACTGTTTGGGGTTGATGTAGAACATCTGCAGTAACATTCTTTTCACTTTCATAAAGCCCCGGATGGTCATTGGGTTGGTTTACCACCAGTGAATTTTTGGTTTCTGGGGGCTTTTCATTAGGCTCTTGTTCATCGGGATTTGTAACTGCTGTCAGATAATTGTCATCCAGGCCTTTGAGTTCTGTGCTGGAAATGTGCTGTTGATTACTGCCAGCTGAAGCAAGAGGCTTTGGACTATCTTTCAGCTCTGCTTGTGGAGATGGTATCAAAGTGTCCACAATCTGTTGTACATCCATGGTCTTTCCATGAAGAACTTCCGAAGATGCACCATTACTCTCTAGTGCATATTTAGGGTCCCTTATACTGCTATCCTTCACGTCTGCAGACTCCAGCAGCTGAGAACCAGTCTCCACCCTGCTCATGGGCTGTGGTGGCGGGCTGCCACAAGCATCCTCTTTCATGCCTTGCTCATTTTCTTCAGTCACTTGTTCCTGCCGTACTTGCTGCGGGGAGTCCAATTTGCTTTTGGGTTTTGGAGCCAAAGTTGTGTCAGCTGTTTGACTTTTCATTTCTGTTTTGTATTCCCCCTGTCTGGTTTCATTACTTACTTTCTCATCCACAGTATCGCTTTGTTCAGCAACAGTCACAGGTACATAGTCAGCATCAGGGCAATCTATCTGGCTATGCTTTTTGCTTTCAGAAGGGGATATATTCTCCTGGAGTGTTGCTTTTTCTACTGAAACACATTCCGATTCTTTTGCTGATTCTTTTAAGTCCTGATGCTCTGTTTCTGCTTTAGGAACTGGTATTTTTTCTGGGGATGCTTGGTTGCCTTCAGATGTTATTTCATGCTCAACTTGGCCTTCCAACTCCCCTTCAGTTCTCTGAGCAAATGTTTGATCCCCAGATCTGTTCTGCTTATTTTGCATAACAGCATTGTCCTCTGAGTGCATCAGCAGTGAACCATGTACATCTGCTAAACAAACTTTGTCTGCCATGCTAGACTCTGGAAAGTGAAGTGGCGCATCTTCTGCACTGAGATTTAAAAGATCACAGCTCTGTGAGCATTTCCCCCCTTGTAAATATAGTGTTTTGACAGACTGTGGGCTTGTATGCATGTTTTCATTTGTGGCTGTTTTCTCTGTCTCTGATCCCAGACTTAAATCAGGTAAATGAGCTTTGAGCGTATGCAGACTCCATTCAGAACTGGCATCCTTTCCCAAAGCCTTGCCACTGGTAACATTTTTAGAAGCATCTACCGGAGAGCTTCTATGATCATCCCAGTTAATGTCAGGGCTGTCCTGCTTTGTGCAACTATCAAAGGTTAGCAGTGTCCCTTGGGAACAGTTTACTTCTTCGTGCACAGTTGGACTTGTTAAAACTGCCCTCTCAAGACTTCTATGCTGTCCCAAAGAAATGTCTTTGTTTTCTTCAGGTGTGACATTTCCTTGTTTAATGAGCTCACTCTCACTTGCAGCATCTCCTACACTTTCCCCCAGTGACAATCTTTCATCTACAACAGAATCTTCCTTCACAAGATGCACAAGATTTTCTGAGCCAGCTACAGTGATGCTTCCTCCACTCACATGTTCAGCTTGTGTGATTTCCCTGCTGCCAAATTGCTCTGCTCTGCCTTCAGACACAGTCCTTGGTGTTTGCTCTTCATTCTCCTCAGACAACAAGGGCACACTGGCAAGCTCGGAGCTAATGAGTAAAGCTACACTGTGATTTTCTCTTTCGGTAGTGAAGAGGATTCCTGGTTGTGTACCTGGAGCTTCATCTGGGCATGCCTTTTCCAACAGAAAACCCTTGTTTTGTCCTTCAATTGCAGTTGCCAGTGTCAGGTTTGAAAGATCCAAGGTGATATCGGATGTGGTAGGAACAGGCACAGACTGCTCCCTGAACTTCTCTGGAAAAACTGGATGGCATTCATCCCCTTTGTTCCCTGCTGCATCATTGCTACACTGGCTGATGGCAACACTCAACCCCACAAGACTCTGGCCATCAACAACTGTTCCACAGTTTTCAATATCTGAACCCCCTGTGGTGGGATAATTTGGGATTAAGGTTTCCTCTTTCATCACCAGGCTGTCTACACCATCTGTGTTCTGTCCACCTAGTTTTACTGCAGCCTGCTCTTCGTGATCCACTTGCAAACACTCTGTCTCCTGACTGGTCTCTTGAGTGATACAATAATCTTTCTGTTCTTCTCTCTCGGGTAATGGGATGACAGATGCCTCCCTCTCATCACTCAGCTGTTCACTCTGCTGTAATGGGTGCAATATATCTGTACCGGTCTGTGCAAGTCCAGCTCCGAGCTTGCAAGTAGCACCTGATGATGACCTCAGGTCTGAACTGGAATTATCTTGCTCATCCTTCGCTACAAGCAGGGTAGCAGACTGTTGCTCAACAGTTATGCCACTGTCCAGAGATGCCACAGGGGCAGATCCTGTCTCTTTCATGGAGATTGGGTATGGCAACAGGATAGGCAACCCCCCGGGGCTGACATCAAGACTCGCTGGAGCATATTCCTTGGCACACTCCACCAGGGGCACTGGCAGAAGTGTTCTTGCCGCCCCCTCCAAGGTGTCAGATGTGGCTTGGTCTTCCAGGTTACACAGGGCATTCTCCAGGGCCATCACATGTGGAGACACCAAAACTGGGTTTGTGCTGGGTGGTTCTTCAGCAGCATTGCTACAGAGGCCTTCATTTCTTAGGCTGCCAACAATGGAAACGTTTATTCATTTCAAATCGGCAATAAAGCGGAAGACAAAAAGTAAAAATTCAGGCCACAGAGATTTCAAAGCCATGCAGGCACATGCACTGGCAAGCTGTCTGCTTTCATGAGGCAAGAGACCAGAGGCACCGAAGCGATTTAAGCGTTCTGAGCATCATTACATGGAAATAGACGCCTTCAGCATTTTCTGCTGCCTATCATGTTAGATATGTGGATTTACTTTCCTTACAGATCTTTTTAAATAATTTATTGAGTTGCATGCTGCTTCTCTCCTTTGCTCTATAACAGTCATAAAATAAATCCTAAAAGGAATGCGGAGCATGGAAAATTAATCAGCACAAGACTGAATTTCAGGTGGAAAATTGTGGAGTGACCGAATTATTCCTGGGCTTAAAAGGACATGAGGTTCGAGTTACACTTTTTATTGCAGATTTCTGAGTTGTCTGAATTAAAGTCGCAATCCTAATCCATGTTACTAGAACAGAACTTCAATTCTCTGTAAATATGTCTAGTAGTTTTTCTTGGCACCCAAGGCAAAACACCGAGATGGTAACTTCTTTCTACAACCAGTACTGGAGTTCTTGGGCCTACTGCCGCTTCCACCTTTTCCTGCGTTGGCTCAATGATTTATTTAGTCCCAGTGGAGCCACCTTTCTATAATGCTCCACTGTTCTATAATGAAATAGCCTGTCTCCACTCTTACTTCAGAGGAAGAAGGTGCTTTATACTGTGTCAGACCATTGGTCCATCTAGCCCAGGGATTGTTGGTATTGACTACCAACACTTCCAGGTTCTTTCCTAGCCCTACCTGGAGTCACTGGGGATTGAACCTGAAACCTTCTGCATGCAAAGCAGCTGCTCCACCACTGAGCTGTGGCCACTTCTGCTGGACCCCAAGCCACAGATTCAGCCTGGTCAGCAATACATACTTTCTCACATCATGTTGGTATGTCGCTGCTCCCTGTAACTTCAGCCCCTCCATCTTGGCTTTACCCTCAACAGCTTTCCACCATTGCCGTTCACAGATGCAAATGATATGTTACTGTTCAGATCTAGTTCAGGTCATGAAGCTCCAAACCTCTGAGATTACAAAAGGGTGGCTGGTGGGGGAGGGGACTGTCACAATATCGTGCAGGCCTAATCTAGGTTCATCTTGCAATCAAAGAGGCTTTAAATCTACCACCTATGGGGATCAATAGTCTCTTCTCTGCAAACAGAATCCTTGCTCTTTCATCAGATACCTGGACTTCCATCGCAGTGACTGAGCACTTCACTATATATACACTTGCTGCCCTTTCTATCAAACTATGTAGAAAAGTGTATAAGGGCAAATGAGGTGCCTCATGAGAACAAAGTTGGCACAAATTGTGCAGCATATTAAACTGGCATGCAACCATGCATTCCCTCCTTCACATATTGTAAACTTGCTGGTATACAAGGTTTGATGCATAATAGCTGTAGCAGCAGGGAAAACAGTCAACAGTACGTACATAAACCCAAAATATTTGGCAAGTCCCACTGAGAAACAAAGCAAAACGAAACACCCGCCTCAAGAGGTTCATCAGGCATTAGCTACCAGCACCTACTGACTGAAAGACCAGAGAGTAAGGGAGAACCCACATGAAACAGCCCACTGGAGCAGCCATCACTGATTCATCACTTTTTCCTTGTGCTAGAAAGGAACACAAATATTTGTGTTGCTTGCTGTTGCTGCTTGAATTTGAGGTGTGCAAGTGCACCATTCCAGCTACCTGAAATGCTAAGCCTTGCCTGGTCAATGTCCTGCTAAGCACCAGATGCTGAAACGGGCACTATCCATGGTCCTTGACAAAGCCAGCCTTCAGCTATATCACTGTGCTTTTCACATGGCTGCTGTGAAACCGCAGTGCTGCAAAGCACAAAGCAGCAAGATGATCTTTGCTTTCAGACCCTTTCCACCCTCTCCCAAACTTCTAGGTACTTGAGGAAATGGAAGAGTGCAGTAGGTACATATGGAAGATGGAAGGATTTCACATGGAATGCAAGGAGAAAAGAAGTTCTCAAATATATAAAGCATGGCCATGTAGAGCTACTCAAAGATTTTCCAGTATTCTGGCTGTCATGAAAAGAGGAGGCAGTCCTCTTCAGATGGTCACCTTCTAAAGTCAAGGCTTATGAATGTGATGTGAGGCTGGGGCACTCCCTCTTGTTGATGTTGGTCCTGTTCAGGTACAGAATACCAGAAGAGGACTAAAATGCCCTACAAACACATCAGTGCACTAGTGAATGTTCTGCTACATTTACTAGTTGTTCTCCCATCTCTCCAGGTTTACTCATTATACTCTACTTAATGTACTACTTTACTTCTCCCAAGGAAGCATAGGTCTTGTTTTACCTCTCTCTCTTCTTTGTGTTTGTCAGAAACACACTTTAGCCAGCAGTTCCAAATCTTTAACTGATGATGTATGGCAGAGCAGGACACTTTGGTAAGTATAAGATAATGCTTCAGCATTTATAGCTGACACTGATCCAAAGGGCAGAGTTAGTGGTGACAAGTGACAGTTGTCATGAGTAACCTTCTCATCACACAGAGAGAATCCCAGTCCAAATAGAGAAGAATTAATCTTTTTTTAATGGACTTTGTCTTTCTTTAGCAATTTGTCTGAATACTTTCAACAATTAATTCTGAATATATTTACGAGTATATAGTAACATTTTGGAAACTCAACAAAAAGAGTTATTTGCAGAGCAAGACTGTCAGCACCATAAAGGTAATTATGCGTAGCCCTCTACATTCTTTTATGGAACTGACTTAGGGCCTTGGAGGAAAAGATGATCGCATTTACTGTACTTCCTGTAGGTTATAATGTTGCTGTTCCTGTAATACACTTGCTGGAGGGGTCCTTCTCTAACAAGGAACCCAGGGAAAACCTGTGCTCTTGGGGAGATGGCCACAAGTTCATCTCTGCTGCAGGCAGAAGACTGTGCCTCTGAGGCAGAGGCTGACCCACTGCCACCCCCACCCCTCCAGGAGCATCATTGCCTCAAGTGACAGGCAAGTAGGGCTCCTGTGAGGAGGAGTGCTTGCTTTCATGGGGGACTCCTCAGGAGAAACTGAATCCTCAGAAGTAGGGCTCTTGCCAGAGAGCTCTACTTAATAAGGTGCAGCTGAGGCATGATGCTCTGTGCTACTGACCTTTGGAGTCCTGTCTGAGTCTTCTTCTGAACTTGGCTGCTTTGTTGTGCTTTGCTCATATTTTGACCACTCCTGCCTGCCTTCTTCCTCACTGAACTGAAACTTTGATGTTTGGCCATTTGGCACCTTTACTCTTTGGATTCCCTCATATCTTGGAGTCTGGGTCAGCCAAAGCAGGACTAAGCACTAAGAGGAAGGTAAAAACACAAGAAGTGCCTCCTCTTTCTTCTCCTAATACAGTCCAGCTGTGCCAATGCATCCTGTGAAATGGAAGTGATTGCTTGTTTATACTGAACAAATGACGAGCTGCAGCAAAATGTTCCTAACAAGAGTAGCCATGGCATGAGTGGTTTTAGAAGTTAAGAGTCCTCCTCCCCTTTTAGGGCACTTATCACAAATTAAACAAAGTTATGTATGGACAGATGGCTTAGTACACTTTTCCCAACATAGTATCATCCAGCTATTCTGTATTACAACACCCTTCGTAACATACCATTGCTCCTGTTGCCTGGGTATGGTAGAAGAACTAGTCTAAGACATCTGGAGAGCACTAGGTTCCATTGCCTCCTCACAATGCCGCCCGGCAGAGCTTTTTCGAGTGGTACAAGGCCTGGTTCGCCCGGGTCCTAAGGAAGATCCGATGCCACCCTCAAAGGCCCACTGTGACGACTTTGCCAGGCATTTCAGGGAGAAAATCGCTCAGATTCGTCACGAGCTGGACTCCACTAATGAATCAGAGGTTTCTGGGGAGACGCCAATGCTACCGTCTGGTCCAAAATTATTGGAGGAATTTCAATTATTGCGGCCCGATGATGTGGGCAAGGTGCTTGGACGAGTACGTCCCACCACTTGCCTATTGGATCCTTGCCCGTCTTGGTTAATAGATAACTCCAAGCACGGGATTGGGACCTGGATCTTGGAAGTGGTTAATGCTTCTGAGGGAGGGTCGAGTGCCTGCCCTTTTAAAGGAGGCAGTAATACGACTGGTCCTGATGAAAGCGTCACTGGATCCAGAGATGGCCACTAACTATAGACCTGCGGCCAACATCCCGTTTCTGGGCAAGGTGTTGGAGCGAGTGGTGGCGGGACAACTCCAAGCACTCTTGGATGAAACTGATTATCTGGATCCTTTTCAGTCCGGCTTCAGACCTGGGTACGGTACTGAATCTGCCTTGGTCGCCCTGTACGATGACCTGTGCAGGGAGAAGGACAGGGGGAGTGCATCCCTGTTGGTTCTCCTGGACCTCTCGGCGGCTTTCGATACCATCAACCATGGTATCCTTCTGGACAGGCTTGCGGGATTGGGGGTTGGAGGCACTGCTTTGCAGTGGTTCCGCTCCTATCTCAACGGTCGATTCCAGAAGGTAGTGCTGGGGGACTATGTCTCTGCGCCATGGCAGCTATGCCATGGAGTACCACAGGGCTCCATTCTATCCCCTCTGCTATTTAACATCTATATGAAACCGCTGGGAGAGGTCATCAGGAGGTGTGGGCTGCGGAATCATCAGTACACTTATGATACCCAGCTCTACCTCTCGTTTTCCACTAATCCAGGTGAGGCAGTGGCTGTGCTGAACCGGTGCCTGGCCGAGGTAATGGAATGGATGAGGGCCAATAAACTGAAACTAAATCCAGACAAGACGGCGGTCCTGTTGGTTGGCGGATCGGGCTTCGGAGAGGGTGGATTTGACC
Source organism: Varanus komodoensis (assembly GCF_004798865.1). Taxonomy (NCBI): domain Eukaryota; kingdom Metazoa; phylum Chordata; class Lepidosauria; order Squamata; family Varanidae; genus Varanus; species Varanus komodoensis. The sequence continues at coordinate 109,849,335 of NW_025335268.1, read as the reverse complement.
TGGTCCTGAATGGTGCAACACTCCCTCTTAGGGACAAGGTCCGCAGCTTAGGAGTATTCCTCGACCCGGAGCTTTCTTTGGAAACTCAGGTGACAGCGGTGGCGAGGAGCGCCTTCCTTCAGCTTCGGCTGATTAATCAGCTGCGCCCCTACCTGGAGTACGACTGCCTGGCGACGGTGACACACGCGCTGGTGACTTCCCGCCTAGACTTCTGTAACGCGCTTTACGTGGGGCTTCCCCTGAAGACAGTCCGAACACTTCAATTGGTGCAAAATAGAGCTGCCAGGTTGCTGACGGGGACGGGGCGTTATGCTCACATGACTCCAGTCCTCCGTCAGCTTCACTGGCTTCCCATTGAAGCACGGGCCCAATTCAAGGTGTTGGTTATGACCTATAAAGCCCTAAATGGCTTGGGTCCTGGCTACCTGAACGAGCGCTTACGTCCGTATATGCCCGACCGCCCCTTGAGATCTGCGGGAGAGTCCCTTCTCCGGGAACCCTCCATGAAAGAAATTAGGAGAGTAAGTACTCGGAGGAGGGCTTTCTCTGCGGTGGCGCCCAGCCTATGGAATTCACTCCCCAAAGAGGTCTGCCTGGCACCGTCATTACTGGTTTTTCGGCGCCAGGTAAAGACCTTTTTATTTCAACATCATTTTAATTGTTAAAATATATGATCTGGCCAGGGCAACTTCTTCTTCCTTCTCTTTTCTCCTCCTATATTCTATATCTACTTATTTTATACTGTTAATTTTAATTTTATATTATGATGTTTGTATCTCAATGTATTTTTTGTATTTTTGTATTTATTGGTAATTTATTACGTTCTATTGTATTTCAATGTATTTTATTGTGTTGTAAGCCGCCCCGAGGCTTCGGCAAGGGGCGGCATAGAAATGTTATAATAATAATAATAATAATAATAATAATAATAATAATAATAATAATAATAGGTTGGAGAAGCTTAGCCTAGTAAATTTGAGGGGTATATTCCAATAGGGTTGGAGTGCTGGGCTAGGACTAGAATGCAAAAGATTTGGGTTCTAGTCTTCACTCATTCATGAAGCTCAGTGGTTCAGTTTGAGCCAGTCACAGGCTCTGGTTATTACAACATTCTCGTGATGACAAATGGAGGAGAATAATGCCCACCACCTGGGTAACTTGGAGGAAAGACAGGATATAAATGTAACAAAAACCACAACTAGATTGCAATTCTGCTTCTTAGGAAGGTATATTTTAAAAAAGAAACCATGTTGAAAAATCCCCATAATGGGAAAATGTCAATACAGAATGGGGTAGGTTTTGTTTTTAAAATGTACATGTTACCTTTAAAGATACCCCCCCCCCCGTTTGTATTTTGCTTTGGAAATTGACACAATAAAATTAAGACATGAACAAGAAACAACATAAAGTGACAAAAGCCCATGTCCTAATAGGTTCATGTTGTTAACAGCAAATCCTCCTAAGTCTCTGATCCTAATCAGTGGGTCTTGCTTCCAAATAAATTTCAAATTGGATACAAGGCTTTAAAAATAGGCTCAAACTCTGCATTTCTGCTCCTAATTATACCTTGGTGAAGGCACAACAGCTCCAAGTACCCTGGGAGCAACAACATTTTCTTGAATATGGATTTACAAGTTCATGACCTGTCTGCCAGAGTGCTGACAGCAATTTGGTGGCACTAGATTAGCAGACTCACTTACCAAAGCAGATTTTTCAGTGGGTGGATGAATTCTATGTGCTAAGTGGTTTACCTCTATGTATTAAATACAGCATGCTTCATAATGCCCAACTCCCCTTTTACTCTACATTTAAGTTGCATTTTCTTGCTTAACAAACTCATACAAATTAAACTAGCAGAATTAAAAGACAGGGCAAAAAAATTGGTTGGATGATGCCAACAGCTATACTAGTCAGCCACGTAAACTAATTAAGATAAAAATAATGAAGAACTAGTTATCTACCATAAGTACGAATATAGTCTTGAAAAAATGGGAAATGATCTCTAGCAGGAAAACCTCATTAAGTCTTCTCTTGAAATAAAGCAGACGGAGAGAAAACACAATTCCGCTCATGTTGTTTGGTCTCAAACTGGGGTCTGAACCTCTTTCAGAAAAAAGCTCTTGCGGCTACATTTTAGTGGTGGGAAGCACTCAAAGCCAACAGGGCAAGGCCATAGGTATTACATGAGCTCAGTTTAACATAAAATTCTTACTGGCAGTAACTTTTCTACATGGGACATTTATTGTGTGCTCATTATTTCAAACTCATAGTGGTTTATGGGTTCTTTAGATGACATTACAACCCCCCAGTTTTGTTTTTAAAGAGCATTTTCTGCATTCTTTAAATCAGGGAAAACATGGTATTAGTGAACATGCTTTTTGTACTTGTACATTTGCACTATTCTGCTATACCACAGGGCCATCTAGAAGTGTGTAACAGAAAAGCAGGAAGAAGTCTTCATGCACTGCCTGTAATTTAAGGCTGTGATGAAGCTGAAGTAGATGAAGCAGATTAAAAACCTTTGTACAGAAGCCAGATGCCTTCAGAGAAAGGGAAAAGGCTACACAAAAACCAGGGCATCACCATATAATGCAATAATGAACAAATGTAATAATATTCTCAGTTGTATCATGGCTGAAGTGATTGACACTTCTGGCCATGAAAATGTGCAGTGACGGCAGATATTTTCAATGAAATAAAAGACTACTTCATGGAAGGAAAAACCAAGCACATCTGTCTTAGAAACACAGTTCTCACCTTACATATATAGGGACATACTTGAAAGTTAAGAATCCAGAAAACCAAATTGATACAATCAATCATTATCAAAAAAACATAACCTCTATCAGTCCAACAAAAAAGAGTATCTGAAGAAGGGATATCTCTACATGTTTGGTGGGGATCAACCGTATGGTTATGAGCAAGAGCTGTGTGTCGTTGGGGATCACTTAAGCATTGTGACAGGACACATGCTTTTGCTTGCACAGAAGTGATCCCTGTATTTACATCCATGGCTGGATATCAGACTCTTCAGCTTCCAAACCCTACAGTTTGCAGACATCTCAGGCAGTGATTACAGATCATAATCCTGCTCAGCCCATTTCACCCATTAATCACATAAAGGGGTGCACAAGCACTGGTGCCCTTGACCCCAGTGTCCACTTATCAAACACTGGCATGTGAGAACCAGCAGGGTTTCCACATCTATATAGGTCTGCAAATATATACTTTCCTGTTCTCAGATATTGACCTTCAATCTGTAGTGGTTGGTAGGTGGAGCAAGGATGTAGCAAAGTGTCAGGAAAGTAACAAAAGCCCCTAGTAAGGTTCTACCACCTCATTCTGTATGTGGACCCCTTCATGCAATTAACATGTGTAATGACTAGGATGTCTGTCAAATCTAGTATTTCTGGGTCTAGAGTCTCAGAATATGCCTATATCTTTCAGAATTGCACAAAATTGAGAATATCCAACTTTATGTATCATAGCACTACAGTGATGAATACTTATTTATTGGAATAAAGCATAATATGTATTCCATCTTTGTTGGAATATTATCTTCAACTCAAAAGTGTCCATGAAACTGTGTAAACATATATGGACTGAACAAGTAGGGGAAAGGAAAGTAGGTTTTACCTACTCATATGGCACTCACCAATGTGTACGTAAAGTGAGATCTAAGTATGATATATACCCTATCTTTCCATAAGATATGTATTCTAGCATCAGGATTAGTTTTTTTTCCTTCCACTGCCTGACCAGAAATCAAAACCTGAGGTTCACTCATTTTGCAATGTGCGCACATCTGTATAAACACAGGAACTTTGTCAAAATTCAAGATTAGCATATATAGCAAAAGGTATATTCCTATGGACTACCTGAGTATACTGTTTTTGGTTTAATGGGAACTAGAATCTTACGAAGGCTGAAGTCTTTTATTTGCCTTTTGCTTTCACTAAACCCAAGTTAAGGACAGACAATATAGCAATATAAAACAAGCCATTAATAATGTAAGCAGTTAAAAAATTGCAAAACCATGCTGTCATCCAAGGACAAAAATCCCACAAACAGCCTAAAATCATGTAAGTAGTGTTTTAAAAGCCATGTACTTTCTCAGACATCACAAGCAAACCATTAATGCAAGGCCTTGCATGACAGCAAAACAAACACATTTCATCAAGCTGCTCACACTTGCTACTTTGCTACTTGTTACTTGCACTTGGTATAGTATACCTGTTTATGCCTGAGGTCTGGGACCTTGAATCTTCATTTACATCGACCCCAGCAAAAAGAAGATTCTTTGGGGCAAGTGACTGGTAGAGCTCCCCTTCCTTCCAATAAGGCACTAATGGCCAGTTGCCTCTGACAGAAAAGGTTTTGTGAAAAGAGAAACATATACATGTCCTAAAAGCAGTCTTAAAAATCAGAGAAACTGACATACAAGAGATATCCCTCAGAATATCACTACCATTACAATATTCACTTTCTTCAATATGCTTCCATCTGAAAGAATGCCATGCTTCACAGAAAGGAAAATAAGTCAAACACTGAAATGAAAGCAATTAAGTCACACATTACAAAATATGTGTGCTTGACTACCAGATGGGCAGCTGGAAAAGTAATTAACTCTGAAAGTACATTGCAACTACTAAAAAAAGTGTTGAGGTCCTACACATACAAGGTCATAGTTTCATCTGTGTCAATCCAAAAGAACCACCTCCTGATTTTATACCCTCCATAACTAAAGTGCATTAGACTTCTCACTTCATGAGGATTATGCTTTGAAATGAAATGTACCAGCCTAGATACGAAAATCAAATGGGGACACCCATTTGATAAGGGACAACCCTGATGGTGGAATTCCTTCTCACCTATAGGATGCACCTGGTCTTTCCCAGAATTTTGATTACATTTTTCCTCTTGCATCATTTAAATGACCTGTAACTGTTCTCTTCTCTTAGGGTTTTGTTTTTTTTTTTGGTTTTTTTTTTTGTGCGGGGGAGTTGGTTAATGCTGTATTATTTGCCTTGCTTTGGGTTTATTTCATAATGAAGGTAGGTAAACTAAATCTGCCTTTTACTACATTGGTTGGGAATGCAGAAGGATGGTTAGTAGAGTATTATGGGACTTTCAGTTTGCAGTGTTAACTGGGTTACCGTAGCAGAAGTTCCCTTGGGCAACAGCCTACATCATAAGATACATTCGTTCATTACCAAAGTAAAGACATATCCGGTACCTACCTTGTATCGCTTCCACTTAAGAAGGAGCCATTACCTGGCAATGGTAATGGAGGAGCAGAATCTAAAGGTGAACTATCCAAGTCATCTTGCTCAGCAGGTCTGCCCCTGTTCCTTTTCCTCTGCTTTTTCTTTTTTATTTCTTTCTCATCAGGGGGCAGCTGGACTGTCTCTGGAACTGATGGAACTTCCTAGAATGGTTAAAGGATGGGTTCAATCAAAGAGCTGACACATATGCTCGGTTCCACTGTGGTTACCCACCCTTGTTTTTATACTGAATACTTAGTTGTACCACAAAGTGCAAAAGTGCAACCATAAATGAACTCTCAGCATTCTTTTCTGCATTTCCCCACACTTTGTTCTGACTGGGGGGTAACAACTGACCCACAATAATCATTAGGCAAAATAAATCCCAGAGGAAGGAGAAAACAACTCTTATGCTAGATATGATACTCTTAGGTGGCCCCTAGAGGGTATCCTTATCTCATTTTCCTGCCCAGTGAATGTTTTCATTTGGTCAGCAACTGTATCACTATTCTGAAGAGGGAGGGAAAGAAAACTTATACAGAGAAATTTAAAAAACTAAACAGTGAAAGGGCAATAATCTGCATGCCTAAATGAAAACCATTTTTTCTACACACTCGAAAATAAGGGTTACCATGGGTTACCAAATGCTAAACACTAACATACACAAAGAGTCATGTGGCACCTTAAAAGCTGAGTTAGTTCACATATAAAAGCACCGTAAAGTAATTAGTCTTCAAGGTCCCACAAGACTACTGCTTTAGCTGCAACAGAGTAACATAGTTACCTGTCTGGAAATTGTTGCAGACACATGTTTTCTTTTCAGGACTGAATTGAAATAATTGGAGTGAACAGTATCTTACCAGAAGAAAGATGGCAGGCCTCCAAGAAAGGTCATGTGAGTGACTGAGGACAATGCATGCAACTAGAGCACCACTAGCTGATGTCAACTTAGGTGCTTCTAGGCAGATGATGCTTAGAACCATCAGCTAAGAGATCATCTTTCCAGACACTGTACTGTATATATGTCCAGTTTCAAAGAACAGAGAATCAAGATTTACTTTATAAGTTTTAAATTCCTACTTTTCCACTACTTAACCAGTAGGTAGCATCTTACTAAAGCAAAGCAGCATACCTACACATATAGTTCTTCTGCTTTCAGAAATACCTCATTTTCCCTGCTCTTAAAAAAGGCAACGTTCTCTGAAAAAAGATAGTAGCAAAACTGGAGGATCACACCTTCATTGAAAGAACACAAACAACTGTAAGGAATCACAAGTGCACAATAAATGTCTTGTTTCTTCCAAGAAAGAAAAAGATGGAAAGAGCAGTAAAAAAAACACAGTAAGGTTAGAAGCAGAAAGTGTAGTTATCTGGGCTCCTGTACAATTCCCTGAAGGCTCTAGACTGAAAGCTCCATGGTTTCTCTGCAAAAAATAGGGTTTTTTCTCTTCTCCCTGTTTTGAAGGAGCAATATAATTTCTAAAATGAAAGAGATTTCCAAAAGTCTGCAGCCCTAGAGATATCCATTCAAAAATAATTCACTTCAAGTTCAATGGAAGATACTCTCAAGCAAGTTTGTATAGGATTACAGTCCTAAAAGTTTAATATATTCAAGATTAAATTGCAAAACTTAGTTTGACCTCAGGTAACTTTTCTACCTAGTACATCACCTTAAATTCATCTCCTTCCTTGCTAATTTAAGGACTGACACATTTTCCTGCTGCCTCAGGAACATGTGAGGAACAGATAGATCAATGGTTGGAGACGGACTTTGTGTTTAGCAAGTGCATTGCCAAATTTCTTTATGTTCTTCCACCCACAATGCAGGGCAACATCATGGAGGAGAAGGCTATCAATGGCCATTAGCTTTGTTGGCTATGTGCCTTCTCCTTTATCAGAAGTGGCATGACTGCATATTCTAGTTGCTGAGGAGCTTGGGCAGGCAGAACTCTCGTAACCACCCTGCTTGAGGGATCCTGTGCGTGTCTGGTTTGCCAGAATGTGACTGGAGTACTGCATGGGAGGGGCCATTGGTCTGATCCAGCACGGCTTCTCTTAGTTCTTAAAATTAGCATGCATTCATAGCTCCTGTGAAGAGTATAATTTTCATTCCCAATACAATGGTAAGAAGAGTAATTTTCTTTGCAGAAGCTGTTCACATGTTGAATCAATCTGGGAAGCAGAACTGCACCAACCAGCCTTGCCCTTACTATCTGCCAAGAACATTCATATGGCCCTGCTCAGATCTTAATTCAGGACTCATGCAATGCTGTGAATTTATGGATTATAGTGAAGAGACTGCTAGTCATTGTTCTGCCAGTTTTAAAGAATGCCAGTCATTGTTCTGATGATGTTAAGAAACAATGAAGCCTATTAATCTACTTTATTTTTAATTGCTAGTAGTCAGTCTGCAATGTCAACACCTAAAAGCAAAGATGCTTCCTAAAAGCATCACATTGACCACATAGTGAGCAGGAAGCTCATTGGGTGACTTTGAGCTGGTCACAGACTCTCAACCCAACCTACCTCACAGGGCTGCAGTGAGGAAAAAATAGCACTTGGGTTCTTCACAAGAGGAAAAAGGTGGGATATAAGTGCGATTTAATAGTTATAAAATTTTATGTTACTAGGAAATCCTATTTACATACTAATGATATGTTATCTTGAAACATCCAATAAAGTAATAAATCACCACAGTGTGCAGTTTTCTTCTCTTGGTTTGAAAATAATTACTTTTAGCATGCAAGAGCCAAGTAACCATGAATGAGCCAATCAAAATACTCAAAGTATTGTTTAACTCTTTTCATCTGAGATGAAAAGGCTGCATGAAAAGAGCTGTGCTCTCCAATCACCTAAATGTAAAAGTAAATATACCAATAAAGCCGCTTTGTGGACTGCAGCAAATGCCGACACAACTGAGTCTTCCTTCATCCCAGGGAGATTTTTATGCTTGCAGTTCCTCCAAACTAGTTTGACCTGCTAGTTCCTAAAGACTTTGCAGCGGTGCTAAGATGCTGGTGCAGCGCTGGGTAGCAAACATTCCAAGCAGTCTGGTGTCCCATTTAATCACTGAGCACTTCATTAAGCATTACTTGAAAAACGTAAGCATAATGAGGTTTGAACGCAAGAGTTGTACTTCAGAAGCCTGAAGGGAGGGCGGGAACAAGAGCGATCGTTCTTGCTTGTTCGGAGCGCATCTAGCTCCTTCCCCCACCCCAGTGACCCATCTTCTTCTTGTGGTACTTTCATCACTCACACGCACAGCCTTTTAAGGCCCTCGCTGCAACATGCCAGAGCTCTGAGCTTGGCTCAGAGTCAGCTTCCAGGAGTTACACGAAGTTTCCATTCCTAATGACTCTGTTTACAGGGAGACGGAGTGCCTGAACAAATCTTAGCCAAGGCATGCAGCAAAGCCGTTCTTCTTACCTTTCCTTGCCACCGCCTCTCCCCTGCGCGGCTGCGGTGCGTGCGCGCCCCGAGAACAGCTCGCAGCCTGGCACAGGCTTAACTCTCGGCCTGCTAGACTCATCAGGGCTGCACTCATTCCAGGGCAGCCACTTCCTCCTCCATAAGGAGCTTAGGAGGGCCCTATCCATTCCGGCTGCAGGTGAATGCTGGGAAGTGGACCAAAGGTCATCCCCATGGCGTCAGGAATCAGATTTCAGCCTCGACGGCCAAGTAGCCAACGAAGGGGGATGAAGGTATGCGAGCTGCTAAGGCTGCCCAGAGCACGCTTCTCGGCCAAATACTCAGTACATGTGCAAGTCTGCAGGCTAAGTCAAACTAATTGTGTCCATAATCATCTGGAAAACACACACGGATCTAATAATCACTGTTTGCAGCAGCCAGGACGAGGCTAAACCTGAAACGGCTCCTGTAGTAAAGGGGGTGATCTGCACGGTGACTGACCTGTTTGCTGTTTGGGGTTGCAATCCCCTACACACTTAACCCAGACATAATTCCTACTGAACACAGCGAGGGGTGATTCTGAGTAGACTTGTGTAGGATCCCATTGTTGTTCTCCTTCTTTTACCTGATTTTGCCTGAAGACTGTATTGTCTACAGAAAGCAACACTAAAGCTTGTGCATTAAAATCTGAAGCATGTCAGCTCCAATAAGGCTGCCTTGAGTTTAGTGGGATGTAATTCATGTATACAGCATTGGAGAAACAACTTGGCTGTCCATTTATGTATAAGTAGGAGAAGTAGGAGGCAGCATTATGCTTTACAAGGGGGGGGGGGGAAGCAAAACTGCTCCTCTTGGTCCCTGGGTACTTTAAGCACTCTCCCAATTCTGGTTTATTCTTGAATCACAGGGTGAAATAAAACCACCTAAAGCAACAGACTACAGTAGCAAGGTATTTATTTTGCTTTCCATGCTTGCACACACCTATTTATGTAAATAAATACACATTATGTAAATTACACATCACATAAAGGGGCAAAAAATCTAGTTAAGAGAAATACGAATTTCTCTTAGCTACAGATTGCAATTCTTATTATACTGAATTTATATCCCACCTTTTTTCTTTTGGAAAGAATCATGCAGAATGCTTCTCTAATGCAACTTAAATCACTGAAGGTTTATTTTGTATCCTCCAACCTTTGGCAGAGGAAACCTGTTTTACACAGGCTGTTTCCTTGATAGATGACTCCTCATGCTATCCACTAAAAGGCATTGTGCAACAATTCTGTCTTTTCCACTTTAATTTTTTTCAGGTCAGAAAAAGAAGCAGGAATATAAAACCACAGGAGGGTTAGAAATAGTGATGCTGCTGAATTTCAGAATTAGTCAGCTCAGCTCACCTGTCAAAATGCATCCATTTGTAATGTGCACCTTTATAGGAAGCCTGGCTTAGTGTATTATGAGGTTGCTATTACATTCAGGACTGATTATAAGCTTCAGAGCATGTGCAGTGTGCTTCCAAATAATGCAATTTCTGTGCAGACTTTATAGCATCGGTTTCCTTTGTGAAATGGGACATGGAGCACTTATGAATTGTCAGGTTTTGCTGTGGCCTGCTTACAAATATAACATCCAAATGAAAAGGCCAGGAGAAAAAAAACAACACAGTTGAATTATTCTAGGTCCAAAAGCATTGCCAGTATTTTTAAACCCTAAACTACTCTAGTCTCCTTGTGAGGAAGATATAAATTGATGATAATAGGTGTTTTCAATTATATTTATCAAGTAACAATTCAAACAGTTCACAGCACCCTGTTATTAGTCCTTCTCTTTAATTTTAATGACACACAAAACAGCTGTTATATAAAGGCCTAGTTTTACTCTTACCAGCAGTGGGAAGAATGGTTCTAGCATAATACAGGAAAATAAAATTAGGTTACACTGTGAATGGATGGTTTCTGAAAATCTGGGAGATGGCTTATGTTCAAAAACTAACCATCTAATATGCAATAACATAGGGGATTGGTCAGATGATTAATCAAGCATGGAAACATGATTACATACATTAATACAGGGTCTATAGGCTCACATCCATTGACTGTGAGGTTCTATTATTAGCAGGGCTAATAATTGAAAAGTAATCATTATGTTTCTGTAACAGAGCTGGGTGTGTGTTCTACAACATTCCTAAAATATGTATAGAACCTGTGATTTATCATGTGAAACAGTTTGCATGTGTTAATGTTTTGTTGATGTATCATTGTTACCTTGTATTTCTACATCATATGTTTATAATTGTATTTAAAATAATATGTAAATAATAATATAGACCCACAGTTGAAAAAATATGCAACTGGTTATAACATCTCAAAAACTGCATTAGACTCTGGTGTTGTGAGAGGTCTCTCTCTCTCCTTTCTTCTCTAGTAGACTTAAGACAAGCATGTAGAAGCACAATCTTTTTATTAGCACTTAATGGGTCGCAGTACAGTATAAATCAAAGTAGCATTCTCAAGATGTGGGAGAAGCCAGTGTAAAGTGTGGGGTCCAAACTGAAACTTCTGCTCCTGCCCTCCCTTCCAGAAAGAGTCTGATTCCACCCTCTGGGTGGCTCCTGCTGCTCAAGGACTTGATGGTGTGGACACCAGACACTTTGAACTGCTGTGCTCATGTCCCCTGTCCTCTCCTGACGGTGTCAAGAGCTCCTTCCCAATCTGCTCACCCCCAGCTCTGGGATGGCTTCCTCCTCTTCCAAGGCAGACTGGTTCCCAGTATTTGCCTGAGAAACTTTGCTAGGTAACCTTGAAACTGCCCAGTCATGTTGCCCTTCTGCCTCCTCCTCTGAATCAAATGAACCTCCCTGAGCAGAATGTGGCATGTAGAGAGGGGGACCAGCTCTCCCATCAGGGAAGCTTTCAGTTGTCCGAGCAAGCACTGATGCTAAACCACGGGAATTGTTTTGCAGGATTTAATCTTGGCTTTGTAATCTCAGGTAACTAACAAAGAGAATAAAACACATGTAAAATCTGGACTGCTTGATACCCCAACTTGTATCAGAGATCTTCATGTGAAGCAGGAGTATGTGCAGCTGCTGCAGTCCCCGCCCCCATCCCTGCTAACAGGCAGTCATTCCCCCCCCCCTTTTTTTTGCCTAAAGGAGAGAGATAATAATATTTGTTGTAAAATGTCACTGTGGATTGTAATAGCGGGCAAACCCAGAGCTGGGAAGATGAAGGTAAACAGCTCCACCTCTGTGTGGCCACAGATCTCAGTTCAAGTATGAATCAGCTCCACAGGTCAAATGCTAGTTAAAATAGAAAGTTTTTCCCCTGTTGATGGGAGATATGTGGGGGCCGAGCATGACACACTCAGACATTGTCCCCCAAATGTGCAGGCCCCAGTGGAAGATCCCAGCACCTGAGCAGGTTCATACACAAGAAGACAGTGCTTCAGGTAACCCAGTTCAAAGGATTTAAGGATTTTGTAAGACATTACCAGCACTTTGAACTGTGGCTGGAGGCGGACCAGCAGCCAGTGTAACTCTTTTAACTGAGGAGTTGGTTAATGGATTGTGCAGCTCTAGCTGGCCTCCTTGGATCAGGCTGCTTGCTGAACCTCTGGGAAAAAGCAGACAGAGACCAATTCCTGCAGAAACAAATTCCCCCTTGTCAGCATTGAGGATCCTGAAAACATGAAGGGCACTGGAAGCAAGCCAACTTCTGACATGAATCCAACAAATCCAAAGCTAGAACTTGTGAAAATGTAACTCTCTGCAGATTTTCAGCTGTTTCCATGAATGTTTCCTCACACTCACCTGATTTTCTGGGTTGCTGTTTTCATTGCCCATTTTGACATGTAGGTTTCCAGATCACCCGTTTATATGAAACAAGCCAGCTGAAAGAGATGAACCACCATCAGGCTTCTGTGTATACACTGCAGGGAAAATAGTTTTGAGGAAGAAAATTGCCTCTTTGGCCAGCTGAGCCATTCCCAATAAAAACTATTGCCAAGTTTAGAGGTGAACTCTGCAAAAATTCAAATATATACAAGGCTAATTAAACATTGGAAGAACCACACCAGATCCCAGCTTTGGAGTTCTAGCTTGCTCATTCTCCCACAGGGCTGGCCTTGTCATGCAACAAGGTAGAAGTGTTAGGAACAGTATAAGGCAGGGCCTTAGGTCAGGATATGAACTTTGTAACAGTGTAGAAGAAGCAGAGAACAGTGGTAGGAAGCTTGCTTCTGGCTTTATGCTTGCAGTCTCAACTCTTAAGTTAGACATCTCTCTTACTATAAAATGTTGTAGTTTGCTTGCTTCCTTGCTACAGTGTAGAGTGACTTGTATGTTCTGTAAAGCCTTAAATGCCTGAGCTGGTCTAATCCTGGAAACTAAGCAGAGCGAACCTGGTAAGATTCTTAGGGGAGACAAGTATCTTGCACTGAGCAGGGGTTGGACCCAATGACCTTCTAGGCCAATTCCAACTTTTTGATTCTGTGATTTACCTAACTTGGAAAATTGCTTTTCTCTTATGCATTGTGACATGTATACATTTCAGGTAACTGTCAAATGGGTACAGTGTCTTGAAACCTGTTGTCTTGCATACTGACACACACATGTGTGTTTCTGGAGTGCCATTCCAATAAAATCATTGCTGTTCTCTAACTTTCAGCATACCTGTTTGGCTAAGCTATAACAACTGGTGTAACAAACAGGATAAAGATTCCTAGATAAGAGTTAAGTCATTTTAAGATAACATCTTTGGATTAGCTGGTTCCTGTGAGCTGGACTCAGTTGAACCAACCAAGTCAAGCTGGGACAAATAAGGTAAGAGAGGTTTTTTCCTCCAAAAATATTCTTTCATTTGACTTGTGTAGTCCAGTTCTGTTTGATCAGGTGATGATTAGTACACCCTGTTAAAAAAGTGTTGTTGCTTGTGGTTTTGTTGGAATTGAACATAAAAAGGAATCTGAGTCTTCCAAAAATCCCACACAGGTCTGTTAGATCAAATAATCAGGAACTATGGGCAAAATGGTGTTCAGCTGCCCATCTGTGTCTTAAATGGTTGGTTTTTCTGTGTTAAAGCAATCAGACCATCAGTGGCTGAGGTCTGGAAGTTTTGGCTGAGACAAATTAGACTACCTGAAGGGCTTTTCTGGTTAATCCTCATCCTACGGGTTCCTTTGGATCAGTTTGACTCCTAACAAAAAGTCTGTGGAAATAGACAAAAGGACTGTAATTCTTTCTGCTGAATCTTTGGCTCCTTCTTACACTTGATTTTTCTTGCTTTTTCTGATTGTACTACTGTATACCTCCCTGTTTTTCTGACACTCAACCACTCTCCTAACCGATAAAAGAAAGCTGTGCTGAGAAAGAAGGCTAACAGGGAAAGACTTAAAAGATTAGAAAAATATCTCTCTCCCGCTGTGAGCCTGACCAAGAGAACTGGCAAAAGCACACCCAGTCCAAAGGTCAAAATTGGCTGCCCATTTTCCTTTGAAAATATACTTTAGCTGCAGTTCAACTCGAAAGGTATCAGCATGTTCAACTCCACTTGGAGGTCCAGGCATTCAATTTCCTCATTGAACAGGGCCCAAAACAGGCCTGGAACAGGAGAGCTGCAACGAAGTTCGAGAGTGCCACAGTTCCAAGAACCCAACCCAAGCCACTGGAAGGATGGATGTCCTAAGCAAAGGAAAAAAATGGCCATGCCCAGCCATTCCATCTTTTTTGCCCTCCTAATCATATCACTTCTCCAAGAACCATACCCCTCTGCTTTCTTAATTCTTTTTTCTGGTATTTCTCCCATTCTCTGGTTTTATTTTTACAGTTGTTAGGATTTCAGGGAAGCTGACAGAGTGCCAATCTCATATCCCACTCCAATGACCATTGTCCTCTGAGGGTCAAGCTGTCCTTTCTGTTGGCACCAAGTGCTCCTGCAAAATTGATTGGGCAGAGATCTCCTATGTACACTCAACTCCCAAGTACAGTCTGGATTATGTGTATGTAACTCCACCCCAGTCTAATGTTACCTCTTTGTTAATTTCTTTTTCTGATACTTTTCACTCTGAAATCTCTGAATCTGTTTTAGCTTTTCCCCTTTTTTGAACAGTAGTCTGAATTGTCAAAGGTACTTTCCCCATTGTGAGTAGCTACAGCCCATGAAGCCTGTCTCCTTAATGTGGCCTGGGTTTATTCCCTTCTACTAGTGTGAAGCAAAATCTGTTGTCCAAAGAACAAATGAAAGCACAATCCCAGTGATAGAAAACCAAAAGGAACTAAGTTTCTGAAACTCCCTCACCATTTAAAATCTTTTTTACAGCCCTTCTCTACAATCTCCAGTCTTTTGCTCAGTCTGCAGGCTCTTTCACTGGTTGCCTATAAAGCTAATTTTTAAAAATTGGCCTCAGATGTAGAACAGGCTTGCAAAATCGATTCTGCAACATTTTTGCAATTTTTGGCTACCAAAAAGTGCAAAGCTCTGGAAGAAGCAACCCGCATTAAGCAGTACTATGCCTAAGCCCATGAGAAGAAAGGAGTGTCTCAATGGTGTTCACCAAAACAGGGGAGAAGAAGTCATTTGTAGCAAAATGCCTTGATCTGGCATGGTTCCCAGCTGTCATCACATGCACAATTACTATTCCTAGGAAGCTCCAATAGCTGGAAGCATTTGGGGCTAACAAAGTCTGTTGCAATGGCAAGTAGAGGTTTGCTAGGAAATGATGAAAGATGTGCATTTAGGAATGTCAGCCCCTCCAAGATAATATGTCTCAAGACATGTGTGAAACAATTTCTGAGGAGAACAGAATTTGTTCCTGAACACACATTTGCTTATTCTGTTATCAAAATATTTGTTCCCCTTTCATGCATTTGCAGTCGGATTCCACCACCACTTTAGCTTTTGTGTGAGACAAGAATGTGTGTGTGGGGCGGTGGGGGAAGCAGGGGGACATCCTACAACCTAGGATCTGTACAGGGAAAGTTTTTGCAATATATAATGCCAGGACATTAAGGGACTAACAGATATGTCCTAAACCATAACAACAGGCTCTTAATATTAGACCCAGGCAGGGAAATGGCCAACCGAAGCAAACTGCATCTCCTAGCATCTCTACCCAGCTTTAGCAGTGGTAAGGTATGATGTAGTCCATCAATATCTGGAGGGCTACACATTCCTCATTCCTGCACTTGACAGTAGTCAGATGCAGTCAGACTGTTGGACTGGGACTCAAGAGATCTGACTTCTGGGTCCCACTTAGCCATGAAGGTCAGTGGGTGACTCCAAGCCAATCACTTATACTTGTCTAACCTAACTCACAGGGTTATTGTGAAAACAAAATGGAGAGGAAGAGCATTATGTAAGCTGCCTTGAGAGGAAAAAAGACAGTTTTATTAACTGAAATAATAAAACATATCTGTATCATCAATACAACTTTACCTTCAAATTATTGTACGAAGTTATAGGCAAATGAGATTTATAGCAAAACAAGGGATTTTTCCACAATGCACTTCAGTCTAGAGGCCTCTTGAATGATGCCATGCGAGGGGTTTCCCAACCCTGAAATAGCAGCACAAACATTGGTCAGTCATACTTCCTCATACTGGTGAAATTCTACATGTACAAAATTGAATTACTCTTCAAATGTGCATTTATATTATATTCAATATTCATGGAAAGCTAGAAGGCCAAAGTCAGGCATCAAAACATGTCTTAATTTCTATACTTTTTGCATTAATCTCAGTTTTAGTTTTAGCAAAATTACTTTAGTCTTTGACAAAAGGAATAACTGAATAATGCACTACTAAGGCCTAATTTGTATATATACACTTCCTGTTTAATCAGTGATTTGTGTGTGTGAAATGATTTGCTAAAGATTTCCAACCAAACAATATTAGGTCTGTGAAATTCAGCATCCATGTGCTGTAGGACTCTAAAAAACACTTCACCTTTGCTGTAGGCTGCAATGTAGAGCCTTACAGTGCAATACTATACATGTCACTGAATAATAACAAGAAGAGGTTCAACTACATTCAGTAAGCTTACTCCTAGGACAGGTAGAATTAGAATCTTCAGGTTGCTACTTTGATTAATTTAGACAGTTTGCATGGTCATAATGAGAAATAAGCTGCCATATGTGGGCCAAGTTTCCTGAATTACCCTGGCTGGCACAGCTTGCCATATCATCCAAACCTATGTAGCATGTCTTGTTGGGGAGGGCAGGAACCCTCAAATAGCCCCAGACAGCCCATGGATTCTTCAGGCAGGCCATGATGTCCAAGTCCATTCAAGGCACACCAGCAAGAATTACCGCCAGCAAGTGCACCAAGGTTAGCAAGCCACTGTGGCTTGTTGCACATGCTACAGTTGTGCAACTCAGTCGTGGCCAGTTGCTTGTGAAAACAGGAAATATGGGTTGTTATACCCATGTTTCTGCCTGAACTAAAAGGGTGTTTATGAAAGGGGGTGTGTAGAAAGGGAGGCTCTTTTCAAGAACTTGAACAACAATTGGCTTCTCCAGTCATAAGCAAGATGGGACTGAAGTACATGGCTAGGGATTTTCCAGTTTCAAGTTATTGTTCCAGATCATCATCAACATTATTTTGTTTTAGTTTACATGATTTTTGTTTCATATCCTGGCTAGTAAAGTCAAATGAAATCTGAATGTCGAATTTGCTGCTTAAACAAACCACAATAAAAGCACTTTATTTGGCCCATGAGATAAGGTTGCAGGGAGGAGCTTCCAGGTCCATTGCTTGTTCTTGCTTTAGTAGGTTATGGTTTAATTCTTTTTTTTAACCAATTCTTTTCTTACAACTGCATATATTTTTTTCCTATGCTTAGATAGTGTAAAATATGAATCTCCCAAATGAGCAATCTGTTCAAAGCCAAGAAGTCCAGTGCATGCCTAGAGCCTTCCATACTATCCCGCCCTGTTTAAATCATTTGCATCTGTGGATAAACCCCTCCATCAAAATAAAATAATGTTCAAGTTTAAGTGCACATGAAATCTGTGAACTGGAGCAAAGTCTTCCCTTTTTCTTTTAAAATTACAAAAAGAGATAGTGCCACATCAACCTGGAAAAGCCTTTTATTGCAGTCCTGTGCTTCTTAAACATAAAAGCTACACTAATATATGCACTGTCTAGAGAATGTATCTCACTGAAATTAAGGAGACTTTTTTTTTCTGAGAAGCATTGTTCAGTTTGCACTGTAAATCACATAAACTGGAGCAGAAACAACTTCAGTTACACTATGCTATAATGCTTTCTTTTGCTATCTAAAGCTGCCCGGGTTCCTCAGCTCAAATATGGGCAAATTGTCCCTGTAGAAGTCTCATTAATACACAAATCTCTCTATTAAGACACTATTGAAGCTTAAAACATAATCCCACAGCATTAAATTGGACAGCATAACCCTCTCTGGGAAATGGTTACATGATTTTGAAAGCCCCACTAGGCTTACATCCCCCAAATGTGAACATTTTGTGATATTTTCATATTAATGTTATTGCTTTAATTTTTTTCAAATGTCAGTGATTGTTCATTTAGTTCCCCTTCTTATTTCTAGATAGCTGACTTTTCAAGCATGCAGATTTTATCTCATTAAAGCCTTTTAAAACAAGGCTGTGTTTTGGAAAATAGTACTCATGTAAAGCTAAGATAATCAAGTAATTGGAGAACTTGTTGTTGCATGAAACAAAATGCCTTTGATGAAATAGTAATAGAAATAAATTCTTAACAGACTTACATTCCAGGACAGAGAACAACGTGGCTGCTTTGGACCCCTTTTGGCAGTTTACTCTTTTAACTACCTCACTAGTTTCTATCTTGCTTTTCTTTCTCTGCCTTCCTTTCCTCTGAACTGAGCTATCATTTAAATGACCTACCTTAAATTTAACATAACCAGTTGAACAAATAACTTTGACTCCACCCAGGTACCAAGTAGAACCAGTCAGTTACCTAACCAAGAGAGAATGATCCTCCAGGTTTGGAGTGGCAGAAAAATATGCAAGTATATATCACAGAATGAACATTCTGTCACCTTCCTATGACTTCTGTTTATAGGGTTATGCAAGATACAACCTATAAACTTTATAAGGATCATTTCTGCATGCACACCCACACATGCACACGCACATTCACACACACACTCATACACAATTTATTTTGTTACAAATACTTTTAATTATCTCAGTACTCTTGGCTGATATTTTAGAATGTTGCTAAAGGGAGGTGCTGAAGCCATTAATTCAGTCATTTAGCACCCTTCATCCATTTCACAATAACAACAATTATGCCTCACAACCCTCCAATGAATCCTCTAAAACACACAGTAAGAATGGCAGATAAACTACTTTTATCATACTTTTTAAAACACCATTGATGCATAGAGGGAACTATCTGCTCTGCATCTGACATTTTGAAAAATCCTCCCAGCTTAGATGATTGATGAGCAAGCTACCCCAAGCTGAGAAGTTCACCCCAGAGTAGCTTCATAATCTACAGGGGTTCTCTGTATCTTCACCCAAACACAAGAAGCCTTTCATTGTGCAGGGGGCAGGGGGGTTCATACAAGGGTTTTTCTTATGGGGTTTTCCTCTTTGCCTTTCCATATGTTCCACTGCACAGTCCAAGGTGGTGAAGAATTCTGAAATACACTAGGTGTCAATAGTGACTAAAGGCATAATATAGAAAAATCATATTTACTTTGCTCTTTAAAAAAATGCTGTGAGAATGGCTCAAAAAACAAGAGAAAGTTGTTTCTCAAGTGACACAATGAAAAGTCCTACAAGCTTCTGTGAGTGACAGACTGCAAGTACATAATAAATAAAATACATAAAGGAACAAAAGATCTACCCATTTTTTCCTCAGAAAAACAATTGATTGCTGGCCTCTACAATAGAATAAATTGTTCACATTTTAGTAAGTAAACCTTAGAAGTTACCCATATTCCCTCAACAAGGCAATAGCTAAGGAAACTCTTAGAAACTTCAGAAACATAAATGGACAATGCTTACATTAAAAATAGCTGTAACAATTGATACAAAACAAAAATGGGCACAATGGAATATTGGTGATAATACTCGGAGTGTGCAGGATCATGAATGGAAAACACAAACCAAATAAAACTTTTTCTGTTAGCATTACACATGAAATGTTAGGCTATTGTTTGCTTGAAATTAAATCCTTACATATTTTAGAATAACATTATTTGATATTAGTTTGAGAAGGTTTTAGTTAACCTTGAGAAACACAAAAGTATCAATTGTAGCTCATTCACACATGTATTCACTTTATTTAAGCACCTTTAATTCAATGTGGAATATGAGATTGAATATGTGAATTACCTCCAATGAAGAAGCAGTATTTTATACGATGGGCGAGTTTGTACCAACAAACAAGCTTGTTTAAAATGGCTTGTTTATACTGCATACCAGGTGCCATTTCTGTAATTACCTTCCTGGATGCAGTTTATTGTCTCATGTGAACTCAGATGGCATGGCTTGTTCAAAGAGAAAACAGCCTTCAAATAACCCCACTGCCACCATGGGTTGTTGGGTGTGGGGAAAACAATGCTTAAGTAACTCTACTATATATTATTTAGGGATTGTGTTTCCCTCTCAAGTAAACTTTGCCATCTGAGCTCAGATATACGAGTTATGCCCAGGTGGGTAACTGGGGACATGATATCTAGCAGACACCAGAGAAACAAGCCACCATAGCTTTAAACTTTAGGATGCTGTGTTTTATTTTTACATTTTGTATTGTTGAACCATCCTGAGACTTTTGAGAAAAGTTTTAAATAATTTCATTGTAATATTGCTAGGTCATTGTCTAGTAGTATGAATATTCCTTCTTTCATGATTGGTCTGTAGTAGCTGTCTGAGGCATAGAAGTCATTAATTCATGTTGCAGTCATCAAATGTTAATCATGCAGGTATAAACTCACATCTATGAAATTGACGTGAATGATTAGATGCATGTCAATTCCATTGTTTAGATGAAAAGGCAAAATTCTCTCCACCTTATCTCTGAAATCCATTTGTGCTGATGGTACACAAACAGTCATTGTGAAGATGCACTGTGAGGAAACAACATTAACAACAGCCATCACTTTGGTTATATCTTTATTCCTTCTCCAGCACCCCGACACACAATAGGCATCAGAAACACTGCAATGCAAAATGCAGGTGGGGTCCTGCTCATTACAGTAGGTGGGTAAGAGGCGTAGACGGCAGAATCAGGAGAAGCCTCTGTGACTGTCCCAGTGCTGCTGCATCAAGGGATTTAGGAACACACATGTTTTCCAGGGTGTTCGTAACCAGGCAGAGAATGGGATCTCTCCGCTGTCTTCCAGCAAGTGAGGTTGAAGGCAAAGCACATCCTTGGGATGCATCAAGTCAATCTTCAATTATGTGAAGCCAGGCTACCACTAGAGACGCAAAGGCAGAAGAACTAATGTGACCACCATCTCCGTGCTTCCAAGGGAAGCAGGGATCTGTACTCGAGTGTTAATGAATGCAGCATTCGTATCCACGCTTGCCTGTTTTCCCTGTGCTCTTCAGACATTGTTCAGTGCCTAATGCCTACATAACCATAGGAACAAGAGCGCTGGAGCAGACCGAGGGTCCATCTGTTCACCCTGTGGCCAACCACAGGGGTGGGGGGCGCAAGTAGGACATGAGTGCAGCAGCACCCTCCTGCCCACATCCCCCAGAAACTAGTGCATGTTGGTGAAGTGCCTCTGATACTAGAGGCAGCATGTAGCCATCAGGACCAGTAGCCATTGATAGTGTTTCCTCCCTGCTAGGAATACTTTCCCAGTGATTCACACTGTGGGTGTGGATCCCAGAGACAGAAACTCTTTAAAATGTGGTGATGCAAGAGGCATGGCACCTGCTTCTCCCATGACTTAATTGCTGTTATTAGCACTCTGTCAGGATCAATGAGTACAAGTAATTGATGATAAAGCCTGTGTGCAGAAACAGGCAACATAGGCAGAGCTGCGGTTTCAAGGTTTAACCGGTTGTCCTACAGAAGTGTGGCTGGGAGTTTGGGCACAACATGGAGATAAGTGCACTTAGGATTTCAGCCTTCATGAATGGCTTGCATTTGGTTGTCACACTAGAGGGAAAGTGAAACATAGACTGATAGGGTTTATTAGAATCTTTTCTATTGAGAAATAGTTCATGGAATGCTGATGCCACGATTTTTTTGTTTTTAATCACAAAAATATTTGCTTCCACTGAAGTTTAATGTCTGAGAACATTGCAGAGATTCCTCCACTTGTGGGAGTGTATTAAACCCTTTCTACAATACCTGAAGTAGATACCAGTTTGTTTCTTTCCCAGCACAGCTCATGGTTACCTTTAAAGCCTTCAGTATCTTGGAATCAACATAAGTGAAAGGACCACCTTGGCTATTACCTAAGATGTGGCAGAGAAGCCTCACCCAATACCTGAACTACTGTTGATTCAGGTACATCAGAGAGCTTTTTCTGTGGTTACACCCACATTTTTCATCTTCTATTTATGCAGACTCTTCTATTTATGCAGATCTTATGCTGGCCTGGTCAAGATTTTAATGACTGAGCTGCTCCTTTTTGACTGGTTTTATCAGCTGCAGTTGTTCTAGTTTTTAATCAATTTATTTTATTGAATAGTACTTGTTTCTGTTCGATGTCTTCTGAGATGTGTTGACAGTGGAAAGGCAAGCTATAAAATTGCCAAAATAAAAACCAGAAGTAATATTATTCTTAACATGATTAAACAGGCATGTTTTCTGCATGTACAAATATTTCTTACCAACAACATGAGCATACACAGAAATTAATTGGGAAAGTGTAGAATATCATAGTATAACTTAGAAAACAAGACTAGATTGATGACTGGGAAGAGACCTGGAGTAGAACACATTAATCATCCATTCATAGAATTGTTTCAGTTTGTGCCATCCTGCATTCTTCCCACCCTGCAAAAGAGCTAGGCAACCATCTAAATATTTTGCCCCTGAGCACAAGGGAAAGCTAAGGTGCTGCCAGGATACTCTGTATGCCGTCAGAGCCTGACATCCCCTTGCCCCTTGAAGACCAATAGAAGCTCATCTCTATTGCTCTCATATTCCCAGAGTCACAATTCATTTTGTATCATCTGTGAGGATGGAAAAAAGATGCTCCAATCTTGGAGCCCAGCTCTGAATTTGAGGTGAGTTTCAAAGGCTGGAGCTAGGACATCAAGGTCTCCTATGGGCATGTATAAAGTGTCTTACAAGCACAGAAGTGCACCTTTGCTTTAAAAGCACCAACCATAATTTAAAAAAAAATTAAAAAGAAGTAACTGTTCAAAGGAACTAAACCTGGAAAAAGACCATTTTAAAATGCAGCAGTTTAAATTTTAAAAGGCTTGACAGAATAAACAAGTTTTTGCATGGTACTGAAAGCCGGTATTGACGGTTGCTGCTGCAAAAGGCACAAAACAAATACAACAAAGGGTGACAGTTCTAAGCAAGTTACCCAGACTCAGTTCTGCCCTTAAAAAGTGGGAATAATGGAGGCCCGTATTACTGGTATATTGTAAGGGAAACATTTGCAAAATGTTAAAGAGTGCTTCAGCTGTTTGGCAGTATAGCTATTAAATAAATATATGTATATAACTATGACTATATTAAAAGCAGGCAGATATTCAAGGAATGACTGGAGAAAGACAAATCTACAACTGTCTAATAATGTGTGTCTGTTCTCTGTGTTGTTGCATAACACTGTAATGTGTGGTACTGCCCTTGGGAACATCCTACACAAATTTATTAAGTGCAAGGCTGATTCAGGTCTTTCTATGCTGCAGAATATTTGGAAGGTAGTGTTGCACTCCTACATGGTCTGGTCTTCTTGCCCTGACTGTGTTCTTCCAGCTATGTAAAGGTTGTTTCCAAGTAAGTTACCTGTCTAGGCGGTAGAATTCTTGATTGCACCACTTCCAATGATATACAAAGGATTTAAAATATTCCACATGTAAACAGTACTCCTTGCAATAAGGAAATCCCTAGCATATCAGGGAGAATGATTGCCATCTAGTCCTGAAATATTTTTTCCTGTTTGTAGGGAATATTTTGCCTGAAATTCTCAGGCAAAACTGAAAATAAGAAAAGAAAGTCATTTTCCCACTTAACCAATCTGTAGTCCAATGGAATACAGTCCAGTCTGCCATTATAGGACTTCCCATCTCATCTCCACTTCTTCATTGTGCTGTACATGTAGACATGCAGTGTTTAAAGTGGACCTTTCAGATACAATCAGCAGGACTTTGCACATGATTTGGAATCTTCTACAGGTGTTTACAGAAGACCCATGTGGTTGGGCCGGACAATCTCCACATAGGAACAGTTCTGCAAAAAACAATTCCAGAAAACATCAAAGGACCTTCTTTCTGCCATAGGAAGGACCTATATATATGTGGCTGAGTCATTCAGATGTTTTCCAAGCACCATGGGAGTGGCTTTGGATGAACATCTTCCATGTGGTAGAGAGACTATTCAAAGAACACCTCAAGCAAAGGCTTGGTAGAACTTTAGAACAAAGTAGCCATTTACACATCACAAAAAAGACAAAAAGAAGGTGCTAATTTGCATAATAGTTACATAAGCTAAGTTATATGTATACCAATAAATTTAGAAATAAAAGCTGCAGGGTGAATAGAAATACAATGCATGTCACCATAGCAGTAAAAAAATATCTGCCTGCCTCTTCGTTCTGCTGTCCAGATACTGCTGATAAGTAGTATCAAGGCCCCTGACTTTCCTTATGGTTGTTTGATTTTCAGACAGAGCCAAGAAGGACAGGCAGAGAACACCTGCCAATAGAGGCCTGTGCAAAGACAGACACCTGTCCTGGCTATCCTGGTTGAAAAACAAGGCTTGAATGGCTTGTACACAAAGGCCTCCCCCCGCCCCCAACAGTTTTGCATGTTTTCCCTTTTGCAGTTGCTGAAGGGAATGGAGGATTTTCAGAAATTGTTTCAAAAGTGGTGCAGCTTAAATACCTTGTACTCTTACTTGGTGGTGGTGGCACAACTGCTGCTAACGTAAGAAGTCATACTCCTCAGCTAGAATGAAAAGGAAGTCATTTAATAACCAAGGAGCTTCACCATTAGTGACTTAGTGCTTCACAGCAGGTGGTAAACCACACTATCACACCTTCTAATTGGATCAGGAGGTAGTAAAGGCTGGTCAGTTCCAGCTCCTTCTGTCTGGCTCTTGGGAAGGGAAGGAAATGAACAAAGCCAGGTTCTGTCACTCCCAGATGGCACAAAAGCTCAATACTTCAGTCGAACACAAAACCTAATCTATTTCTCTTCATGACAGAGCTAAACTTACATAACTAATTTGGTTGCCTAGGCTGACTCTGGCACTATTTATAATACCCTATGTTATCATTTTCCAGTCATAAGAACAAACTGCTAGCTGTGTCAAGCTATCTGCTTTCAGAAGCTAGGAGAACTTACTTTTGAAGATGGCTGTTTGTTTTCCCATCTGCCCCCAGTGAAACCACAGTACACTTATAAACAGTGGAGTTATACAGGGAACTTGGAGACCCCTGCCACCATTTAGATTTCAGGGAATTGCAAATACTTAGAGAGAGCTTGGAGACTATGGGAAAAAATATATATAGCTATGTATTTTGTGAAGACAATCCAGACATCTTAGTAATAAGGGTATTGTGTTTTCTAAAACTTGAAAACAGAGGCAGTAATTATTCGTTCGATTAGCACAACACTCTCAGAATGGTGGATATAATTAAAATAACATCAATTTAAAGTCAGATTTAAAACAGCGTCACCTGCCATAAAACATCCCTGTGACAATAAAATTCGGTAAGCCTATGTAACAAACAAACAAGCAATGCCATACAATATATAATAACAACTATTCCAAATGTACCAAAACAATTTAAAAGCCAACAGAAAACCAAATAGTCAACAATTAAAATGGTGAGAAAAAAAAGTTTTAACCTAGCACCGAATAATGTATAAAATCAGCACCAGGCCTATCTCCCTGGGGAGCTGATTCCATAGACAGGGTGCCACCGCTGAGAAGCCCCTTCCCTCCATAGCCACCCTCTTTACTTCCTTCCGGGGTGGCTCACAGAGAAGGACCTCTGTAGAAAATTGAAGGGTCCTCTTGCACCTTGTCAGGTGGTTGAATGACAAAGAAAAACTGGGCTGGATTTTTGCAAGGCAATAGCTGAGACAGACTCTTCTTCCCCTGATGATATGAACATGAGTGGGCCTTTTGTGCTTAGTATAAGAGTCCCCTGTTCCAGAAGAGGAAGGGAGGGAGAAATAGAGAAAGAACCAACAGCCAGATAATAACTCAGAACATATACAGTAAAAAAGATAATGGATCAAAGACTGCTCTCCTATGACCCCTAACTCCAGATCAAGCTCCACTGGAACACAGTTAGACTTAACTGTGAAAAACACGCATTGGATTAAGTTATGTGAAATAAATTAGAATTCATAGTTATGAAAGGGATTGAACTGTTTATCTTCAGAAATGCACTGACTGGTCTTAATATTGGAAGCATATTTGGAAAGATGGAAGCAAAGATGGAAGCAGACTTTGTGAACCCTTCCTTCCCATGACAGTTTCTCCAGGCCCCTGAAAATGCTACAGAGATAAGCAGGATGCTGCTTGAATGGGGTGCACTGTGGCATGTGT
The DNA here is from genome assembly GCF_004798865.1 of Varanus komodoensis. Taxonomy (NCBI): domain Eukaryota; kingdom Metazoa; phylum Chordata; class Lepidosauria; order Squamata; family Varanidae; genus Varanus; species Varanus komodoensis. The sequence goes on along the minus strand of NW_025335268.1, from coordinate 109,822,956 downwards.
GAGGGAAGGGAAGTCACCACAATTGAGTGGGAGAACATCTATGAACAGAGCCCTTCCTCTTGCCTGAGATTTCTTCCTGAATCTAATGCACTGACTGCTGTCCAGTTCTGCAGACACTGAAGAGGTCCCATTGTCCTTTCATCATTTATAGCTAATGTAGTTTCCTCACCAACTCATCCACAGTATGCAGAATTGCTGTGGATTTGCATTCAGATTGCTTGAGGCAATGACCAACCAGATCCTTAAAATTAAGGGAAAGTGTCTGTGACCCAGTGTTATGCTCCCATGGAAGCTAATTGTTACACTGTTTTCCTTAAATTTACTGGAAGTCTAGATCTATGAACTATGTGAAGGGGAGTAAAAGGTAAACTCTGCTCATACTCCAATTGAGACATGAAGAGAGACTCCTGCTTGAGGCGATGAAACAGAAAGGTGTTTGGGGCTCTAGAGGCTACTAGCATTTTCCAGTGGTTTGCCTGATGTGGAAACCATGGACTCTGACTCTCTGTTGGTATGCTTAAACTCTGCTTTAGGACTAGCCTATTTGCAAAGAGACTAGATGCTACAAAAATGTTACAAGCTTCCAGGAACCATTTTCCAAGTGGTGTTCCACCTCTACAAGGTATGGCTGCTCAGAAAAGTGGGATGAGTATAAAAGTTTATTATGCAGTGATGCTGTATTCTGCCAGTCTCGTATCTCTATCCGAGGAGCTGATTTCGTTCAGAAGGTTGATGGAGAAGATATTTTTGTTCTCCCTCCTACATTCTGTGCATGACTCAACCAGTTTCCCTACCCCCTTGATGCTCATCTGTGACCTGAAATAACCTGGTCAAAAAAGTATCTAAATTAGGAACAGCCAATAATGCAACCTCAAAGATCTTTTAAAATGTCTTGGCAGCAGTTATTGGTGCTTCTGCCTGCACATCAATGTCCAAGATGGCTAGGAAAATTTTCTCCCAATAGAAAATTGTCTTCTGTAGAGGAACTGGACTTTGAGAATATAGAAGCCCTATCTTTGAATCTTACTATTTTGAGCTGAGGAAGAGCCAAAGGTTGGCCAGACTCATCGGCTCTGATCCTAAAAATATCCATGCAACTCCTATTTGCAAATAGGACAGTGAGCACTTAACTGTTTGCAGAAGAGAGGCTGATATGTGGTAGGCCTGGAACAAAGCTCAGAGATTCAGTTTAGGGTTGCTACTAGTGGAAAGGATTTAGGTTAAGTTTTTTTTAATACAGGGAAACACCCCAAGATTTATTGGGCCTTGAAAGGTGGCAAATATGCTCTCACAGTTTACCTCTGGAATCCATATGTCTTCCCAAGTTCACACTACACTTGTACACCTGGCAGAAGCAGGTCAGTACATCCAAGATAAAATCTTACACCTGCATAAACCTTACACCTGCTTCCTATATTAGTGTATACCAAAGTCTTTACACAATCACTTTCAAGCATCTAGATTGACTCTCAAGCGATAAACAAGAAAGCTTTGTATGCACACAGAGAGGGAGAAATGACCCACACAGAAACTACAGCCATCTTTCTGCCGACAATAGGAAAGGGCATGCCAGGTTTTCTCATTTCAGTCTTGAGATCTTAAGGTAACAAATATGTGGTAGTTTTACAGGGGAATGTACACATCCAGTGCACACTCGAATTCCTAGGGTCTACATGCAAGACTGGGGCTGCACATGTGCTGCACTTACTTATGAGGAAACACATGGATACACACCTCAGTGCACACTAACCATGCATCCCTCGCTGCCCAGTGAGTACTTGGACTTGCTGGGCCCAGTCCCCATCCAGTCCCCAGTCCCTCCCAGGTGAGGTTGCAGAGGCGTTGAGAGAAACATTTGCTTCTCCTTGCCCCCAGTGACACCCACCTCCAATGGAAGTGGAAAGGCTTTTGTGGCAGTGGGACTCAGGGGGCTGCACAGCAAGGCTTGGGTCCCACCTGTGACCCACAGACCACATGTTGTGCGCTCATTTATCAGGATAGGGTATATGCTATCAAGGAAAATAGGTAGGACACTTAATATTGCTCCCATAATTTTCTGAAAAAGCAAAAGCCACTTTGTGGAGTTGCTGGTGTTATAGTTACATCAGCAGAAATGCTGAGCATCGCTGGCTCCGAGCTGCTGCATATACAGTAACTCTTCTTCCAACAAGGGCACTGTAAAGTAGGTTCAACAAATTTTGAAGGCTGCCTGAAGAGAATATAAACTATCCTTGACACTGGAAATATCTGCATGATTACCTTTCCTTTTAACAAACAACTGATTCTTGCCCTGTGTCAAATGACGCCAGCTGCTGACAAAAATGCAAAACAAATGTTGGCCACGGATTTCATAAACTGCAACTTAATGGTGTAGCTTGGCTCCAGATTTGTGGGTCACAGTAATTGTTCTCATAAAGAAAGTGGTTAAATGTAGTCGTCAGCTTAGAGTCTGGTAAGACTCGGAAACAGTGAGCAATAAAAGAGCTTGGATGTTTCACAGGCAGTTTTTTCCAATACATTTCCCCTTTTCTCTAATATTTGCCTTGTATAATAAGATAACACAAACCATCTGCTCCAACTTCTTCACTTCCACAGATATTTATCTACCCCTGGTTCTTCCCAATGTGTGCTTCATCCGCCACGAATGGCTACAGTTCCCCTCTCAATCCCATGTCACAACAATGCAGGCATGCCCATCATTTGGCAACCACAGTGTCAGACGCACGTGCAAGGCTGTTCCCGGGCAGCCAAGGCCATTGACGGGGTTGTCATCAAGAGACATCGCCACAAACAGTACACTTCCCACAGAGGCTGTTTCCAACGTCAAGTCCGAGGGGGCTCCCAGAGGACGGACTCCTAGCATTACTGACCGAAGGATATTGCGTGGCTCTTCTATCCTTTCTGTTGGGAATGAACAAGGCTGTTGTTCTTGTCCCGCTTCCTGGGCCAGGGTGGCACTGAATCTTCAGATGGGGATGGTGAGGGCTGCAAAATGAGGAGTGCAGACATGGAGATGGTGGAGGTAAGAGGAATTGCTTATCTCAAGGCTGTCATCCTCAGGTGTCCAGGCAAATCTTGGGAACAGACAGAGGATGGAAGTGCAGCGAGGGCACAAGGGAGAAGAACAGGAGGAGCCCTGTTGCATCCCGTTCCCCATGACATGGTGGTGGGAGAGAGAGGCTACCCAGTCAGAGGGCATGCAATGATCTAGGAGGGACACACACAGGAGGTGGAGCCCTGTGTGCCACCAAGAAGGGCGGTTCTCAGAAATACCTTCTAGTTTGGATTTAATAAATCACTTTGTTCATGCACAGAGATTCATCTTCTGGTGGCTATGGTTTGCTGGCTGAATATTGGAAAGAAATTGCTCTTAAGCAGAAAGACTATCTGATGACAGAAAGGAATTAAGGGATTAACTCAGCTCCTGACACTTTCCTCCATAATGGATTCTTAATGGTAAGAAAAAAGAACAAAGTTCTGTGAAAAAAATATGCGAGTGTTGGAATTTGAATATAACAGTGAGTGGTGCAGGTTTATGAGAGCTGTGGTCCAAAATATCTGGAAGGTACTACAGTATTTATACCTACTTTATAACATGTATGCAAGAGAGCATTATAGCTCAGTGTTCATGCTTTTTGGACCACTTAAACTTCTGTAGTTGCTCAGAAATGGAGTTTATTCTACATATATTAGTCCTTCTGGCCTCAATGCCACCTACCCGAACATGCTGTCCTTCAAAGGTTTTAGATTTCAACTCCAATTAGCCCATCCATCATGGACAATGGTCAAGGATATTGGAAGTTGCAATCCAAATCCTCTGGAGTGTACCTGGTTGGGGAAAGCTGTCCTGATGCAACTAGCTGAGAGGCACTGTGTAGCTCTTCTATTACTTCATTAATGATTTTCCTGTAATAGAAAAAGACACAGCAGGAATGATGGGAAAACAAAGAGGGTTAGTAATGGTAGGCTTGTTCTGAAGACAACATTATGCAGCAGGGAAAACTGGATTTGAAAGGAGCTGCTCAATCATTGTGTGTTGTCCTGCTATCCCAGCGAAGTTATATTTATGTTCTTGTTGTGATGTCAATGTTGGGTGGGAAAAGTCAGAGAGAGTACTTTTACAGGCTAGGCTTCTGGATTTGTCCATAACCTTTTCCTCTAATAAAAACTGATGTCACTATATTTTCCTACTTCTATTACATGAAATACCCTCTACCATTCTCCCCTGCCTGCACAACTTTCTATGTTATTTTGAACTATGGAGAAAAAGAAAGATAATAGTCACTAATATGATAAATTGACAGACAAGCAGGATTTATGTTGAGATGGATAAATACATGTAGAGTTTCTTCAATGTGATGTAACTGCTAGATATAAGGAACAGACAATACTGTATGATTGGCAACCTCTATAGGTTCTCAGCAGGTTAAAGACAAAAACATGAGAACTGTAGATAATGAGACATTTGGAGCCCAATTTGCAGAGGACTGCATGGATTTGGAAAACACAATCTGGATTATGGAAGCCTATTGATTAGATTTGAATGTAGATTTTTTAAAGCACAAGTATCCAAGAAAGCACAGCAATATCATTTCAAGAGTGCTTTCAGGGGCCCCTACAAGTATCTATGAAACCAATTAACAAAATTACTCCCATTGGATTACTACTGGATCTCTAGACAGGGCTACTGCAGTATTTGCTATGCCTTTGAAGATGGATTGGAAGCTACCCTTACAGCAGGACTCAGCTGCTCAAACTTAAGAGACAGCTCATTCAAATTCTTTTTCTCTCATTTGAAAAGAGTTCTACTGATTGCCTATCTATTTCAGAGGAGAATTAAACTATCTCCCTTCCTCTCTGAAATGAGGAAGGTGACAATATGGGAGAAGGCTCTTTTTGGCTATGATACCCCGTTTATGGAATGCCTAGCTCCAGGGAGGTTTGTCTGGCAACAATTTTGCTTACTTTTAGGCTTGTCTTGGCCTCTAGTATGGGCCAGATTATTTCTAGGGGACAGAGGTTACCCTCCACAGCTTTAGTGCCTAAAACCGTCTTCCTCAACCTGATGCGTTCCAGATGTATTCGACAGAAACACTCATAATTCCCAACTGGCATGGTATGGGAGTTGTTCCACACACCTGGAGAGCACAATTTGGAAAGGCCTGACCTAGAATTTAGGCAAGAGCAACAGACAAAGCCCTCCTATTAACACAGACCTTTAAATGACTTTTAATATATTTTTGAAAAGGGTTGACCACTTTTATGCTGATTCATCTTTAATTTGAAGTGATATGTTGTTGCTTTGCCTTTTTAAAATTGTAATTATCCTGGAATCAACTTTGATGAAGAATGAAACTAACATGTTCCAAAGAAAATAAACACTGAAAAATTCTGGACATATTCAATCAAGTGACATCGCTTTGTGCACATAAAGTCAGAAGCAGGTTCTAGCTCAGCTCTCACACACTGACTGAGGAATATGCTACACCTGAAAGAGGAATTCATGGGAATAACAACCTGTAAGGACAACATGGATCTTTCCATTTGGTTTCCTATGCAGTAGCCTGTTCCTAAGTTGTCATTGTTGTTGTTGTTACCAGCCATCCAGTAATCCCCACCTTATGACAACCCAAGGCATTAATGTTCTCCACATTGTCCTGTCCTTGACAGCCCTGCTTAGCTCTTGTAAACTCAAGCTGTGGCTTCCTTTACCGAATCCTAAACTGTGGTTGGTAAATCTCGCTGAGAACCCAAAACTAAAATAATAGCTTTTATCTTGGTTGTACCTGATCTAAAACCTGAGCAAGAAAATTTGCTTGCCTAGTCCTAACTTGCACGTTATGAAAAATTTAATTAGTCTGAGAATGTACTTGTATGATGTTTCAGACCTGTTGAGCAGTACACTTGAAAATGTGCCAAGATTTCAAATAGACTTGTTTCAAAACAACAGACAGTATGCAGATTTTTAAAAAGCAAGCAGAAAGAAAGAGTTTATATTCTTCCATGGCTTCATTATAAACTATACACCAGTGGGTGTATTTGTAGCTTCACATCACTTTAATACAAGCATAGAAATACATCACTAGTGAAAAATATAATAAAGCTTATCAGGGGCCCATAGTTAGCCTGAAGGTTTGTGGGGGGTGGGGGGACTTCATTTGCTTTGTTGGTCCTTTAAAGGAAAACACACACACTAATCTTTCCTTTTCTTGTTTTACAACATAGGGGGCAGAAGACATTTAGATGGCACCCCCCATACAGGCCCATGGTCTAAAGATAAGAGTTATGATAAACCAGAGTTTAATCTCTCAAACTTTTGTAATTTAGTCTTTATGTCTGGAGGAAGGAGGAAGTCTTCCCTTACTTGAGCAGAATATTTTAGCCACCACTAGGTCAAGCACAATAATGAATTTCTGTGTAAGTACAGTGCATGGTCCCAGTCCATACCATAACAATATACAATATACAGAGTAATATTACAATATTACTGTGAATCTAAGATAATTCCTATTCATTCCACTGGGTCTCTAAGGATTAGCAATGTATACAACTCAGTATATTAAAATGATTAAAATCTGCACTACAATGTATTATAAATCTCTCTCTCTCCCTCTCCCTCTCCCTCTCCCTCTCCACACACACACACACACACACACACACACACACACACACACACACACATGTTGGTTTTAAGAAACTCCAAAGGATGGCTGTATTTAGTATTTCATTAGTAATAATAACAAAGAACCCTTTCATTATCATGTAGGGGACTGGAGACAGATTACAGGGTTCAATTCTGCCCCTATATATTTTTGAGACAGGTATCTGTGTAGGCTACAGTAAACCATCAGAGTTTTTCTAGTACTCAAGGTGAGAAAGGGCTTGCATATCCGTGCAGAATGAGCCTTGAATTATTGTAAGGAGCAAGTAGTCCCCATGTGATAATGTGGCAAGCCCATTAGCAGAATAGGTTTATAAGTGCATTTTATACTTTGATACTGTATTTTACCTTTTAAATTGTTTTAACATTTTGTGAAGTATCCAGAAAGCTTTGGCTATTGGGCAACTTAAAATTTAATAAATAAATAACTGTAACAGAATATAAAGTGAAGCAGTCAACAATTGTCTGACACTTGAAAGTTAATGAACAGCATTTTGAAAACTATGGCAGCCTAAAATGAACAAGCATGAAAAACACCAATATTACAGCTACACCCACCATTTGCAAGGCTTTCTTTTATTTCAAGTTAATATCCTTCTCCTAAACATGTAACTCCAGCCTAAATTGCTAGAAAAAAAGAAGTCTTATTATTTGCTAGTTACATAGGCTCTAACATGTTCTGCTGATGAAGGTAAAGTGTGTGTGTGTGTGTGTGTGTGTGTGTGTGTGTGTGTGTGAAATCAAAACACTCAAGTCTTCTGGTATTAACGTTTTGCAAAGTCTGGCTAGAAGAGCACTTTTAAGCTTTCTGTTATTAGGAAGATTTCGAAAAGGCTGCTTTAGCATTTACTTACCTCCAATTTAAAAAAGAAACCTTTTCTTCCCTGATTTTATCTCCTTCACTGCCTTTTACTCCTTTTCTGTGCAGGGATCCCCTTCCCTCTGGATCACATGAAAGTGTTCTATTAATGAGAATTGGCTTGGGTTTGAGAACACTATGCTGGTTAGAAGTGTAAGGAATCTGACCCCAGGCTCTAAGCTACAACACGTCACTTCTCCACTGGAATTCTGTTACTGGATGAGGAAATAGCATAAAAGGAAATGTAATACATATAAACATACCCTTCCAGGTGCTGTGAACCAGTGTGTGTGTGTGTGTTTGTTTTTTTACGGCATGTGGTATTTATCTGTTAAGCCATTATAGCCCTATGGAAAGCAAAGGTAGCCCTGCCAGTTATTAAAAAAAATATCCGAAGTCTGGTTTTGGTGTAATATTTTTCTTAGGCCATCCATAAAGCCATCAAAAACATGCAAGCTTTAGAGGTCTTCAGATCTCTGCAGCAGGGGAGATGTTACAACCCCTCTGCCCCCACTCACACCCTAAGTCCTGGTGTCTGCATGATCACAAACTTACAGAATTTTTACTCTGCTCATTTTTGGGTTTGACCCAAACAGGCCTATGTGTAATATGTTTCTGCCTCCACCCTACATAGCATTAGGTAGTGAGCTGGCAATTAGACAGTGAGTATTGAAAATGTACATGTCTTGGATTCAGCTGAATAAATTATATAAGCCCCCTGAACCTCAGATGATCTGTTTTGGAGGAAGAGCAATTTCTCAGCAATTAAGAGTACCTCTGTGGAAGCATTCCTCCCCTTTCCCAGGGACAAACACATCACTCCAAAAGTAAAGAAACAAATACCGGGAAGAAGCTGTACAGAAATTACACTTAGATTGTTACGATAGTTCTGCGGAGAGAAAATATGGTAAAGCAGCCTTTCCAAGCCTGGTGCTCTGCAGATGTGCCAGACTATAACTCCTAGGATTCCCTGGCCAAAACATGTGAACAATAGGCTTGGAAGGCTGCTGTAGAGCTGTCATTCCTGTGGCATATGAGCTCAGGATTTTTATTTATTTTGCGTGTGATCTGCCATGTTTTATAACTGGGAATGGGCAGGATATAAATAAATGTAATCAATAAATATAACCACTGTTTTCTTTCAGCTTTTTGGAGAGGGGACTATCTTCAGAAAAGCAGCTGTGAACAATGGTAGCAGCATCTACCCTAATGCTACCTGTGTTGCGAACCTCCATCCAGCACGAATAGTTCAACAACCAAACAAATATAATGGTGGGGTGGGAAAGCAACTATGTGCTGGTAGGAAAGCCGTAATGGAGCAGTCCTGTGCTGAGAAAAACACACAACCAGGAAAGCTCCAAAGGATACAGATATGGCAGTCATGCTAGCTTCCTGCCCATGTGCCTTCAAATATGAGAGCCATTTTTAAAAACGTGTACCTCACAATGTTTTTCTCCAAGGAACCCGAGGTGGTGCCAGTGATTCTTCTCCTCCCTACTTTATCCACACCAACCCTGTGAGGTCAGTTACACTGAGAGTCAGTAGCTGGGCCAAGTCACCCGGGGTCTTCATGGCTGGGTGGGCACTAGAATCTGGATTTCTTGAGTCCCAGTGCAACACTCTTGCCACTATGCCTCACTGGCTGTCCAATCATGACTGGGCCATATGGAATCTTTCAGTATCTCAATGCATGCAATGATGCCACAGGGCCCACTGCTTGAGGGCCACCAGCAAGGACTTGGCCAACACAAGGATAGAAGGCTTGCAAGCTATGGAGACTTTGTGGAGACTTTGGGGCTGGTTGGCACTGGGAGTTGCAAGGGAGCACTTGCAAAAATGCCAAGGGGTTTTGCTGCTCTTGCAAACAGGCTTGGTAGCCGATGTATAGTACCCATGGTGGGATTGGTTCCCTGGGTTTGAAGAACATGGCAACCCACCATGTGCATAAGAACCCCTGGAATGAACTGTGGGTTGTCAGGGTGGCTTATTGCCCCAAGCCTCTCTGTGGGAATAAAACCACGTTTGCATGATATAACTGGGTAGCAGCCAATGATGGGTTGTCTTGCCATGTGAACCTGTTCACTAACTGTTGTTGCTAGACATTGTGAGGAACAAAGGCAGGGGCACTGTTCCATATAATCCTGCAGGCATCCCCAGTTGCTGAATGACTGTAGCCAACTACAGTTAGAGGTGGTTAAACAGAAGCTAAGGGAATCAGGGCAAGAGCTCTTTATATGGTTCTGGGACAATGAGGGAAAAAGGAAACGTGAGGCAGAGGCACAGGATAACAGTCTGAATGCTGGAACCTTAGGGCAGAGAGGGAGAAGATAGAACTGGGATAAAGAAATTCAGGATGCATGAATGAAAAGGGCAACCGAAAAGAAACACCAAACAGAAGATATACAATAGGGTGGTAGGAGGATAAAAGGAACAGCTGGCTCATTAAAAGGCTAAAGGGCTGAAACAGAGGAGTGGCTGCTAGGCAAGAAGATGCTTTCTAGTGTAGTCAGCAGCAGTCAGAACATGAAAGAACAAGTGGACAAGAGAAGACTTGCTTTCTTCCATAGCAACCCCAGGAATAGACCAACCTGCCTCTATAGCACCTTATATAAAGCTGGCATTGTTACATAAACATTATCACTGATTCTGCAGCTTCTTCTGTTTATTTGGCCATTTATCCAAGTCCTTCAGCTACTCACCTGCACTGTTCACCTTCATTATAATCATGCCACCACTTAACTATATTGCAGGATTGGCATGCAGCTTGATCCTGCAGCTACTTATCTCACTTTACAAGCATTTGTCCCCATTCAGTGGGTATTTACCTCTATGAGTCTCTGAGCAATCACCCTATTTTGGCAGCTACATACCTCACTTGTGACCTTTCCTATTCTTGCAGAATTGCTGCAAAGACATTTTGACTTATCCTGCAGCTACTTACTACAACACCCAAGGAGTTTGATCCTGTGCTGTAACAAACACTTAAGTCCATGGTTTAAGTGGTTTCATCATTTATTTGGGGGAAGAATAGAAACAGACATTATGTAACAGCCACATGTAGAGTTTCAGAGTTAAGTACCCATAATAATTACAGTTTTATGTTATAGTTTATGCTACTATACTATTATAGGATTTGGAAGTTTTTGGATATAAGAGGGTTAATCAAGTCAGAAGTATTTCAACAGATTGCATAGATGGTCCTGGCCAAATGACTACATACATGGGGAGCTACAGATTATGTTTCCATGGGAACTAGTTATTAAATGTTCCTTAAGATCTATTTTATCCTTTATTTCATTTTTATACCACCCAATAGCTGAGGCTGTCTGGACCGTTAGCAAAAGTTACACACACACAACCAACAAGAAGATATAGAAACTGAAATTGAATCAGCATAGAAGCATAACAGCGGTACAGAATAAAATGAAATATATAAAAACAAAGTTAAAAAGCTAAACTGTTAAAATGCAGGGAAAATAAAAAGATCTTCACCTGGTGCCAGAAAGAATACAAAATAGGCTCCAGAAGTACCTCTTGGGGCATTCATTCTGCAACTGGGGCACCACAGCTGAAAAGGCCCTCCCCGATAGCCACCCACCTCACTTCCTTCTGTAAGGGCTCCTGGAGAAGGACCCCACTCCCCAAAATGACCTCAGCGTCTAGGTGGGTACATATGGGGTGAGAAGATCCTTCAAATAACCTGGACACAAGCCATTTTAGGACTTTGAACGTTAGTATTCACTTTTTGAATTGGGTGCTTTTGCAGACATGGCTTAGAAAATGTACTATTAAGATACAGCCAGAAAAGTTTTATTTAAGGAAGGTAGATGATGTGTTTGGGATGCCTCTCATTTCTCTATCACTTGTATAGTGAGTTCACATCTTGCATGGCAACACATCTGAGGAGTTTTTACCTGCTTTTCTCTGTAAAAGTGTTGTCATTTGTTTCAGAAATGCATTATTCCGGTCTTCCAGGGGGCTGGCCCTTCTGTAGCATGATGTTACAACAATAGTCTTGCTTCTCATTTCTCCAGAGGGCTTCTACTCTCAGATATAGTTTTGTGTGTGTGTAATTTATTTATTAAAACATTTTTATGCCGCCCCATTCGCCGAAGCCTCGGGGCGGCTTACAACAATAAATCCATCCCTGTGTGTATCCATCACACAGAATGCTATTCCCTCTCCATTTCAGCTGGATTAATTTCTTTGGCAAAAGGTATGTGCACACTTCTTAAATTCCAATCATTATTCCTATCCCACCAAGTCTCAGGGATACCTTTCAGATCACACTCAGTGTCCTGATTTTTAAAGAAATAGCTGACTTGGCTTTATTGGAGGTTGCTGAGAAGGTTTGTGGAAAATCGCTACCTTACTTTTTCTAAAACAATATTGGATGCTGTATTTGAAATGTAGATGTTTAATGATAAACGTTTAAGAACATGGGCATGCCATGGCATGAGAAGAGTTTGGTGTCAGCTGTGCAGTTCCAGTATTACAGAATGTCTCCTGATTCTCTTAGTCACATTCTTCAATGTCCCTCCCTGCCATTCTTCCATTCCATTTCCTTTTCCTTGGAAAGCTCTGCCCTCAGATGCTTCTTCAGTGGAGATGCCCATCTTGTTCAAACACTTTTCACTCCTGGGATAACTTGAACTGTACAGAGGTTTGACTCAGGCCGTCTCATCTTCTCCTTCAGCACAAGAACTACCTTGCTCTTATTACTGAAGTATTTTGATGCCATCCCTCAGCCAAAAAGCATTCTGCAAAATGGTCTACATGTTATCAATTAAACAAGACCATTCCTGCCTGTAGGCTTAAAGTTTAAAAGGATACAACACACAAGGAAAAAGGAATGGGGAGGGAAGAGGGAGACAAAATTGTTTGCAGCAGCAAGGCTGGTGGAATGGCACTGCTTTCCCTCATTTCCCACAGGAGCAGTGGCAGGAAGACAGACAAGGCACACACCCTGCCTTGGAACAGGTCCTTCTGTGTCCATGGTGCTAGGATTTGCAGATTGCTGTGATTTATCTGGACTCTTCTCAGCCTTCCCTTTTAGTCTGCTTAGTTCACCATTCTCTCCCTGCCCTTTTCTAAAATAAACACCTCTTGGGAAAAAAGCAGACACATGACCCCCAACTCACAACAGCAGAATAAGTCAAATGACTCAGCAGCTGAAGCTGGGGCTCAGGCCTGGGTGTGTGAGAATGAGATGAACAGTAGCACATCAGCCGAAGCAACCAAAGCAAGAACTCAGTTACGAAAGTTCCTGTAAAATGAGTTCAGTGAAGAACAGATTAAGCATTTGCAGTGATTTTTATTTTTAAGCATGAAGTATAATTTCATATAACTAAAAATACTATTTTATACATTTTTAGATATTCTCACCCATCCCAAAAGTTTAGGGTTGCAATCCTTTACTCTCTCTCTCTCTCTCTCTCTTACTATGGAATAAGCCTTGGTAAATATTTAGGATTAGGCTACTGATGTTTTAAACAAAACGTGGTTTATGTAAAATGTTTACATATGTTAAATAAAATAGATATAATACACAACATATATGATTATATTTAAATGTGTGTGTTAAATAAAATAAACATGCTCCCTAAGAGAAGGGATGTGTGCTGGGCATATTGCAGTGATCCTTAATTAAGGAGTCATCCTTGCAGGTTTTTAATTTGGTTTTCTTGTTAAATTCATATTGTGGCTGAAGGTTTATATCTTAGTCTGGGGGGGGGGAATAAAGAGTTAACTACTGTGGTTAACTGTTATCTTTCAAAAAAACTTTTTTTCTTCAAATTGCATTCTGGTCCGATTATTTTATGTAAATCATCCTTAATCAAACCAGTCTCTTTCGAATTCCAGTAGCTCCGTGTTTTAATGGCCTTACTCTCCTCAACCCCCCGGGCTGGATGTATACCCTTTGCCTTCGTCTTGTTCCAAGTAAGAAATCAAAATGCACAGAGCTCTTTTATTCAGTATTAAATCGACTCCAGTATTTTGCAGTCCTCGTCAAACGGTATTTGGGATCGTGGAGCGGCGCTCACCGCTCTCAACTATTGGGCGAGGGGTGCGCTCTTACTTCTAGTGGATCACTCACGGATCTTTCTATTGCATTATTTTATTGCATACTTGCTCCTTTGAAGTAGAAGTGGTGATGTTCGCTTTGAAGTACAGACATGCAGACGCTAATAGCTGCGCACTTTCTAGCCTTACTTTTAACCCATTCAACGGTGCTCCTCCTTATTTCAGGGGGGAGAGCTAAAAGTTGGGGGGCGTTCATCGGTTTTGAGGTCTTGTAGAAATATAACTATAAACTAGTGCTAAGTATTTGTTTGAGAGCAAAGGAAATCTAGGCAGAAGTCTTACCCCCCAAGTACAGGCATGTAACGCTCAACCCCATTAATTTCAAGAGCCAAACGCTGACGTAGATGAAGGGGGGGGCATCAAAGCGAAAGAACCATAGACTCCAATTGGCCAGATGGACGTTCGCGCTCCTTCGCGATCGGCTTTGAACCTGGCAAGATGCTGTAGCTGTCTCCAAAAACACTCAGGAATCTCGTGACCGTAGAGATAGGAAAGGGTAGAAGTGCTTACTTATATACTTTCGCTATTTCTATGAATAGATTCAGTATGAATGGTTTCTTCACTCTTTTGTGACACCTAAAAGACTAATATGACAATACTGGAAGAACAAACAGCCACCTTATAATACAATGTTTTGAGGATTTAATGATGCTTCCAAGAACGAAACGGGTGGTCTTTAGGAGTGATTTACAAATAGATAAATGTATGGAAATATATGGTCTGAGATTCTTAAAGAATAAGCATAATTATGCCGAAGCATGAGGGGACGGCATATAAGTTTTAAATAAAAAATAAAAAAAATGCCTAAGAAAAGTAATCTTATATGCATCGTGTCATGTATGAAATGTAGGTAGGAGTAGGGTTAGGATTATTGTAATATTTTAAAATTAATATTTTATTTCATTTTTAATCAAAATGCACAATTGAAGCTAATGAGAAATATACGTATACATCGCAGAGCTAGAAAACTGAATGCTACCCTCTATTTCTATGATATATGCCGGTGTAATCCTTTTTTAAAAACCTGAATTGGTTTTCCAAATATTTCCTCTAAAGCCGCTTTCCCAAACCTGGTGGCCTTTGAAGGCATTCGGACCGCAAGTCCCAGAATTCTCATCCAGCATGGCCATTTACTAGGAATTCTGGCTGATGCAGTCCAAACGTGTCTACAAGGTGCAAGTTTGCGGAAGGCGTTTTATATGGTCGTCATCATAGAGCAGCTACAAAATAGAGCGACGTTCTTATAGGAAGATGTGTCGAACGGCGCCTTCATTTTTAACCGGAAGTTTTCTCTGACCGATGCTTGCGTCATTCATGGTAGCTCCTCGCTCCCCGCCCTCTTTTCTCGCGATTCCGAAGCGCGGGAAGAAAGAGGCTGGGAGACGGGCGGACGGCCTTGAGGGGCAGAGCCATGGCCGAGGCTGGTAGCGGCAGCGGGGACGACGACAACAACCCTTCTCGAGGCGCGCGAAGCCGGCCGTTCGTCGCGCCCTCCGCTCACAACGGAGCCCACGGGGGGGTCCGACGTCCTTCCTCTCAGGAAGGCCGGGCTCGGGCGGGGGATGGTGATGGGGGCCGGGGCGGCGAAGGAGACGAGGAGGCAGGCCCAAGCGAGAACGCCGAGGAGGCTAACGAGACAACGCGGCGGCTGCTCCGCCAGCAGTACCGGGAGCTGATCTCCAACGTGCTGCGTAGGTTCCTTCTTCCCCCGAACATGGAAGGAGCAGGAAGTGCGGACATCTCTGAGGGGCGGGTTCTTCTCCCAACCCCTTTTGGCCCGGCCCTCTCCTAGAGTCAAAAAACCGGTGGCGGCCAGTGGGTAGAAGTGTCAGGCAGTTAGAACGCGTTTATTGTTGGTCGCAAGGGGTTGTTGTTGCTCGTCGCGAAGTCGCGTCCGACCCATCGCGACCCCATGGACAACATTCCTCCAGGCCTTCCTGTCCTCCACCATCCCCCGGAGTCACTTAAGCTCACTGCTTCAATGACTCCATCCGGCCACCCCATCCTCTGCCGTCCCCTTCTTCTTTTGCCCTCAGTTGTTCCCAGCATTAGGCTCTTCTCCAGTGAGTCCTTTTCATTAGGTGGCCTAAGTATTTGAATTTCTTCTTCACTATCTAGCCTTCTAAAGAACAAGGCATATTGCAGTGTAAAAGGGCAGTTGCTGCCAAATTGTTTCATTAAATAGAGAAGTTATCACTGGGTTCACAACAATTCGATGCTAATAATAGTTAGGGTTAGGTAGTAGTTAGGTAGTCAGGTAAAGAAAGCAACCTAGTAAGGGGCAGACTTGCCTACACCAGCCATCTGATTTTGAAGTTAGCTGATTGACCATCGAAGGTCACATTCTTATGCATGTTTAGACAGAGAAAAGGCCTATAACTCTTAACATGTCTCCTGGCTTATGAGACCTTAGTCCTTGTAGATGAGTTCTGAAAGTTTTTCTATTCATATGTAAAAGTGAGGCAAATGGCCTTGTGCCTACTGAGGTATAATAGAGGAAGGAAGGCCTTAGACACCATTCAAGCACACCTTAACAAGTCTTTTCCTTGTTTTGTGTTATATATATAAAACTTGGTTTTATTATTTTAGAGTAATTGTCATTAGGAATAAATTTTTTAGTGCCTTGTGCATCATCATGCATAGTTGTCACTTTCTTGCCAAAGAAAGGATGCAAAAATCTGTTCTGTTGTTGAGACTGTGGCAAAGCAACCAAATATCCTTGAGTCATCTGAAGCTTGTTGCAGAGTGTGTGTTCCCTATTTGTTCTCCCCTCAACCCAACCTATCATTTTGGTTTGCACTTGTCCAGTGGCTATGGGCTACTTCTTGTTCATGTTTATACATGTATAATCAAATTCATTGATATCTGAACTCTTTCCCCATTTCTTTTCTCTCTTGTCAGAAGATATTTAATTGCATGTACTGTATTATTTTTCTGGAGTAAAATTATACCAATTAAATAGCACCATTTTGTGGTAATATTTTCATATACTCTTGGAAAAATATAAAATAGTACAGATCCTTTCACATATCTTCTGCTGTTTTACCTGTATAAGGTGGCATCTTCCTGATAGAGTTAATTCTGTTCCACTTTATTCTAACAGATGTTCTTCCTCTTGACATAAAAAATTAGTACAGTTTCAATGTCAAGTTGTTATGTCCCTTCATTAATAGTAATTACCACAATGACTTAAAGGACATAATGCCCTTGAGTAAAGAACACACTAGCATTTATGTAGCACTGCCTATTCTAAATGAAGGTGCTATTACATGGGTATCTTCGGATGTGTTGCTATCATTAGAACTTGTAGGGATTTAAGCAAATTGTAGTCCAGATGCACAATTTAGGGCTATTAACTGTCTTGCATTTGTTTTTCCATGGTTGTATATTTCAATTTTTATTTTTTGCTTTAAAGATATGCATTATATATTTTCTTTAAGAGAATCGGGAGATGATGTTGAGTACTGGAAATGATAAACTGACAGAAGCTCTGGAAGATGCTAATAAATTGTTTACTGGAGGTAAGAATTCCTTAGAATATTTACCATTGTCTTTGCTGCCGTTCTCCCTCACCCATGCCATTATTATTATTGCATTGAAATATTCTGTTTCTTTCCTCTTGTGAGGTATCCAGTGTGGTGCTTATAGCTCCATAATATCAAACAACAACCCTTTAAGGTGGGTTAGGTTTTACGAGAGAGTGAATGACTGACCCAGAGTCACCCAATGAGCTTCTTGACTCAGTGGAGACTAGAACCTGGATCTCTTAGGTTCTCTCATCCAACATTCTCACCACCACACTAGTTCTCTAGCTTTTACAACTGAAAACTATGCTTGAAATTTAAAAAAAAACCCAAGAAAATTAAAAAAGGGGGAAAAAGCACAAGAAAGTTATGCATATCAGCAAACATGAATATAATGAAATAGGTATAATGAGAAAATTATTGGCTACTTTCACCTCCTTTCATATTCCTTCAAAGATTTTTACCTGTATTCTTCAGAAAACAAAAAGTAGACATGTAAGTGCCCAGAAAAAAGGGGAAGGGAATGTTTTTTGTGGCTTTTGTGTCTTTAATGAAGAGACTTAGGAAATGCAGTCTTTTTTAAAAATATCTTTTTGCTGTGGTTTTCTGCATGTTGATAGTGTTCCTATGAACTCTATAATCTAACTGCAATAATTGTGCTGTCTGTCTGTTTATATCTCTATCTCCCTCCTTTTTATGCTGTCCGATAGCTTAGAAGGCTCTGTGGGCCGCTAACAAATCAAGGAAGTATAAAAACACACATGTAAAAACATCTCATGCCCTAAATGGTATAGGGCTTGGATATCTAAAGGAGCATTTCTTCCTGTATACACCTATCCAGACCCTAAGGTAATCTATGGAGTGCCTTCTCCAAGAGCCACCTCTAAAGGAAGTAAGGAAGGGAAAGGGCCTTCCTAATTGTGCTGCCTTGATTATGGAATCGGCTCTCCAGGAAGGTGCGCCTGGTGCCAACCCTTTACTTATTTTGTCATCAGGTTAAACCCTTTTAATTTTCCTGACATTTAATTGTTTAAAATATTCTTGAATTTTATACTGGTTTTTTAAATCCTATTTGTTTATTAGCATGGTGTGATTTGGCTTTAGTCTTGTATTATATATTAATATTTATTGTTATTGCTGGTAGCCATCCACTCACCCTGTGATATATTATATGCATTGTTTTAAACTGTACAGTGGGCTATAAAAGTCTTAAATATCACAATGAAATAATAAAAACAGACATATTACAATCACTAACACAACAATATAATTACAAGTCCACTTCTGCCATAGTTAAACTGGAACATAGGCACAGCAGTCATATAAAATACAATATTATTAAAATTTTTACTGAAAATGCTAGTAGGATGAATGTCTCTGGAATCTGTATCAACTGATTTCACAGATATTGGGTAAGTGGACTGGAGCTTCAGACCTAAGAACAGCAGTTAACAAGGCTCATGACATGGCTGCTCCCATCTCTTAGAAACCTCTTTTTGATTTACAAATATCAGAGTGGTTTTTTCACATATTACTTTTGTCCAAAGCATTTAGTATACTCACTGTCCAAAGCATTTTATGTAAATATTGCCATAATATAATAGTAATATTCAAAAGTCAACATGAAAACCAGTTCATGATATCTTGCAGATATCAAAGTATTAAGTAATAATGATCCATTAAATTATTAATCAGAATGTAACTATAGAAAATTCGTTAGTGTATAACAGTTGTGCCCTAAGGTCTCGTTTATTCAACAGCAACCTTTGCAGCTGGAGTTAGTCAGGGTCCTCTTGGCCAGGCTGAAATGCATGAGAAAGAAAATAAGGAACCAAGTCTTGCAGGCTGATGATCACACAGATACCCGTGATGGTGAATGTAAATGGCTCTCACCTCTGACTAAAGCTTTCTAGTTACAGCATATATGATGTTTAAAATGTGTGATGGTGGTGGTAGCAGTATAATTGCTTTTACTGCTGCAGTGGCATTTGCAAATGGGTGTCCAGCTCTGCTGTTCTGGATAGTGATGTTTTCCCCTATTCTACACATCAAAGACAAAACTACTTGGGTTTGGTGGATTTGGTGTGGAGCTGCCAGTTTAAGTATAGTCTCAAAAATTGAGACTTCATAGATTCTATCTTGTACCCTTTTTGGATTAGTTGCATTTTTTTTCCTAGAGAAGATGTGCTTTGTGCTATTAAAATAGCAACCCCAAAGTAGGATACCTGGCTGGTAAACTCAGGGAAGGTAAAAATGGTCCCCTTACCATCTGAGGATTCAGAAAGGATCCAGATGTGTCAGTCAAAGCCATCCTAGTCTTTTACAGAGGGGTATCTTCTACACATGCCATAAGATACAGATTCTTGTAATATTAAGTCAAATTCTTTTGTACTGTCAGGCTGTCACAATACCAGCACAATAATTCAAGAACATGCATCAGGAAAATAAAATGAATAGTCTGAAGTATAATAAACCAATGCGTCACCACGGTAGATTGCATTTTATAATCTACAGTAAAAATTCTAGACTTGTACAGCAGATTTTGATGAGATGACCAATGCTGTATCCTATCAAAAGAGGAGTCATTAATTTGCTCTGATAGTAGCAAATATTTTTCTTCTTTCATAACAGTGTCCCGGGCAAGGGAGGCTGCTTTGGATGCCCAGTTCCTAGTTTTGGCTTCAAATCTAGGAAAGGAAAAAGCAAACCAATTGCAATCAGATATGACAGTGTTTGATTCATCTGCATTTGCTGAAGATTTAGTAAGTTTGCAGTGATTAGCTTTATTGTAATATAAGAATTTTATGATATTAAGGCTATTCCTTGGGAGTTTTTTCACTTTATTTCCTGTGACCTAGAGCTTACTGGTATAATTATTTCTACTATAGATCACATGATCATGTTTTAAAATGTGAAGCCAAATATCCTTATCATTGCAGCATATTTAAAAGTGTACTTAAGGCCATAAACTGTAGCCTGAAGTATCAGATTTAGTTTCCCGGGTAGAATGTAATGAAACTGTTTATAGGTTAGAGCCAATTACTGAGTTGTGTAATCAGGGCTATTGGCACGATCGCTCCCAAGCGTCCTCTCCCACCTGGCAGAGCCCGTTCATCTCCTTGGTATACACCTGAATTACGGGCGATGAAGCAGGTTGGGAGACGTCTAGAGCACAGGTGGAGGAGATCACGGGGTGAATCTGACCAAACACACTTAAGAGCCCATTATCGGGCCTATGCTGTGGTGGTGAGGATGGCAAAGAAAAAATTCTTCTCTGCTTCCATTGCCTCCTCACAATGCCGTCCAGTGGAGCTCTTTCGGGTGGTGCAAGGGCTGATACATCCAGGCCCAAAGAAAGATCTTGTGCCACCCTCGAAGGCCCGCTGTGACAACTTTGCCAGGCATTTCAGGGAGAAAATCGCTCAGATTCGTCACGAGCTTGACTCTACTATTGAACCAGATTCTACTGAGGAGATGCCAACGACGCCGTCGAGTCCACAATTAATGGATGAATTTCAGTTGTTGTGGCCTGATGATGTGGACAAGGTGCTTGGACAAGTACGCCCTACCACCTGCTTACTAGACCCATGCCCATCCTGGCTACTTAAGAAAGCCAAGGACGGGATTGGCACCTGGATTCTGGAGGTGGTCAACGCCTCTTTAAGAGATGGTCGGGTATTGTCCTCTCTAAAAGAGGCAGTAGTCCGGCCAGTCCTAAAGAAGGCATCCCTGGATCCAGAGGTAGCCGCCAATTATAGACCAGTGGCCAACATCCCGTTCCTGGGCAAGGTGCTGGAGCGGGTGGTGGCGGGACAACTCCAAGCATTCTTGGATGAAACTGATTATCTGGACCCATTTCAGTCCGGCTTCAGACCCGGGTACGGCGCTGAATCTGCCTTGGTCGCCCTGTACGATGACCTGTGCAGGGAGAGAGACAGGGGGAGTGCGTCCCTGTTAGTTCTCCTGGACCTCTCAGCGGCTTTCCATACCATCGACCATGGTATCCTGAATAGGCTGGCGGGATTGGGAGTTGGAGGCACTGCGTGGCGGTGGTTCCGCTCCTATCTCAGTGGCTGATTTCAGAAGGTGGTGCTGGGGGACTATGGCTCTGTGCCATGGCAGTTATGCCATGGAGTTCCGCAGGGGTCCATTTTGTCCCCCTTGCTATTCAACATCTACATGAAACCACTGGGAGAGGTCATCAGGAGGTGTGGGCTGCAGAATCATCAGTACGCTGATGATACCCAGCTCTACCTCTCGTTTTCCACCAACCCAGGTGAGGCAGTGGCTGTGCTGAACCAGTGCCTGGCCGAGGTAATGGGCTAGATAAGGGCCAATAAACTGAAGCTCAATCCAGACAAGACGGAGGTCCTGTTGGTGGGTGGTTTGGGCCTCGGGATGGGGGACTTGGGTCTTGTCCTAAACGGGGATGCACTCCCTCTGAGGGACAGGGTTCGCAGCTTAAGAGTGCTCCTCGACTCTGAGCCGTCTTTAGAAGCTCAGGTGACGGCGGTGGCGAGGAGCGCTTTCCTTCAGCTTCGGCTGATCCATCAGCTGTGTCCCTTCCTGGAGAACGACTGCCTGGCGACAGTGACACACGTGTTGGTAACTTCCCGATTAGATTTCTGCAACATGCTCTACGTGGGGCTACCCTTGAAGATGGTCTGGATACTTCAGTTGGTGCAGAACAGAGCTGCCAGGCTGCTGATGGGGACTGGGCGTTGTTCTCATATAACCCCAGTTCTCCGTCAGCTCCACTGGCTCCCGATTGAAGTCCGGGCCCAATTCAAGGTGTTGGTTATGACCTATAAAGCCCTCAACAGCTTGGGTCCTGGGTATCTAAAGGAACGCTTGCGTCTATATATGCCCTCCCGCCTCTTGAGATCAGCAACAGATGCCCTTCTCTGGGAACCCTCTGTGAATGATATTAGGAGGGTGAGTACCCGGAGGAGGGCCTTCTCTGCGGTGGCGCCCCACCTATGGAGTGCGCTCCCCAGAGAGGTCCGCCTGGTGCCGTCGTTATTTGTTTTTCGGCACCAGGCTAAGACCTTTTTATTTAAAACTTAAGTGTTAATTTATTATGTAGGATTTTAAAATTTTTAAGCCGAGTTGCACCGGGTTTTAATATTTTTAGTGTATAACTTTGTTTTTGTATAATTTTGTATATTTTTGTTTTTGTTGTAAGCCGCCCCGAGGCTTTGTTGCGATGGGGGCGGCATAAAAATGTTTTAAATAAATAAATAATCCGCAAAGTGGTGGGAGTGGGTTCCCATGCATTGCTCACATATTTATAGCCAGTCTGTATGAATACAAAAGCAAGAAATTTCCTGGTTGACCAAGTTCACTGTTTACATTTAAAGCAATCAGTTTTTCTGTCCAGTCTTCCTGTCCTTTGTATTGGATTGTAGAAATCTTTCACTGTCAGGAAAGTCCATGTGTGACTGCCTCAAAAGTGGTGTAGTGATTTCAATGAGACAAGAATTACTTTGGTACATCAGGCAGGCATCTAGTACAGTTGTAAACCTTTGCTGTTCTAGTGTTAACATGCTGGCATTTACTTCTGCTGTAATAGGAGTTGTTTCCTGGTGTCTCTTGTTACCCAACAAAGTAATCCAAGTGTGTATGTACCGTATTGTATTGTAAGGTTTGGAAAGTGAACAAGGTCTCCTTTGTCATCACTATACAGCTCATTTCAGGCTTATTTTAGGTTTTCAGTTAGAGTCACTGACAATTAGAAGCTGATGATAGGGAAAAGAGCAAAGAGTGAGAGAGTGTCTTCCTCATTTGACTGGAACATCTAACTTCCCCATGTTAATTTCTTTTTTTTCCTAGAATGGAGATTCTTATTTCATGGGGACTCATTTTTTTGCTGTTTGTGGAAAATAATATAATACATTTTCTCCACAGTTATTGTTTATGGGCTTAAACCGCCTGGAAAGGAAAGGAAGTGATAGTGAAGAGGAAGAGGATGCTGGTGGATTTTTACCAAGTAATGCTTGGCATAAACTTGGTGGAGAAGCCAAAAAATACTTCAGAAGAGCACCAGTTTTTCATTTCATGTAAGTTCGATGCTTCCTTCAAATTAGTCTGGTGTGACATGTTTCACTAGTGCCATTCTGTAGAAGTCTTAACTCTGGGATTTGAGAAGTGGAATATGTCTTGCAGGCAGGTCTAATTTTTTTTAAATTCATTACGTGCTTAAGGCAGTCTTGCAAGCAGTTCTTGGTGTTTGCCCACTATCCGCTGTACTCTTTGTGCTACTGTCCACAGTTCTACATGTACTGTACTGAAATCTTTATATAATGCAAATCTGCCTGGAATCTCTTATTTCAAGTTCAGATGCCCTAGGAGTGGTGCTTGGAAACACTGGCAAATGAATACAGCATTTTTTTTCTTTCAAGTTTCAGTGAGCCACTAACCCTCTCAAGATGGGGAGAGGAAGGAGCTATAAACTTCTCTGTTCTACCTTTCCTGTCATGCTTCTTCAAGAATATATGCCAAGTCCAGATGTGAAATTAACAGCTGAGCGGGATCAAAGTCGCTGAATCCCATTTAGGCTAAACTAGAGTAGTGGATTGTCTCCCTGTTTCCTTCCACAATGGGGAAAAGACATTCCATCCAGGCTGAGCTGATGGAAGGGAAGAGATCCCTATTCTCATACTTAGGTTTGCACCCTACTATCACCCTTTTTGTTTATATACTACTGTGCTATGCAGCCCTTATATGAAGTTGTATCCAGTAGTGTTCTAAAACATGGAGGAAGAACAAAAATGAGTACAGCTGAATTGGGCCCATTTTTACACACCTGGATGCAATTTTAACCTAAGCAAGCAAAAATGAATTATAAGCTTGATTGCAAAGGTTTCACCCTCATAAAAACTGGAAAAAATAATTTCTCAGGATCCAGTAGCATTTTTGGAAGTTCATTTACAGATACAGTTAATCTTTCATGCCCTTCCTTTTAATTGAAAGTCGTATGATGTCTTGCAACGAATTAGAATGTTTCATAAGTGTTAATTTTTAATTGGTTTAGGTTGGGAACTTTTACTGCAGATCCTCCTGCTGAGAGACCACGAATTGAGAAGCAACAAAAGAAGGCAGGATCAGATGAAAGAAGAGCAATGCCTGCACAGGTCTGTATGTATGTGATACAGGAAGCTTGAGGCTGAACTTTCGAAGTTGTAAATATTTCCCATTGAAATTCATAGTGTAGTAGCATAATAGAAAGCAAGCATAAACACATGTTCAGGACACAGTGGTCATACAATGCAGGTGAATGATTCATGTAGAACTCAGATCTTACTGCAGTAGGGTATAATTTACTCTTCTTACAACATTTTTATATGCTTGTAGAAAATACCATGTATTGATGTGACAGAGTTTGCAATGTTGTACTTTGTTGTTATGTGCTGTGAAGTCAACCCTAATTCATATGAATAAATGTCCTCCAGAATGTCCTATTTTGGGCAACCTTTTTCGGCTCCTGTAAGCTGCAGCCTGCAGCTTCATTTATGGAATTGATCCATCCCATATTTGGTCTTACTCTTCTGCCTTTGACTTTCTTTAATGCTACTGTTTTCCCTTTTGAGTCTTATATGCTTGTGATGTGTCCAAAATACAACAGTTTTCTCATTTTTGCTTCTAGGGCAAGTTCTGGCTTGATTTAATCTAGGACGCACTTGTCTGTCGCAGAGCTCTCCCCAACCTATGTCTGGAATACATCAATTTTCTTAACTGTCAGCTTTCACACCCATGCAGAGTGATAAAGAATACAATAGTGTGGATGATCTTAGTCTTGGTCTCCAATGACAGATCCTTACACTGTGCTTTCTAGTTTGCTTATCTTTGTCCTTTCAAGTCTTTTCTTTGAATTTCTTGGCTGCAATCTCCTTTTTAAATGATGATTGAGATAAAGTACATACTCCACAACATATCATAAAACCCATAAGATAACACTGAAAATGTTCTCTTCAGACTGGTATGTCCCATGTTTAAGAGCACTCTGGTAGCTGCTCTTCATATTAGTGACGCATTCAGATCATGTGTCTTCACACACTGAATTTTAAATGTTTGTTTGTTTTCTAAATTGTATTTAAAATGTAAACTTGAGTTTCATGATAGAACTCTTGCATTTTAACACAATAAAGCTTATTCTAGTGATGAATACAAAACTGTTCTTTCCTTAGCATACTCTATTATACATTATATTACAGGAGAAGGAAGAATGTTGGCATTATTCATATTATTAAGAGCTTGTTAATTTGTTGGAATTTTTTAGTTGAAGAAAATGGAAGAATCTCATCAAGAAGCTACAGAAAAAGAAGTAGAGAGGATCTTGGGATATTTACAGGCCTATTATGCTGAAGATCGTAAGCATACTTGTGACATCTTGTGGGTCCAGTTAAATTTTTGCTTGCTCTTTTAAGACTAGCTCTGATAATTAGGAAAGGAAAATTTTAATATTCCTTCTTTCACCATGAAAGAACAATTCAAATATTAAATTCAAATATAGAAACTCAAATATCTGAGCATAAGAGAGTGACTATTTATTTAAATGATTTAGGGCTTCTGTTTAGGGACAATTGCAGTGGGGAGGGTTGAATTCTTGAAGAGGGTTGAAACATTGGCTAGGATTCCCCTTCCCTTTCTCAGCAGTGAGTCCTCCCCTAAAATGATAGTACTCTGCTGCTTTGACTGTTAAAAAAAAATCTAATGCATCACAGGCGTGGGGATGGGGCAGGAGAAGTCTTGTTGATCAACTGTTGATTAAAAATAAGTATTTCAGACATTGATAGGGTCTGGATGAAAAGGGCATCATCTGAGGAGAAGCTCTGAGGCTAGATGTACCTCCTTGTCCACCATGCCATGGACTAGGGATTCATCATCCTTGCCCTAGAGATGGAGGGCAATGACAACAGCAATTAATTTATATATGGCCTTTTTCCCTCTTGGGGAGAACCCAGCATGGCTTACATAGCTCCATGTTACCCTTGCAACAACAACCCTGTGAGGTCAGTTAGGCTGAGAGTGAGTGACTGGTCCAAAGTGAGCTTCATGGCTGAGTGGGAATTAGAGCCTGGACCTCTGAGGTCCCCAGTACAACTTTCTAACCACTATGCCACACTGATTTTTCAATAAGGGCTATTCTGTCCCGCTTGGGTCACTGTTGCTATGCCAGCATAACCTTGTAGGTTCCGTTCCTGGCCACTACCACTACTTGAGTATCCCTAGTCAGCACTGGGATCCATTGTTAATTAAGAATATTCAGTGTCATCCAAGAGAACTCTCACACTTGATTTGCAGGCCTGTATCTGGAGTAGATACTTTCCTTACCAACAGTCCCTCTAACTTTTCTGGAACTGCTTAAAGAAGGCTTTCTCATTCACTCTTTATAAGTTGCTTAATTTTCCAGATGCTACTTCTGCGGGAAAATCCTTTTCCCCCAGTAGGTCGCTCTGGTTCCTTCCTCATACACTCCTCTCCCATTAGAATACCTGTCTATGGGCAGCATGGTTCAGATTGCATATATCTATCTGGATATTTTTATCAGGAACTGTTTGCAGTTCCTTCTCCTAGGCAGATCTCACGCCCTTCTGCCCTCTAAATGAAAGATGGACCATACAAAGGAAATAAAGGATTAAATAAAAATATCCTGAATTTTAGAGGCATATCCATTGGCATGTGATGATAGGGAAAGTAGAACAAAAGAGGAAGGAGGCAGAGAAATCATAACAGTAGCACCATTTTGTTATTTCTGCAGCACATACTCCAATATCCTTCCTTGAGTTTGTAACTGATCCAGATTCTTTCGCAAGAACTGTGGAAAATATGTTTCATGTGTCATTCTTAGTAAAGGTAAAGAGAAATACTTTGAAGCCTTAATGTTTGTCAGTTATAAGTCAAAATATATTTTCATACCATCTTGTTACTCCAGCATATTGCCATTGTTCTTAATTTTCTTTAAGGAAGATCTATAAATAAGCACAGGATTTGCTTTAAAAAAAATTGGATGGCTACTAGAAAGTCAAATCTCACTTAGCTACATATAATTAACAAATAATTTGTATGACCATAAGTTGTTAATTGACTTTGATTATTGTGTTTAGTGACTGATAACTCTGAATAAAGTACACTTTATAACTGTTGCCCACTTAAGTACTAAAATGGGCCAAATTTCATCCACTCTATACTTGTGTGAATGCATTTTCTGTGTTAGATGTTACCAATTCCCTTAAGTGAAAGTGGGCATGCTTCCTAAGGCCTACATCCAATATAACATCAGTAGAAATTGCTGTATTAATGGAGCTCCATTGCCTTTTCCAATTGTGCAAACACCAGTGACCTGGTTTGTAAATCTAAGATTAACAAGTAGACCTTAGTTGGATTGTCCCCTTCCACATACTTTAGAATTTTTTTTATTCAACACAGTGACTTTAGACTGACATTGCTAGCACAAATCAAAAAAGAACGTTATAACAGATTTAAATTTGTTGTTGATGTAAACTTAATAATTTAACCAAATTAAATTTAAGTTGGCTTGGTGACAGCTACCTAAAGGTGTATAATTTGCTCATTTGCTGCCTACATTTCTGATCTTGAAACCCTGTTTTTATTTTTAAGTCTGAACCGTATCTCAGTCTGTTTTCTTTAAATTGTCAAATGAATTTTGAAATCAGGACTTGAAAATTATAGGAAACATGGCCTAATTCTTAAATGTATTTTAAATATGGATTATCCTGTTTTTTTTTATTTAACTGTAGAGCAAAGAATCCAAGTTCTCAAGTTCTGAGCATTATAATTGTGGTTTGGCTTAAAATTGGTATTGAAAGCTTTTCATGTAAAGAGTAGCCTAATTTTGTCATGCAAAATTTCCTGTATATGTCTGAACCTGCCACATTTTGTTGTTGTTGTTGTTGTTGTTGTTGTCATTGTCGTTATCATTTCTATACCCCCTACAGCTGTAGCTGTCTTACAACCTGTTGCTGTAGCTGTCTCACAGCAGTTCTTTCAGCCTTGTTGATAAACTGAGCTGTGTTTCTTCTAGGATGGACATGCAAGAATAATGTTAGATCAGGACAAGCTTCCTATAATAGGTAAATTGTTAGAAACATGTTATTGCTGTAAATTAAACTAAGCTTGCATGTATGTATGTTGCATTTAGAATATTGGCTTTTTCTATTTAAAAGTTTTAAAATGTGATATTTTGATAGAGCCTTTACATCCAGAAGAAGGAGAAAATGATCAGGATACTCAAGTGCGGAAACAAGCAGTTATATCAATAAGCTATCAAGAATGGCAGGTATGATGATGCTACTGTCCTAAAGAGACCTGCAACTTACGTTATGTAACCATGTTTCTGTCACGAATATAAAATAGCTGGGTTGTAGCGCAAAAAGTTGATAAAGCCAATCTCCCTACTTTTTTCCTTTGCTCCTTCCTTCCTGTATCGTTGGAATAATATCTGATACCCATTTTCTTCATTTTTCCTAAGGACCTGCATGCTGTCCCATTTTAGGCATATGTAACTATGTCATGCTTAAATGCCAGACAGAATTATGATCTTGTTGATAACAGTTACTTGCACAGGACAGTTTTTCATATTGTATTAATAAAGATGTATCTTTCACTTTTTGCATTGCAAAATATTGCAGTGAATTGTTAAAATTTAGGAAGTGGATTAGTAAAATGCTTATTAATGCATATGGAGATAACAAATTAATGGATATAATAGAAACCAATTCTTCTTCTCCCCTGCTAGAAGACTGTGGAGACATTTGGAATTTCAGAACCCATGATTCCACCTGCCAAACCAGACAATGAGATGGAGTCAATCTGAATGTACAGTATGTAACTGAAAAATTAGTTTGTGAAGACACTTTTGTACTTTTCAAACTTAATAAGCTTCTTTTGTGGTGAGTTCTATTTTAGCTGTCTACAGCAATTCTTAATCTTTTCTTTTTTTTATGCAGGGATTTCAAATTTGTATACGAGGCTTGTTGACCCATTTCCTGATGTTTGCCCAGGACAATGGTGGAGTAGAAATTAATAAAAGTGTCCTGTTTATTGCATATTTACTTGAATAAGAGATGTTTTAGAGTTTATTTCCAAGCTGATGTTGTTGTATTATACGACATATGATATGGTTTATGTGCTGTAGCAGCAAGCCAATTTGAAATTAAAGGTTTCATTCTTTTGTATTTCTGCTCTGTGTTGGAGTCCTGGATTTAATGGGTTAAGAACAGTGTTTTTTCAACAGTTCCTGGGAACTACCTATTTGGAGAGGCCTGACAGACATGTCCATGTGTTTTCTGTAGCACTTTCTCAGCCTCTGATCCTCGGCAACATCTGATTAGTTTGCCTTTGCTGCTCCAAAAACAACCTCCCACCCCCCCTGACCTGCCAAATTTCAGTTTTTTATGCCTACACTCAGTTGTAAAGGACTGAATAGGCAGAGAACTGCTTCAAGGTCTCAGAGTTCAAATTTATATTTTGCAAGGGAATAGTTAAGTTTCAATTATAGAAGCAAAGTTTCATTTCTAGAGAAATTAGTCCTTCTCTATGATTTCTCAAAGCTAACAGACAGTAGTTCTGAAAGTTCTTCGTCGTGGCCTCTGTGCATCACACATATGGGTATTGCGCCTGCGCAGTGCC
This sequence comes from Varanus komodoensis, assembly GCF_004798865.1. NCBI lineage: Eukaryota > Metazoa > Chordata > Lepidosauria > Squamata > Varanidae > Varanus > Varanus komodoensis. Next base: position 109,793,177 of record NW_025335268.1, on the reverse strand, counting down.
TTTGGCCGGAAGATTGAAAGCTAATGGTTTTTGGCGGGAAGCTCCGCTCCCCTCCCCTATGGGCTATAAAGAGCGGAGCGTCCGCCATTTGTTCAGTCTTTGCGACCGCCGTTTGCTGTGCCTCGCGCCGCTTTCGACCTTCGCTTTGGCTATTCTTGGTCCTCTCCTTATATATTGCCCTTAAACTACTTTCCCCTTACCTCGCTTCCCGTTCTGTGTAGTTTTCTCTCATTTCTTCTTCGATCCAAAAAAAAAAAAACAAAACCCCAAAAATATATACTTACCCTCTGCACTATCTTTCTTTTCTTCCCTTTTCTGCGATGGCGCAGCGGGCGGCTTTCCGCAAATGTGCTGACTGCGGGTCAAAAATGGCACCTACTGATCCGCATGACCTATGCCTCCTCTGCCTTGGGGAGGGGCATAGGACGGATAAGTGTGTTCATTGCCTAGCCTTCTCTAAGCAGGCTAGGAAGAACCGCGAAAACCGGCTTCGGAGGCTCCTTTGAGATAGGGCTCTGATGCAATCAGACCCGCTCATCTCTACTCCAAAACCGGGCTCCGCTTCTCTGGCTCCACCCTCACGTCCTTCGGATGAAGGCGCGTCTGCTTCACTGGCCCCCTCTGCCTCACCAAAAAAGAGGCATGAGAAGCGCAAACATGCCGAAGACAAGCCGGCAGGCCATAAGAAGGCCAGAAAGGAAAAGGCCTCTAAGCCTCTAAAGAAGGCTAAGTCTACGGATCGTTCCCAAAATTGGGACTCAGAGCCGACGGGCCCTTCGGTACCGGTGGCGGCTACGATACCGACCCCGCCCGAACTGATCCTTCAAGAGGCTATGCGGGTCACCCCTCAGGGGTCTCCCCGACGTGCGGTTGACCTCCTGCCAGCACCCCTTCCAACTCTACGGGGGTCTTTCTCGGACGGGGAAATTGAGGACTCCCCTCCCAGAGCGAGGGCACCGACACCGATGCCTGCGGTGACATTGGAGACAGAAGCTGGCCTGTCCCCACCAGGGAATCAGAGGAGCCGCTCGGTAGAGCAACGCCCGGAGAGTTGGCATCATCCCTACTGCCAACCTTGAGGAGACCTGCTCTCTGTGGGATACTACCCTGCTCCCAGAGCGCGATCCTCACCTCCGCCCCGTGACCAACCGCGGCCTGTGGATTCGAGGAGGGTACCGCAGCCGCTCCTTATCACCGGCGGAGTCATCATCTTCTGCCCCGCCATACTATGGTGCTGATTCGGATGACTCTGACGTAGACTCAACCTCCCCGGACGTTGTGGTGACATCCCAGGATCCTGCGTCACCCGATGAGTCACACGTCTCCTTCGCAGAGCTGATGTCGAGGCTTGTCCAGTCCCTGGACATCGATGCTGCCCAGCGCCCGGGACTGTCGACGGATAAGTTTTACGACGTCGTCCGTGGGCAGCAATCGACCTCTATCATTCTGCCACTTATAACTACCCTGTGGCAGGCGATGACGCAGCCCTGGGACCTACCTTCACATCCTCAACCGACGTCCAGGAGATATGAATCTATGTACAGGGTCAGGGAAGAAGACATTCCCTTCCTGTTAAAGCACCCGAAACCAAACTTGGCGGTCGTCGAATCCTCGCAAGGCAGGGAGGCGAGGGGACATACGGCGCCGAGGGATAAGGAGGGCCGGAAAATAGATTCCCTGGCCAGGCGGGTCTATGCTGCCTCGGGCTTAGGACTTCGCATTTCTAACTATGAGGCGATGTTGGCGCGCTATCAATACTTTATTATGCAGCAGCTCCACAACGTCGCCTCCACCCTCCCAAACCACCAGGGTGACCTTGCGAAGGTCCTGATCAAAGAAGCCATGCAGGTCGCGGTGCAGCAGTTGTCCACGGCACGTCACCACGTGGACACTGACTCCCGGGCCTTGGTCGGTGCCGTTTCCCTCCGGAGACACGCATGGCTTCGGAGTTGTAATTTCCCGGAGGAAACGAAGCGGCGAATAGAAGAGATGCCTTTTGACGGCTCGGGACTCTTCCATTCACACACCGACCATAAACTCAAGAAACTACACGAGTCAAGAATGACGGCGCGCAGGATGGAGATCCAGTCACATAGCAGACGTAAGTGTTCCTGGAATCGGCCATCCTACAGGCAGCCATACCAACAGAAACAGCTGCCGCAACCTCGCCAGCAACAACAGCAGCAGCGTCGCCGTCCTCAGCCCCAGCAGCGCTTCCAACAGGGCCGCCGTCGCTTCGACGATCGGAGGCAGCACTGACGGGACTGGCGAACCACTCCTCACGCTCCTTTAATACCCACCCCCCTCTCATCCGGGGAGTCCATCACATCTGACCTGTGGGTATTGTCCATCGTTCAATAAGGCTATCGAATAGAATTTGACATCGTTCCTCCATCGAGTCCGATCCGGTCTACTTCATGTTCGTCGGTACTTCTCGATGAAATACATTAACTTCTCCTTAAAGGAGCGATTCGTCAAGTATTCCCATCTGACGGACTCCACGGATTCTATTCCAGATACTTTATGGTCCCCAAGCGGGACGGCGGTCTACGTCCGATTTTGGATTTACGGGACTTGAATAAGTTTATTACACCGAGAAAGTTCCGTACGACCACCCTTCAAAACATTTTGCCGTTGTTAAGGAAAGGGGATTGGTTCGCCTCACTGGACCTGAAGGACGCCTACTTTCATATTTCAATTCATCCAAATTACAGGCGTTTCCTTCGTTTTGTTGTTGCAAACCAACTTTATGAGTTCAAAGTTTTACCCTTCGGACTGGCTTCAGCTCCGAGAATTTTTACCAAATGTGCGGCTCCTGTCTGTGCCTTCCTACGCCTTCAGGGCATACAAATTTACCCGTACCTCAATGACTGGCTGTTAGTCTCGCAATCCAGAGAAGGACTACTAGACACCATCCATACAACCCGTGCCTTACTAGATAGTCTGGGTCTACGTATTAATACAGAGAAATCTTCTCTTCTTCCAACACAGACGCTCACCTTCATTGGAGCTCGCTTGGATTCGATGTTGGAGAAAGCCTTCCTCCCTCAGGACAGACAGCAGACTCTCGCTCGCCATATCCATCGAATTCGACGAGAGGGAACGGTTACGGCGAGATCCATCCAGAGGGTCCTGGGGCATATGGCCTCCACAGTTGCTGTAGTTCCACATGCCAGTCTTCGGCTTCGCCCACTACAATTATTTTTCAACAAGGTGTATCATCCACAAAGAGACCCACAGTCGAAACGGATTCGGATCCCGTCTTCCGTGCTCCACTCCCTGTGCTGGTGGCTGAAGCCGACCAATCTCGTGGTGGGAGTCCCCTTCAGGCCGCAACCTCCTTCGATAACTCTCGGTACCGACGCGTCTCTCCTAGGATGGGGGGCGATCTGCTCTGGCCTGTCTACCCAGGGAACGTGGACTCGTCTAGAATCCACGAATCATATCAACTTCCTAGAGCTGCTGGCAGTCTTCAAAGCCCTTCGTTCTTTCGAAGACCTCCTTTGTCATCGGATCGTTCAGATAACTTCGGACAATATAGTGACCGTTTTTTATCTGAACAAGCAAGGAGGGACGAAGTCACTGACCTTAGCCAGGCTTTCTATGACGATTTGGGACTGGTGCATTCCGAGACACATTACTCTGATGGCCATTCATCTGGCCGGCACAGACAACGTACATGCGGATCTTCTCAGTAGACACATCTTCACTTCGCACGAGTGGGAACTGGATCCTTGCACGCGCAACCACCTGTTCAGGCGCTGGGGGTTTCCCGATGTGGACCTATTCACTACCCAACAGAACAGGGTGTGCGAGACTTACTGTTCGAGAGCGGGAATCGGACAAGCATCCCTAGGGGACGCATTCATGATCCCTTGGGACAACATCAACTTTTATGCTTTCCCTCCGATCCCTCTTTTGATGAGGGTCATAGCGAAGATAGTGAGCGACTGTGCGTCGGGGATACTAGTTGCCCTCTGGTGGCCACGCCAAGCGTGGTTTGCGAAACTGCTCGACATCTCCCGCGGGGAGTTTCTTCATCTTCCGACACTTCTGTATCTTATAACGCAAATGGACGGCACACTTCGTCACCCGGATTTGCTCTCATTGAATCTGACAGCGTGGCGGATTCGTTGATTGACCTTCCATTGGGGACAGCGACGGATTCGAGAGCCTCGAATTCTACAGCTTCTATTCATCGGTTTCAACGATCACTTTGACCGCTTCGGCCCCGATTCTCGAATCAAACCATGCGGGTGCTTCTCACTGCCACAATCTCTCTGTACCATCCGGTTCGAGACAAACCCCGTCGAATTCGAATCCAATGCTCTTGCACCCTGAGATTCAGCATATTATCGATGCTGCTCTAAAGCCGTCCACAAGAAAGTCATATACAGCTTAATGGAAGCAGTTTTCTGCCTTCGCCGAGTCTCATTCGTTCTCCCCACTTGTCTCATCAATTGAACAAATTCTTCAGTTCCTTCTGGAGTTGCATCACTCCGGACTGAAGCCGTCTTCTATTAAAGTGTATACGGCCGCAATAGCCTACTACCGTGGCTTAGTCGATGGATCACCCCTGTTTTCTCATCCTATTCTCAAGAGATTTTTGAAAGGACTGTATAACCTTAATCCATCGATTAGACCGGTTATGCCCATGTGGAGCCTTTCTGTAGTTCTACAGGCCCTTATGAGGGCCCCCTTTGAACCTTTGGCGACTGTGGATCTCCGATTAGTGTCGTGGAAGACGTTCCTTGTAGCTGTTACGTCAGCCCGGAGAGCTAGTGAGCTTTGTGCCCTCCGCGTCGACCCTCCTTATCTAAACCTCCACAGAGAAAAGGTCGTTTTACGTCTTGACCCATCTTTCTTGCCCAAAGTCTCTACACCTTTCCATTCAGGACAAGACATTGTACTGCCTGCCTTTTTTCCATCGCCGTCGAATCCCTTGGAAAGATCTTTGCACTCCCTCGACGTTCGGCGTTGTTTAGCCTTTTATCGATCGCGAACGGAGTCTATTCGGCGATCCAATAAACTGTTCATTAAATATTCGGCTAGAGATCAGGGCGACCCAGTCACTCCTCAAAGGCTCTCTAAGTGGATAGTCCACACTATTACTTTGTGCTATCAGTTAGCTAAGCTCGAACTGCCTACAGTTCCCCGAGGCCATTCCACTAGAGCTGTCGCTACGTCTTCTGCATTCGCATCTGGAGTTCCGATCGATGACGTTTGCCGAGCCGCTACTTGGGCGAACCCTTGCACCTTCGCCAGGCACTACCGTCTTGATGTTCGGGCTCGTTGGGACTGCTCTTTCGGTAGAGCTGTACTCTCCTCCGTCCTACAATGAGGACACCTTCCCTCCTCCTTTGATGGTAAGCTTGTTAATCTACCCATATGTGTGATGCACAGAGGCCACGACGAAGAAAAGCAGGTTGCTTACCTGTAACTGATGTTCTTCGAGTGGCCATCTGTGCAGTCACACAACCCACCCGCCGGCCCCGCTCGGTGTCGGTGAGTGGACTCATTCATCGGTACCGAAAGTTTCCCATTTTTTCTTGGTACCGATCCCTTTTTCCTATCTCATACTGAGAACTTTTCCACAAGGGGGCGCACGTTTGGTCGTCAAAGACTGAACAAATGGCGGACGCTCCGCTCTTTATAGCCCATGGGGGAGGGGAGCGGAGCTTCCTGCCAAAAACTGTTAGCTTTTAATCTTCCGGCCAAAGGCACTGCGCAGGCGCAGTACCCATATGTGTGACTGCACAGATGGCCACTCGAAGAACATCAGTTACAGGTAAGCAACCTGCTTTTCTTTGGCCAGCTCTTTTATGACACAAGAATGGAATTCATTGGGATCTCGAGATTTGAACCCATTCAACCCAATTGGAATGAATTGACTATTTGCCTATCAATCTTGAGCTTCTATCCTGTTCCTTGAGCTAGTAATTTAGCCTGTAAAGTGCTTTTATCACTGAGACTTGTGAACTCATCAGTAAGAACAGATCTTACCACTGATATTTTGTAATACTTTGTCTGGTCATCACATTGTATTACATCTGTCTGATCACATTATTGATGCAACGTGATTGAAAATTTGAATGGGATTGATTCTGGAACCCAGAGCTTAAGTGAGCTCTACATCTTTTTATGGGAATGCTGTGGACTTTAGCAAAGCTTTTGACAAAGTCAAACTCATACCCTGATAAGCAAACTAGCTAGAACTTTTGGTTATTAATTTAAAAAAGCATTGGTGGGGTATAGGCTTTTTCTGCGGAAGGTCTTAACATTCAATCCCTGGCATCTAGAATTACTGCCTTTTGATTAGTGGAAAAGGTGGATGAGTGGTCAAACCTTGGTATAAGGCAGGTTGCTTCCCTGTAACTGTTGTTCTTTGAGTGGTCATTCATGCATTCACAAAACTCGCCCACTGGCCCCACTCAGTGTCGGTGACTAGGTATACTCTGTCTGTGTTTCTATACTTTTTCTCCCTTATGAGCCAGGTTTGGTAACAGCCAGCTCCACCTTGGGGGCAAATGGACAGTCAGCTGACTGGGGAAAGGGCAGACACTCCAATTATACTGTGGGGGTGGGGTGTGTGAAGTTCCTGCCAAAAACCATTAAAGCTCTTAAATCTTCCCAGCAACAGGTACTGTGTAGGCACAACACCCATACTGTATACCCAAGATACACAACAGGGGAAGGTTTTCTTTTAAAGTATTCTTGAGAATAATAGGCTACCAGCAGATATTTCCAGATGGCACACCTGAGCAGTCCTGAGTTGGCCCTTTTATACATTGATCATTAAAGGGTTACAGGTAACACAGTTAACACTTTTCAATAGGTTATGGAAGTGATCTTTCCCACTTGTATACCAAAGAAGATGCTCTAAAGGAGAGGGGAGGATGGAGTAGGCTGGTGTGAATTGCCCTTTGTTGGAGCTTTATCTCTAAAGTGCCAACCAGCTTTCTCTGGAATGGTGCCTGGCCAATGTCAGCTACATTTCAAGACACACACAGTAATGTCTAGAAAAGAGGGTTTTTCTCAGGTTTGGTTATGTGTCGGTGATTGCATGATTTAACCAGTGAAAGTGCATCAGTGGAGCTGCACAGATCTAGAAAATAGGCTTGCCAAATCGAATGTGTTTTGAGGTTTCTTTTAAAGCCTTTTATTTTGCATGAGCTAAACCGGAGAGAACACAAGACTAGTAACTCCAGTGCCTTGGCAGGGGACACAGGACTGCCCTGTCTGAGGTATGCTAAAATTGAGGGTGTCCTTCATTGCTTTTAAAGGGTCATTTTCACTTTTGCTTGGGAGAATACATACATATGTATGTACATAAGCAAGATTTCCAAGGGAAGCACGGAAATCCCTATCTAGAGGACGATTCAGCTTACTGTAACATTGTCATTTCGTTGAGTTTAAATGGCTTGTGACTATAATAAAGCAACGTTAAGACACATGGCCGTCTATGCTGACGTCTAGAGAGCCGAAGGCATTGTCCTGCAGAACAATATGGCACACAGGCCTGGAGGGTGCACGCACGCCTCGAGTGGGGAACGAACGTGATTTGAGGTCATGTAAGGGAGAGCCGTTCAGCCGCGGGGGCGGTGTCCCTGGGCGGGTTTGCGGTGCAGCCCGGCGGCTCTGTTTACGTCGAGCGGGCAGGAAGCGGAGGGAGCGCGAAGGCGAGGGTACCGGGCCACGCACCATGAAGTCCGCGGTGGTGTACGAAGGGACAAGAGCGAGTTACCGGTGCGGTTACTGCGGCTCCTCCCGGGGAAAAGTGTCTAGCGGTAAGCGCGGAGAACACGACGGGCAGCGCAATCGTGTGGCCGCCGCTTTTGACAGCCGTAGCTGCACGTGTCGCTCCATCGCATCCCTGGGAGAAAGGCTGGTGCCCGGAGGCGCAGAAAGAGCCCCCGTCACTGCCTGGGCATCCCTCCCGGTCGCCAGCCCACCCATTCCAGGGCTGCTTCGCTATTACGAGAACTCGAATAGCCCGAAAGAAAAATGGCGGAAGCAACACACAGGTCCCGTTTGTTTTTCCGAGCTCCGCCCTCTTCTTATTGCCGCTGTCATCCGTCGGAAATGCCTCTAAATAGAGGCGCGTATCATGTCACCATTTAGGCAAAAAGTTGTGAAGGTGAAAAAAAAAAGTAGCGAAATAGAAATGTGGTGGAGGAAGGTCTTTCTCCGCTGCGACCCGAAATAGTAAGGTAGGATTTCTACCTGAAAGGCAAGATTCCCAGGAAAGCTCAGACCGGGGCTTTCTTTTCGTAGTATTGCTGTAAAATAATCGTGCGAACTGCATGTTTGTGCTCTCATTGTTTGCTGGGCTAAAATTGCGGCGGTTCTAAAAGGGGGGGGCGGGTTTCTAGAAGCGCTCTTGGTGAAGAAGAATGCAAGAGTGTGCAACGCTTACAGTCCAATCCGGTTCAAGCCCACCGGGAGATAAGTCCTGCGGCAGGCTTCCCCGACCAGGTGTTCCGACTTCCCATCAACTCCCACCTAGTATGGCAGGTAGAGGGAATGCTGGGAGTTGTAGTCTTCAAACATCTGAAGGGCACCAGGTTGGGAAGGACCGTTCTACTGGACTTTGTTCACAGATAAGTTGTACATGAGAATGAAGTTACACAGAGCTTAGCAGGGCTCGATTCTGACAGAGGTGTGGGATTATACTTTTCATGAATCTGTCAAGTGCTTCAGTTGTTTGGAAATAATTGCAAAGAAATAACACTTTGGGAACTGACTACTGACAGTCTTCTGAATGCAAGCTTTTATATTATTTTTAAACAAAAGATTAGAAAAGGACAGTCTTCACAGTAGTGCAGAAGGTACCAGATTCAAATCCCAGGCCTAGAAAAATTTGCATCTGGTACCTTGGAGAGCTGCTGCCAGTCAGTGTGGACGATACTGGGCTAGATCGACCAATGATCTGACTTGTTATAAGGCAATTCCATATGTCCCATTGAGTTCTGTAGGACCTTCTCCCAGGACGATAGATGGATTGTACAGTTTCAGTAATGCCTCCCCACTTAATAAAAGTTTCCTTTGTATACAACAGTTAGATATGGGAGAGAAAGTCAGAGAAAGTTTAATGGAACAGCTAGAGGAAGCAGCTGAATGGAAATGCACACTTGTCACAAAATGCACAGGAAACTATTGAATTGATCTTACATATTTAGCTAAACCCTTTGTCATTTTTCACTAGCAAAAACGAAATAAGAAAGAATAGAACTGTAGTCTATTGCTGCTTTCCTGGCGGTAAGATCAAATTGACATAATGGGATTTATGTATGAATAAACACCCACAGGATTCGGCTGTATGGTGTGTACTTAATAATTGAAGGTGCATAATACCTTAGGATAGTTAACTAATTTTGGCTAAGGGAGAACATCCCTCACATGCCTCTTTTTCTCTTTAATTGTAAAATGCAACATCAAGATAATTATTTTTGCTCCTTTATTTTGACATTCTCAAATCAGCTGCCTGGGGCAGCTGCCTCACTTGACCTAACAGTAAACCCTCAACCTTATGAATGTTTATTTTCTGGATATATTAACATGTTGCTTCCAAAACATCGCAGCAAAAAGGGGGCTTGCAACACCTGTGCTTTTAAGACATAGTATGTAGAAATTCAACAGGTGCCACACTGACTCGTCACTGCACCTCTGTCAGACCCGACAGAGGAGTCTTGCCAGAAAAAGAGAGAAAGGAGTGGCAAGTACTTTGTCCGAGTAATTTGCTCTGGGAAATGAAAGGCTCGAACAGTTTAATGAATGGTAGGGCAAGAGAACCCGTGACGCTTCCCCCTTTTAAACGTTGATTCCTATTACTTTTTGCCCCGCACATGGAGGATTCGAAATGGGAATCCGCAACCGGAAGTCATTCTGAAAACCTACCGAGACTGTAGCCCTTTCGTTGCTCCACCCAGACTTGCCCTTTGCTAAGATGGCGGCAGCTGGACCTATTTCTTCGTGGAGCACCTAAACTAAGAGTCTGGGGCAGGGCAGCGGGCGAGAGGTTATTTGAGGCCGACCGGTTGGCAAAGATGGCGGTGGTGGGAGGAAGTTCGCTGAGTATTGTGGAATACTGTGGAGGAGACGGCGGCTACACTTGCGGCTACTGCAAGAGTGATAGTGGCAACCATTCTCACGGTGCGGGTCCGGATGGGGCTCGACGGCGAGGGTTCGGATTGGGGGGCACCTGTTCCTTCATCGTACAGCGAATGGGGCGCAAGAGGGTTCGGTAGCAGTAAAGGACGGCGGAGGGAGGGGGCATTCTGCGCCCGTACACGCTAAATTCGCCCCCTTCCTGAAAAGCGGCGTCGATTTGCCTCTTTAGCCATTCCTTATGGTTCCCGAAGACCAGCTGCGACGCCCCTCACGCCCTCGTCGTCCCGGTTAGCAGGCCCCCGAGTCCGCATCCTGACTGAGTCGTCCTCCTCCCCTGCTGTCGCTTCCCGGGAAAGCAGCTGGTAACTGGGGTGGATCATGCAGCACAGCTCTGCAACACTGCTCAAATGAGCCAGCTAAGGGAGGAGGGCGCTTACTGGATTTCACAGACCCCACCTCCTGTCCCTCCATGTCGGTCCTCTCTAGCTTTCTAAAGACAACCACGGAGCTGTCACTGAAGCGCGAGGAGTGTTGTTTGACCCACCTGTAATTCAGCCACTACTCTGTAATTTGCTGCAGCATTACATTGATTTAAAATAAGAGACTAATTTACAAGGAATTGGCATATATTATGGTGTACGTGGATTAAAGTCCACTTATAATGATTGATTCCCACTTTTCTCTCGCTTTTCCAGCCTCTTCCTGACCCCTATTTATATTTCCATATTAGGATGTTCAGCAGGGTTTTAGGTAAACCTTGGATGAATGTAACAAAGCCAGCTGTGACAGCAAGATTTTAATGTAGCTCGCAAAACATTTTAACCTGAGCAACAGGTTTTCATTTTTTTCTGAAGTGCTCATATTGCCAATTTTTTTTTTAAATTAAAAATTAAAAAAAAAAGGTGAACTGATAGCAGCTTTCCACAAAGACCATTGTTGTTCCCATTACTTGAGGCAACAGTTTTTCACCATCTTGTATGGATATTTCTTCCAGGCATGTGGGCTCATACATTGACTGTTCAAGATTATCAAGATCTTATAGACAGAGGATGGCGAAGGTAAAATGGTGTTAGTATTGTTGACTTCAGTATTTAAATATGAAGCATATATTATGACATTTAAGTATCTGTAACTTACCACTGCATTTTAATGTGTTTTTAAACTTCTGGGATTATGAAGAAACAGAAAGGAATAACATCTCTGGTGACATACCTTCTACCTTCTGTACTACAGTCTTGGCTTCTTAGTTTGTTCTTTTTAAAATTCTGATTATCAGCAAAGGAGATAATGGGTGTGATAGTAGAGAGGCTGCAATCAGGTTTATTTCTCTAGGTTATAAGATGCTTCTTTATATTGTGCCATTGGTTCATGCAGCTTAGCACTGCATCTTTTGACTAGTAACTGCTTTCTGAGATCTTTCTGATAGCCTTGTTATCTAGATTGATGGAATCTGGACTTTCGTATTTGGCCTCTGCCACTGAGAGATTTGAACCCAAATCCTAAAATGAAGCAAGATGACAACTTAGAGTGCCGTCCTGTTTAGACAGAAACAAAATCCTACAACTACCAGCATTCCCCATCCTGTCATGTTAGCTAGGAAATGCTGGCAGTTCTTCTCTGTAGACAGGCATTTCATTGTGCCCTTAAAGGTTCTAAGACCTCAAATAGATGTTGAAAACTGACATCTCATTTGAAAATACACAACAGGTCAGTGACCTGCTGTTACAGGAGCTTCCCCCCGATCTAGTACCTTCCAGATGTTTTAGACTTCAGCAGCCATCAGCCCCAGCCATCATAGGCAATGGTCAGGAATTCTGGGCACTGTGGTCGAAAAATCTGGAGATCACCAATTTCAGGAAGGGGAAGTGTATGATCTCTCAGTTCTTCTGTGTTCTTAATCCTAGTTAATTTCTAGGTTGAATTCCCTGGTTTAAAGTCTGTGCCTGTCAGAGCAGACTTTAGGGGCTGAAACCATGGCCAAGGGTGGAACTGCTCCCCTTGAGCTGATCATAGGACGTCTACAGCTAGCTTGTGATTGGGCATCAGCTTGTCCATCCCCAAACAAAAGATAGCATTAAAGAGAGGAGCTCTTTTGTACTCTTATCATTTACTATGAAATGCTTAATTCTCTTTCCTCATCACACATTTTTTTCGTTGCCCTGCCATTGCAAGTTGCAAGTAAATGCAGAGCCAGTGTGGCACAGTGGTTAGAGTGTTGAACAGGGACCTGGGAGATCTAAGTTCTAGTCCACACATGGCCACGAAGCTCACTGAGTGACTTGGGCCATTCTTTCACTCTCAGCCTAACTCATGTCACAGGGCTGTTGTCAGGATAAAGTGGAACAGAGCTCTATGTAAGCCATCCTGGGTTCCTTGTAAGAGGAAAAATGAAGGGGATATAAATATAACAGAATCATTAGTAATATGAATAATATGCTGCTGGTTGGAAGGTTTCCTGGCTGGAGAGCAGTGTCTTCCAACAAGCTGCAGTGTAGTTTATGCTGAGTATGCATATTGAGCTGAGTGAATGTGTGTAATAACAGAGATGACATATTTGTGTAGCAGTTTGGAGGACTGTGTTGAGAGATAATAACTTGGAGCCGTTCTGCACTTTAGTCCACTGTTAACATTGCAGTTCAGATTTGGGTCTGAGGTTAGTTTAGATTCCAAGCAGGAAATAACCCATATAAAAATTTTCAGGTTACATATTTGAAGCGCATTCTAAGTACCTATAAAACTTTTTAACAGAATATTTTTAACTTAAAGGAGTGGAAAATATGTCTACAAGCCCACTATGGACCAAACATGCTGTCCTCAGTATACAATAAGGTAAGAACTTACTATGTGGCATGCATCTATATCTTCTGTATACAAACATGTTTTGATCTTGTGCAGCAGGCAGACTCAAAAATCTCTGTACTGTGAATATAGAAGGAAGTTCATAGCTGGCTATGTTACTGAATCTATCTTGCAAACTACTGTGAAGATAAATAATCAGTATGATCTACAGCAGCCTTCTCCATCCTGGTGGCCTTCAGAAGCATTTGGACTGCAACTCCCAGAATTCCTGTCCAGCAGGGCCATTGACTGTGTATTTCTGTGTTCAGCACAGAGACCTGTTGTGGTCAACTTGGGCATAGGGGAGGGACAAGGCTCTGTGTCCATGCTCTACTAGCTTGCTTGCTTATCAGAATGCAATTCAGTGCCACCTTTGCCTGCCATGTGAATTCTTAAATGCAAGGCTATTCTACACATACAGTTTCTTGAGTTACCTCATGATGTCAGGAGCACTGTGGGAAATCTCCAGCACAGCATACATCCTCACCAATTCTGCTGCACCCTACTGATTCCATTCCGCAAATGCAGACTGAACACTTCTGGCAGCTTTTGGCAGAAATGCTAATTTCTGGAATGGGGCAGGTGACTGGAGTTCATGTAAGGAAGGGTCACCATCCTTACAGAAACCAGAAACAGGTATTTTTGCCTGTTTGGAGTCTGTCTCTAGGATGTGTTAAACTCTGTTGCACAAGTGGTAGTGCCTGCTTGAGTAATGGAATTGGTGGGAAGGGATGCTTATGGAACTAAATTGTTGGAGGATAACCAGTCAGCCCATTGGATACTATTTTGAGTATTACAGAAATATTTATCGAGGCAGTTTACAGTACTGAAAGCTCTGACACTATGTATGTTCCACTGGGTTCAAAAGCTATGTAACTGTGATTTAGATAGTTGTCATAATCCCAGACATACCAGATACCTTAAAAGATCATGAGCTACTCATCATGTCATATTTTAGATTAGTCCCTTAATGGGTTTGTATGAACTAGAGTAGATGACCATACAGTACAAATCAAATAATCATTGAATATATTATATTAACTCAGATAATTTGATCATATTTGTCATGAGTACACTCCTATATTGTGTTTGGATATGATGTGTCTTTAACTCCTTGATATCTAATGCTGCACCCAGGAATTTAATTAAGTCTTAATTAACCTCTCCCGCAGTGTTGTGCCCATGCTGTAAGGCTCCTTTTTTGGACTATGTGGTCCTGAGGACACTGATATTCAAACAGCCTATGGCACTGGGTTAACAATAAACAATAAACAAAATAAAACTTGATTTCTACAATAAGCATATTGGTTTCAAGATATTCAGTAACTTAATTCCTTAGTGAATAAAACAATGTATAATAACAACTTCTGACTGAGGTATCTCTCTCTGTCCCTTCACAAATACCCATCACACACAGATCCTCCTTTCTCTCCTGAATGCTCTTAAACCAGTCCTTATTTTATTTATCTCAATTTAATCTTTCCCTTCTGTACTCAGGTTTCTGTTAGCTTCTATCTCTTGTGCCCTTATAATACTTGGCAGTATTAGGTTCTGACTCTCCCTAGTCATTTATATGTCTTCCAAGTAGTCCACTTTAGAATCTTAAATGCTTTTCACAGCACTCTGTAGGTTTCTAATGAGAAGGCTGCCTCTTCGGAGTCTGCAAACTGCTGACAGACCACAACTGACTGTTTTCTCCTTCTCCTCACATATTTCCAAGCTCTGCCCTCACACTCCTGGTCACCAACCAATCACCTCCCTCATTCATCACCCTCTTTTACCCCCTTGCTCTTCTGAAACTTACCAATATTTGAAGGAACAGACACACAACTCTTTAAACCATTACAGTATTCTTGTCTCTTTTCTTAGATGCCAGGCATTACATTTCCAGCCTTCCAGATCTCATAAGAAGGTTTTAAAGAAGATGCTGAAATTCTTAACAAAAGGGGAACTTTCCAAAACAGATAATGATGGTAACAAATCACCTTTAAAATAAACTGCTAATGAATTCCGCATTATTTTGAAAAAAATCCAAATAGAAAGCAATGGGTCAGGAGAACATAAATGATTCAGCTGTAGCTATATTTCTTAATGAGTTTTGAGTCTTTGTTCATAGTACAGTTCATATTGGTGTGGTAAAATTAGTCAAGTTTAAGAAATTGTGTTCTGCTTTGTGGGGATTAGTGGTTTTTTTTTTGCTGCATGTATTTTGTGCTGTCTCTTTATGTCTGGAGTATGAATCTGCTTGCTTCATTTTATACTGTACATATTTAATTATTTGAAATGACCAGATAGTAGGATATAGTCTACAGATGGCTCTTCTAGTAGATTCTGGTAAAGAAAGCTGGACTAGGGGGACCTTGATCTTATGCATCAATAAGTTTATGCTGGATATGAGTTCATACCCAACATCCTTTAACAGGATTTTGAGTTCTGCCTCATGTCTTCGGAGATAAGATGATATTGTGATATGCAGACTGGCCCAATGAATTCAATTGCTGATGGGTAAATCTACTAGCAAAATAACAGCATATTTTAGGGAAGTAATTCCCTAAATCCAGCAATTGGCTTACATGTGTGGAACTGCAGATTCATATATGCAAACTCATACTAGCTTCTTCTGTGTAGCCAAGAGAGTGTGAACTAGTTAGGATTGGGTCAGTTAACTAGCAGTTTCTGTTGGCGACATCAGTTCATTTCTGTACCTAGCTAATATGTCCACTATCAAATTATTGTATGCGCTACGTTGTATGCGGCTGATGGAATCCTATGTCTTGTCCCATTTCCTGCAGAAAAGCCTACATATTAAGGAACTTCATCAGCTGGCCCATAGTGTGTGTTTCTTGGAGAAACATTAAACAAATATATTGGTAGAGTTTGGGACGCTCTGGATAAGGAGAAGTCCTTCAGAATGGTCATGACTAAATTAAATGTTTGTTTAAAGGAACAGTTGATAAAGCATATTAACTTTTTTAGAGCCACATTACATTACCATGCCAATCAGTGAATTTTACAGATTACTTTTTAATATTGAAAGTATAGTAATGGTTATTAAGCTGTCTATGCTTATTTGTTGCTGTTGTGAGATGGTTTTGATTCTAGTTAATGTAACATTTCTTTCCATCATAGTACTTCACTTTTGCTTTTTCTTGTGTTGACACTTCACATTATTATTATTTATAGTGGAGCCCATGGATTCCCACACCAAAGATGCTGCTGGCTGCAGTTTTTTGTTAAGAAGTGAACCGGACGTCAGCCATTCTGAACTAGAACTACTCAGTGCTGATCATATGGAGAAGGTGGAGAGTGAAGAAGAAACAGGACAGAAGAATGTGAATAAAGTGGACTCTGCACATGATGAACCATGTAAAGAGAAAGCCAGTGCTAATCCTGGCAAAGCATTGCAGTCAGCTAAAGTTGGTAATTCAAGTCTCAAACCAGGTAGCTCCTTTTTGATATAAGAAAATGGCAAACGATCACTTTATCTTAGTTTCTTATTTTATCTTGTGCAGTTTTTTCCTAATGGTTGGTTAATTCAAGGCTATGAATTTTCAAGCTATCAGCAATCCAAAGAACTTTCTAACAAATCGACTTTAGACTGGGTTGACATTAATATTTGACATCATTGTTACACAGTGGCTGGGTTGCATAACATGACAGCCCATATTCAAAGTTAGATACTGGATGAGTGTGGGTTGTTTCTGACGCATGGTTTGTTGTATGAGCCCACAAGCCATGGCTCCTTAACCATGAATTGCTCATGAAGAGAGCCCATGGTTTGTTGCTGGGCTGTGAGCTGTGATTACTTGTGCTTAACTAGCAATGATTTGTTGCATTGAACCTAGCCCCACCACCCATAGTTCAGCAATCATAGGTATGCATTAAAAAGTACTAGTTGCATAATTCTCTGGGAACAACATTGCCTCGCAGGGAGGTGAATGGTAAGTCATGTCATTATGTGACTTGTATTCATGTTAATAGGGCCTTCAAACCCTAAAGGTGCCTGCAAATGTATGTTTCACAAGACTTTTCATCTCAGATTTGACTAGTTCAGTTTCAAGCAAAAGGGGGTAGAAACAGTTGTAGCATGTGTTGTATTTGTGTGCAGCTCAGTGCTTCTTATTATGAGTATAACACTGACTTGGATTCAGATTTTGGTCTGGTGTGACGTTTGCTCAAAGGGTGCACCTGCTGTTAAAAGAGGAGGAGGAGACTGTTGCAGATTTCTCTTTTCCCTGGGAAAGTCCCTTGATGCCTCCAAAAATCTGCTCAACAGGCTTGAGCTCCCCACCTAGGACAATGTGGGAGGTGGCATCAGGAGGTGCATGTAGGTGTAAGGAGGAGCTGAGCTCTTTTAAGTTACAGTTTCCCCCAGTGGATACTTCAGATTCAGTGGAGGAGATGGGGAACAGTTGGGCAGATGCCTTTCAGTTTCAGGGTTACACAGTGAAGATACCCAGAGATAGTGTGTGAACCAGCCATTCCTTGAAGTGGAGTAAGACTTTTCAGAAGCAGGATAGAGTGGAGTTGAGGAGGGAGTACCTTGCTTGAAAAGAGATGGCATGTAAAGCAATCAGACTAGTTAAGAACTGTCTGATGTTTCTGTCATCTAGCTCACAACAGTAGGAGCCACCCAGAAAGGATCTTTCTGAAATGGGGGGAAGAAGGGGATGTTTCAGTTTGGATTCAACTCTTCATGTGGAGCAGACACTACTCTCACATCTCAAAGAAAGCATTGTTTTGATTTGTACAATTTGTAACTTGTAGAGTGCAAATAAAGAACTGTGCTTCTAAAGTTTCATGTAATTTCCCTGAAGAAGGAAATGGGGAGAGGAGAGACCTGCTTGCAGCTGATGGAATAAACAAAAGTTGCTTCCTTTTTTGCCAGCAGGTGGTTCTACTAAATCAAAGCCTTCCATGGATGATGGATGGAGTGCTTTTGGCTACAGAGGTTGGAAAAACTAATGTACAGGAAGAACCATTTCTTGTTAAGAAATACATTTCTTAGCTTTTTCAGTGGTAGCCATATTAGCTGGATGCAGCAAAAACAGAGTCTTGTGGCACATTAATTATTTTCCAGCTAACAGAGATCCTGTACCCCATTTTTTTAAGAGAGTGAGAGGGTTGACTTCTAAGCCAAGTTAGCTTGAGGAGGTTTGCAGAAAGATTATTTCCTGCCATAACCCACATTGTTCAGGAGTGCTCCCTAAGAGACTTATGGGCAGGTTACAGATCACTTGGAGGGGGAAGGAGGAGGAAACTTGCCTTCTGATAACTTATTTAAGCTAATTTATCTTATGATCCAAGATGTAACAGTGCTATAGCCCGTCTCTCCTTTCCAACAAACTTGGTCAGAATGACTTACAGGTACAATACTGTATTGTTAAACACAAATAATATATTTATGCTGTGTAACATTTTAAGCAGTAAATGCAAGCCCCGTATTCATATATATTCAGAAGAATATCCAAAAACATTTTAGTTTTGCTTTTTTCCTTTCCTTTTAGTCAGCTTTCTTAAAAGTAGAAAGCTGCATGAGTGTGACTATTTGTCCAATAAATGCTTCTCATATTAAGTGTGTGTCCATTGCCATTATAGGCAAAGGAGCAGACCTGAGTAAACCACCTTGCCGTAAAGCCAAGGAAATACGAAAGGAACACAAATTGCAGAGGTGTCTTAAGAACCAGACGCAGAACCCTGCACTTCAAGCAGCAGCTCAGACTTTACTCACTCAGAATGCTAAAACAAATCAACCCAAATCGATTGAAGACTTCATTTTTGTCACCTTACTTCCAGAAGCTCTGCACAGATTAGAGGTACTGAGTTATGTTGTTTATCTCTCTTCATGCTGTTCTTGCATTGCCATTAACCTTCCGGGCAATAGGTTGTTTACCTGTGGAAATTGTTGTACTTTAAGAATAAAAACAGGGAAAATGGTAGACATTGGTAGTGATAAAAATAGTATGATATCCATTATTGGCGTTTGTTGTACCTTCAGTTTGTCCTTAGAGAACTCTGGCCCACATGTGTGTTTAAAAAAGCAAAAAGCAAAGCAAAGCAAAGCAAAACGCTTAAGTGAAGGTGTTCTTTGCAGAAACACAAGGGGGTGCTGTGGTTCCATTTGAATGAATAGGCTTCTATGTTTATAGAACTAAAATGATGATGATAAAATGTTAATGAGCAATTTAGGGCACAGTGCATTCTTAGACTGGGGGAAAGGGGACCTTCAACTCCCAGCAAACACTAGCTTGGTAGAGTGGGAGCTGTAGGCCCCCTTTCTGTCTAAAAGTGCATAGAACTGAGCACTTAATGTTAGGTAAGTTGAGAATTTTAGCTGTTTTCTACAAATTACTATTAACAGTTTGGTGAAGTCCTGTACAAGACTTCATTTTTTAATCATATGCATTCCTTCAGATGATCCTAAATATTCTAGGATATTTTTCTTACTTATAAAAAGTAAGAAAGAAAGTGCATCTGGAAGATGCCTATCGCATCTAAAGTTTCTTAAACTTTTATACATTTAATTGATCTTGGATATTGTGCCAAGACTTATTTACAAGGCAATTCACTAACAGTTACTCATCCTTATTATCAGTTCCTTATTTGAGCAGCTTTCTAGAGAGCAGGCTTTGGCCAGTAGGAAAAAGACATTGCTGCTGTGAATTGGTCTGCCTGCTCCTTGCCTGCCCCTGCCCCAGTCTCCTTCAGTATTTGTTGAGAAGAGAGAAAGTTTGAAAGAGTCTTCTCCTAGATTTGCTACTCTCTAACAAGCAAATATGTTATTCTGGCCAAGTGCTAGAATTAGAATGGCATGGCAATTGGAATCAATACAGCAAGGGAGTCACAAGTCATGTTAATACTAGGCAGCGAGGAAGGACTTTAAGTCAAATGTTCCCCTGGGTCAAAGACACACTAAAACAGGAGCAAGGGTAGGTGAAGTAGAGAAGGCAGCACCTAACACAGTTTCAGAGAAGAATGCGTCATGTGCCAAGTTCCAGGAAAGAACAGCAGGAGCTCAGGGATACAATCAGGAATAAGCTCCATGAGTGTCCCCAAAGCAATTTGCTTGTCTCTTGGAAGGTGATCTATAGCCAAAGCCTGGCTCAAAATAAATAGTTCTTTTTTCCTGTTACCTTAGTCTTAGCATAGGCAATCAGTAATGAAATTGAAGCATCCATCCATAAACAGTCAACTTATTAAAATTTGGTGAAATCATTAGCAGCATGTCCTCAAAACCATGAGCTGCACCTTCGCTTATGCAGTTTGCTTTCCAGTTGATAGCCTATATAGGGTATTATGGCATGTTATAGCTGGGGCAAACTTCCTAAGCATACTTACCATGGAGCAGGTCCCACTGAGCCTGGTGAGACTCTAGAGTTAAATATACTTAGAATTGCCCTCTCTGGTTTTAATACATTCAAATATGAAATTAGTTTGCCAGTAGAACTGGACAGAACTCTGACCTATTCAATTGGATTTTAAGAATCTGCAGCATTATTTTTATTCTGTCATCTCAAAATAGTGCATAGATGTTGAAAAACTACCAAGAACAAAGATTCATGTATCATAGGAAGTAACAACATTTTTTTGAGGACGGATTGTTTTACCACACAATCCAAATTTCCCTGGGTTGGAACTTTTTGTTGACGTTTTTATTTGTGTTACAATCTGTCTGTCTCTTTTGTATATATATGCACAATCATACATGAATTCACAGTGATGAACCTCATTACTACAAATTTAGTATTACAGAGTTTTTCAAAGGATTGAAATATTTACAAATCAGAATAATTACACTGGGAATAAGCATTCTATTTCTGAAAAATCAGAGTACTGGATTAGAAGGCTATATTATCTGCATAATTTTAAGCTACAGAACATGAAAGAGAGGATTATTGTTTCAATATTGATCTATATTACTACAAAACTAGTTTTTATCCTTGCAGCTCTGGTCATCTAATGACTATTATTTCAGTAATTAATATCTTTAATTCTTTGGAAGGTGAGGCTGGTGCGATCATCTCCACCAAGTTGCCAGTTCAAAGCCACTTTTCAGGAGTCTTACCAGGTGTATAAACGTTACCAGATGGTTGTTCACAAGGACCCACCTGATAAACCAACCGCCGGTCAGGTCAGAGAGCATGTTGCTTTAGTCTGTTCTGAAACAATCAAAAACTGGTTCAAAATACTTAATTATGATAGATACTTGAAAAAAGGTATGGACATCCTGGAAATACAAGCAGGTTTTGCAGATCTCATGGGTGCCACAAATATGTAAGCAGATAAGGAAAAAAAGAATGGGTTTGGCTTATACATTAGTGAAATTGCAGAAAGTGGAATAGGAAAGCGAATGAAGGACACTGTTCAGTTCCTGTACAGGAAGCTAGACAAGGCATCTAGCTTCAGGAATCTATGTACATCTTTATACTATGGGAAACTCTAATGGGATTTGTTTGGTTCATAAATATTAATACCAATAAGTAATTCTTACAGTGGAAGCAATAACCTTGTGTTGAGTTTGTGCTGGAAGACCTATCTACAGAGTATGTTGCACACTGGTTAGAAATAGGGAGAAAAAGCAAAGATAAATACAATACAGGAAGAATATTTGTCTGAAATGGTCTTCATTAAACCATACTTTACCAAATCCAGGTGTTTTGGATTACAGTTCCCATTATTCTTGGCCATTGGTGTACTGACAGGCTTTTGAGAGTTGCAGGCCCAAACAGCTGGAAGGCACCAGTCTGAAGTTAACAGCCTTAAACCAATTCAACTCTCTGACAAACACAACTAAATGCCCAGCAACTGTTAAAAGCTTAAAAACTTGGTTGTGATAACTGCACAGGTCAGGAAGCATGTTTCTGGTTCGTACCCTAGCCTTCCCAAAAAACTTCTCCAGTGAAAGCCATATCTCAACTTAAAGTGTGTTTGTATCATATAGCGATATTTTAAGGGATATCATGTCATTTGCTATAGATAATTCTGAACCAGAAAAAAAATCTCTGGAAGAGAGTTAAGCAAGCTTAGCAATTCTACCTGAGAACGTCTGGTAATTTAGATCTCTTCCCACCTGGCTAGTTATGGGTAGACTTTGACGGTAGATCATTTAATACAGGGCAATGATTGACATTGTTTCCTTGCATGAACTGAGACAGCACCTGAGAATATATCTAACACTGTCATCTAGCTGGACATTGCAGCAGAACATTGTCAGCAGAGGGCAGGATGTCTTTCAGGGAAGCTGGTCTTCTAATATTGATCTCATTGAGAAACCCTCGGGGATCCTTAAAAGCACACATTGAAAATCTTAAGCATATTCTTGTAGAACATGAGATGGTCAAATCCTTCTTGCCTTACCTGGAAATCCTTTACATATTTTACATGAAAAGGTAATTGGCATTGATTATCGAGTCACTAAACTGATATGTGGCACTGAGCATTATCGTTTCAATTAGTATACAAAACTGTTGAACAGAACCATCCTAACACTTGGATTGTCACCGTTGGTTCAAAGATTGATATATTTCTGCGGTTGTTGGGCTTCCTTGTGTGTCTCCTTGGCAGAGGCTTTGAAATGGATTTGAGGAGATAGTACTCTGGCCTTACCTTCAGGAGCATTTGGACAAATTCAAATAAAATTCCTTTGTTTTCCTTTGCTGTGAAGGTGAGGTTAGTGCCAGTGTCTTTTGAGGATCCACAGTTTAAATCATCTTTCACCCAGTCTGCCTCTTTATTTGCCAAGTATCAGATGGCCATACATAAGGACTCTCCTTTTGAATGTAACGAGGACCAGGTACAGTTCACTGCATGCCCTTTTTGTCCATATTATTAGTGGTGATTATGAATAAAGAGTAGAATGCCTTAGGTCTCAATAATCACAGCAGATCAGATCTTACTACTGCAACCTTTAAGAAAACAGTGCTTTACTGAATAACTAATGAACCTGTTTCCACTCCAAAAGTAAGGGGTCAGAATGGTAAGTGCCAGATTCTTTTCCATAACTGGTACCCATCTCTTGTAGAACGAAGGGAAATAAGCAAAAGCACCAGTTGCTGGAATCAGTGAGGTCAGTGGAGCTTGCATAAGGGAGCTCCAGCAACCTGTCCTAATCAAGAAATGAACACTTCTACTCATTTGGGGTCATCTTCAAGTGCTAAATCTTACTTGTGCAAGTGATACATCCCACTTGCTCAGTGTAATCAGCAGGATCCCCACATGTGCCACAGAACCTGTGGGAGCATAAACATCTTGTTGATTTTGCTCAGAGATCTAAAATATATATTCTTGGGAAGGAAATCAGGCAGAAGGATATATAATGCCAAAACTGACCAGGAGAGAGAGAAAGAAGACAGACGTGTCTGCACGTGTGTGCACTTTAGGTTTAAGATATGCTTTATGTTGGATAGTAGTATTCTTACTATATTTGACCTGTCAGCTTAGTCAGAATACTCTTACATTTGCTCAGCTAAACCACTTATTTGGAATTAAATTTCTTTGTTGCCAATGGCTGATACCCTGAAATACATACAGTAGACCCAGAACTGGTGCTGGTGTAACATTTCCAGATCTCTTAACCATTTTAGGATTGAGAGTAGCTTCCATTCTTACATGTGTCTTGTTCTTATTTCTTGGCCTATGTGTTCATTTTTCTTCTCTGTTTGCATTGCCCTTTTCCTTATGCTTTTCAATCCTAACCATAGTCAGTGGTCAACACATGAGCTATAGCTAACTTTACATCAGTTTGAAGAGAATTTAAAATTTGTTTAAAGCTAACCATTCAGATGTAATTCTGACCATGGACAATGAAGAAAATGTGGGGAGGGATTCAAGTGGGAAACATGGAAGAAACTGTGGAACTGAGCATGGGAGACTAAGGTAACTTTTAAGATGCAATGCTACACAAGTTTATATAGAAAAAATACAACTCCTACAGGCATTTTTCTATCTAAACTTGCATAGGATTGTATCCCTAATCTTTTAGCCATGGTCTAGAAATCAGGCAATACTATGTCAGTGCCAGACCTTAGAATTAGATTTGGATTGATTTAGAAAAGTATGTTCAGCGTTAAGCTTTGAATTTATGATGTTTTCAAAACATTTAAAACCAATTTCATGATTGATTTAGGATTTACAGCATGTGGAATTAGCAGTATTATGGTCTTTGGACATTCCTAAACAACTCAGGTGCTACCAATCACTTATTGCACTTTGCAAGCTGCTGAGATCTTGAAAAGTAAGCCACAGAAGGCATTGTGTTAAAGTTTCACAGAAACGGCATCATGTCTTTAGCCTACGGCCAGATGCCATAACTTGTGTATAACCTTGTTTAAAGCATACAGTTAGTTATGGTTTCAGCTCATATATATTTATCACAGTCCTTTATCCCTGGTTTATCTGAGCTGACTTTAGCTTTGACCACTCCTTTGTTTCCATATATTGCCTCATTTTATAGTAATGAAGCAGTATATGAAACAGAGACATGCTTTGAGGCTCACTGAATTAGTTCATCTTAGATAGTGTCTGGTGGATACACAAGTCAGTATTATTTGTCCAGGAATTTTTACATTTATTTTAAGCTGGAAGTATTATCTGCTTGTCTGGTTATTGTCTCATATTTTTGATGGAAATTGTGATTTAACATTTTTCTGTAAGGCAATTAGGAAGATTTGGCATCTGAAGCATTGGGGCTGACAAGAACATTAAAGAAATAATATTTGGTAATAATTACCAAAGGCTTAATGAGCAATATTTATTGTATTTTATAAGATGGTTATCCCATACCAAAACCTGACTTGTTTGTTTTTGGGTTCCTTTTCCTTGGGATTTTTAGAAGCCTGATTTCTTTGAAAATAATGATGGTGATAGAAGTGCGGCATTTCCATTAAATAAGTGTATACATGGCTTTGTTGTTATTCAATTCATGCATATTCATCTGACATAGTTGTTAATAACAAGCACCAGTGTTGAAAATATAAGTCATGAATAATTATTTTTATTAAATAATTCTGGCTAGATTCATCCATATTTATGCTAATGTTCATGTTTAGTGCATTGGTACTTATTTTCCAAAGAGGATCTTGACTCCTCCAGCACAATCCCAAGCGTACATTCTCAATGCTCCCATGTTCAGTATGACTTTCAGGAGGCCATGCATAGATTGCAGCCTTAATTCTGCATCAAGAATTACCTGCAATTCTGTAAATTACAGCCTTACCTGTAAAAGCAGCCCTAGGAGGGAGGAGCAGGGGATGCACAGTGAAATTTGGGGATCAAGATTGTACAATATTCTTAGAACAGGTCAGTTTTTTTATATATCCGTCACTGTTTCCAAATATAAATGTTGTTTTACATTTATATCTGATGTTCCAGAACAAAGTATGTGTAGCTTAAGTCCTTCTATTTATCAGATTTTGATCTTTTCAGGCTTTTGCTTCATTGATCTTGGAACTAGGGTTTAAAAGCCAAGTGGTTATGAGCATGCAATTTTTTATTACCCAGTTCCCTAAGAGAAAGTATTCTGACAGTGATACTGAGCGCCTGACAGTTAAATAGGCTGTTAGTCCTTTCTGTAGTACCTTAATAGAATGGAATTTCCTCTGATGGATTACTACCCACTATATGCAGGCCCATCAATGTAAGTACATGGTGTTCAATGCTTTTGCAGTTCAAGTTTCCTGTACGGGTCTGAATGAGGCTTTCTATAGTCAGTGTAATGAAGGGATGCTGCTCCTCACAAATGTGTTTCGTTGAATGTGGGTGTGCAGTTGGAGGGACATGTTACACTCTAGAGAATCTCCATATCTCTGGCTCATATTCATCCTTTGTCTATGTAAACAGCATCACCTTGATTCCATAGGCAACTAAGTTCACATCACTAGCTCAGAATAAAAAATATAATGTAAATCATAATAGCAAACACTTTCTATATCTAGGCCATGTTTGCTAGAGATATAAGATTTCCAGAGATAATTAAACCTTGAAAGACATGTTTTCTTCTTCTTTTTTGGGCAGTATATGGAAACAATAGAATATTTGAGAAATTGAAAAATACCTTTGTATGTCACTTTGTTGCTTTTGGATAGCTCTCCTCAATTTGTGCTGTCCAGATATCTTGGACTGAGCTCTCATAAGCCTCAGGTAGCATGGCCAATGGTCAGGAAAGCTGGGCAATGGAGTTGAAAACATCTGGAGGACACCAGTTGTTTTAGGAACATAAAGCAAGCTTTATAAATCCTAAGGTTGCATTATGTATAATGTGACTTTCTCAGGAAGCTATCATTATATTTAAAAACTTCTAAAAGTAAATGTGCAACACAATAAAATTCTGCTCAACATTTTCCTGCATTTTTCTGTTAGAAGCACTACACAAGCTCTACTCCTGCCTTTACCACTTCCAGTGGAAACTTGCTATAGCATGTGCCTTGGCACTATTATTCAAAGGGCTAAATAAGTTACATTCTATTTTAAGCTTTAATTAATGTGCATCTGCAGCAGATTGCATCTCAAATGCTGCTTGCTTTATTCTGTGAAGTATTTTAAGTGACTGACCTCAGTAAGCACTTTTGGTCTGAGTAAGCATTTCCTTTTTGCCTCATGAGGAATACTCTGTAATTCTGAAAACTTGTATGGTTCCACTACCAACAGTAATCTCTTAAAAACTGCTTACGCATGTTTATATACTTCACGGGGTCATCTCATGAAGCTGATTGGTTTAGGACAGATAAAAGGAAGTACTTCTTCACACAGCATGTAATTGAACTGTGGAATGTCCTGTCACACAAAATGGTAATCTGGATGGCTTTAAAAAAGAAGTGGAGCACATTCATGTGGGAGGCGGCTAGCACTGGCTATTAGCCTTGCGCTCTATGTGCTACCTGCTTTACCAGAGGTGGGATGCCTGCGTACACCAGTTACTGAGTTGTATGCCTGCATACACCAGCTGGGCAGGAGGAGGTCTAGCACCCATCCTGATTGAGGGATCCTGAGGGCAGCTGGTTTGCCAACATGTGTACGAAGCACTGGACTAGATGGTCTGATCCAGCATGGCTTTTCTTATGTTCTTATCTCCCCTTCTTTGACACAAACACAAGGTCAAACGTACTAAGTGTGTACATATGGAATATACTTTACCACTGTTACTACTGTATTGTAATACTGTCTTCCTTAACTCTTTATTATTTGAGTACTCTAAACTAAAGTCATGTCCGTACTTGTTCCATTTAGGTTTATTGCATGTTTATACTGGATTATGAAGTCTAAACTTTAAAATGCCTTTCTGCTCTCAGTTACTGCCTCTGATATCAGTGCTACTATTCTGGGCTGCCATATACAGCTTCCATAATGCTCATTTGTTAAAGTTAGCTTTTGGTTATTAAGCCCCTTTATGGTATTCTGTGTCTTCTGAAGAAATAGTTTACATTTGCTAGGTAACCAAAACAAACCGAGTGACAATTATACTGGTTAGAAATATTTCCCATGCATGATCATAAGTCTTACAGTAATTTTCTTCTGCAGTTAACCGTTGCATTGCTATTTAGCTTTACTGAAACAAGTATTCTACCCCTCTACTTTTGGCATATTTTATAATGACAAGCTTATAGGAAAAAATAGTGCATTGCTCACTTTCCACTGTGAAACTGGACCTGCTCTTACCTTAGGCTTAGTCAAATATTTGTTTTGGAAGACATTTTATTTAAAGACCTACAAAATATTCACTGTCTGAAAGGCTGCAGTAATGTGACTGAACTGGTTGCAAGTAGTCTTTCGTTTCTTATTAACTGTACAAAATAATACCTAAATGTTTAAAGATCAAAACTGAAGCAAATGGAAGATAAAGGAAAAGTAAATAATCTATATCAACAATGTACTGATCTATGTAGGAACATATATATTGCCTCTCCTATTCATAAGCCCCTTCCAGGTTTGAGATATTAGTGTCCTGAAACCTCCATTTCAAATGTTTTACTCAGATTTTTGCACATAATTAATATAGTCTAAGAATTATAAAGGTTGGAGCTCTGAAGTATTAACTTAGCTCTTAAATGGGCAGTTCATTTCCTCAATGAAATAAATAAGGAAGGGTCTTCATGTAAGGATACTATGTTTATCAAAGTATGTGTAAAGTATTGAACTAGGAAATATGCCTCCAACTTTACTTCAAATTTGAACTTACTCTTTTGTCCATTTTCTACAAGCCAGTATGCCCAATATTTTTTCCCTTAAAACCATATATGAGAGAACTACGGTGTAGCTGAGGTGGTCTTCCTCCTGTCTCCCCAATTTTGCAACCTTGTCAACAAGTTTTCTTTTACTTGAAATCGAAATCTGGCTAAAATGTTGGCTGGACTCCCAGAGAGTCGGGCTTCCTTCATAATTGCCTACTGTTCAAAGTGGTGGCATGATGTTGATGTCTCTGTTCTAGAACTGCTGTGGAGACCTTGGTTATGACACACTGTAAGTGTTTATGTCTAGATTCCACCTGCATGCCTGACACTCAGCTTTTTAACAGAAGATGGTTTTCTGCATGTGTCCTTCACACACAGTCTTGTACGCCTTACTGCATGTGGGAGGAAAGGTGTGCCATTTCCAATGGGGAGGACTGTGCATAGGGATAATTTTCTCTGTGTGTCTCACCATCACAGTTATGCTCCTCCAGGCCATCATACAGCAGTTTGACAGTGTGAGGGATTATGATTTAAATGGAAAGAAGAGTGGATGAGGAAAGCCACTCCAAAATACTATCCTCTCCGTCACAGTTGCACAACTCCAGATGCCTTGCCGCTGGGCAGTGGGAGATGTACAATTGTGAAGCATCAGAGATGTACAATTGTGAAGCATCGGAGATGTGGGGAAGTGCTCCCATGCATCTGCCTAAGTGCCTCTATGTGTCTATGTGCCCCCATGGTCTGTCTTCAAGCTTTGTTGGTTCATTTTCGACTGATTGTTTGAAGGTGCATTGTTTTAAGCGGCAAATCAATCAAAGTCTGCTCAGTTAAAGGTGTTAGGTATTTCTCAATTTTCTAAGGGACCACACAGCAGCAGCTATACCTCATAACCCATAACTTTGATATATGTTTGTTAAATTTAAATATTTGAAAATAGCTCAAAGTAAAATGGTGCACAACAATGTCTTTAAAGTAAGCAAATGTTTAGGAAGTGTTTTGATGTTTGCTGACCAATGAAGAGCTAGAATTAGAATTTATGAAAGGCTTTCCAATGTCAAAAGTACAGTACTTTTCCTTTGGTGCCAGTTTTTTTTAACTATAATTAGGGTATTACCAAGGTCTGCATGAAAGCAAAGGAGTGCAGATGCTTAAAAATTGGCCTATTTCTCAAATGTGAATGCCTGTTTGGAAATTACATTTCTGCTCTTGGATTCAGAGGTATAATTAGAATAATGAAACCAACAATTTTCTCATGCCCTTGTTGTAAAGCACCAGATTATGCTGGCTTTTGAACACCTTAGTTGTGAATGACTCCAAAAGGACTAACTATAGACGACACACTGTTCTCTTGTCCTCGGCATTGCTTTAAGCTTATAGAAGTCTCCTTTTTAATTGTCAAAGGACTTGTCTAAATATTTACCATCCATTTGTAGGTTAATTAGATCTTGCTTTCAGCTACAGGAGCAGGAACAAAACCAAACACAAAATTACATGGCATTGGAACAGAAACTATGTTACAGTTTTTTGAATTTCATGATACTTTGAAATCCCTCCCCTTTCCTTTCTCCCATTACTTTGTTTTTGATAGAAGACCCCTGAAGCACAATTTATTATTCTAACATAACAAGCGCCATAAAAAGTTAAAATAAAGCATCTAGTGGTACCTAAACATTGTGCTGCATAAGCTTTCATGGGTCGGAGTCTATCGGAGGAAAATGGCTATAGAAAGATTTTTGTTTGTTTTTTTGGTGGCCCTGAGGCATATGTTTCCTAAGCTTTAGGAATATTTGTGCAATTGGTGGATACTTTGTTCTTAGTGTCTGCATTACTTTATGGTTTTAAGGGGAAAAAATGCCCATAGCAACTGAAACTGTGCAACAAATGAAAAAATTCCTCAACCTTTTAAAATGTTGTTTTTGATCAGAAAGTTCACTAAAGCATAATTATGGCTCAACCAGTTGTGCAGTCATAGGGAAAGGGTGATTAAAAAACAGAAGCAGGCATTCATTTGGTTATCATGGGATGTCCTGGTCTTATGAACTGTTCTGTGCAAGCAGTCAACCTGTTAGAAGTTTTCATTTTCTGAACAGTTCCTGAATATTGACTGGCCCACAATTAGAGAATGGTACTAGCTATTATAAAATACATGGGTCATAAAGTCTCCTCTGTTAGTAGAAGAGAATTGAAAGATAGGAATGGAGTACTTAATATTCCTCTACCCTAGTCCAAGCTGAGAGAGGCATATTATCTTCTGTGTAGAGTTGTAGAGAAGAAGCTGGCATATGGAAATAATGTTAAGCAAGCCCTTGCTTGCTTTTATTTTTTACACACTATTGTTTACCAGCAAATACATGCCTGTCATCTTCAATATTCTTTCTTTACTATGTATTTAATATGACATATGCACATATGTCAAGGAGCATTTATTTACTTAGTTATATACATGCTGTTTGTACAGTGTCGCTAACTGGGGTGCTGAAGTTAATCCATCTTAGATCCTTCTATAGTCATATTTGCCCTGTTATTAATTTTGTCCTGTTATTTATTCTCCATAGGTATGCTGAATACAAGGGAGTAAGGGACCAAGCCATGGCCAGTGTTGGATGGCCTGCTGGCTTCCCTCCTCCAAACTTCCCTTGTAGAACTGCATGCTCCCTCTTTCAGTCAGCCCTAGTTTGAAGATCAAGGGCAACAGAGTAGGCAGATTGGGAGTGTCCCATTTGAGTGGACATGCAGTCCCTTCTCGGTGCATTTAATAGATGCACTGGAGAAATTCTGAGCAGGGCTTTTGTGACTGCAGGTTTTCTCTTGCTTCCTTTTTCCAGTTCTTGATCTGCACACCGAGAAAAACTGAAAAGCCATGTGATATAACTTGTTTCCATAATTTACTCAGGGATTCTAGTAGTATGACAATCAAATCTGAAAAAGCCCAATTGGGTTGTAATGTAGGCAGGGTCTACATGAATCAAATGGTCAACATTTGTTTGGTGGTGGAGTACTGCATCCCCATCCTCCATGATGTCTGTGTAAAAGGTGGTAAAAACAGTTGCCCACTCATGTGAAGACACATTAGTATGATTTTCTCCTTCTTTCTTATTTGAACTGAATAATTCATCCAAGCGTGAAGAGCCTGACTCACAAAAGCTGACCGACAAAGCTGGTACTGAGTTTTTCAAGCAAAACATTTTTGGTTTATCCGATTCCCATCCTGTATTTTTGGAGTAGCTTTTGATAGTCTTGATTTTGAAGAAAAACCCCCACACAAGAGGAAACTGAGGAATAATGAGATTTTCAGCTTTAGTAGGCCAAGTTTAGATCACTTTACTCTGCTGTGACCATGTTCAGGTTCTCTGTTGCCACAAATGTTTCATTAGGCTATGCTACAATGTTCAGTCACTAATAATTAAAATCTTCCAATTCACACCCTAAATTATAGCCCTAGTGTTTCCTGATGAATTTGTTGATTAGGATCAGCAGCAGTGGTTTTAGTTCATCATAGAACAGTCAGTTGTGCATCAATTTTCATAGAGTATCAAAAATAAAATTCCAAGAGCTAATTTTAAGAAGGCTACTTACTCTATTCATATAATGATGTAATTTTCTGTAGCAATTAATTACCACAAGGATTATTCTGGTTGATAAAAGAAGCCACCTTCAAAAGATTTATGAGTTTAATTCATGAATTGAAACTATGGTTAATAGTGAAACATTAGTTATAACTTGAACATTGCATAATATTCTTAGGATATAATATTTTAACATATTTCTATTGTGTGTATTTTATTTCATGTTGAATATGTATCCTTGGTGACCTGGACATCTGATTTTTTTTTTTTTAATCCAAACACAGTTCACACGGTTTCTCTGTGACTCTCCACTTGAGGTATGTAATTATCATTTACTCTAAATATTTGTACTCTTTGAATACTAATTATAGTTTTTTTTCCTGTACCTGGTG
The DNA here is from genome assembly GCF_004798865.1 of Varanus komodoensis. Lineage (NCBI taxonomy): Eukaryota > Metazoa > Chordata > Lepidosauria > Squamata > Varanidae > Varanus > Varanus komodoensis. Next base: position 109,761,107 of record NW_025335268.1, on the reverse strand, counting down.
CCTGTAATTATATTTATAATTCCCAACATATGGTTGATTTTGTAATTTGTTGAATTCTTGGAATCTCTCTGCAACATGAGTTTTATACAACCTTTCTTAATTATAATTAAGATATATAAATTTAAAAATATTAAGGGATGAAATTTATAATTCTTACTTAGTTTTATATTTCTATTTATCCCTTAATAGTTGGTGGGATTTTTGGAGGGCTTCCAATAGACTAGAAGAGGCAGCTGACTATCTTTGGGGGAGGAACACACACACACACACACACACACACCAAAACAGGTTGTGCCCATATGCTCAGTGATTATATTTGTAAAAATCAGTCATAGTTCAATGTTATGGGATATTTCTAACATATAGGTCCTGAATGAAAATAAGTCATTAGTGAGCTTTAGGTTCAAATCTGTACATTACCTTGAAGCTTACTAGATCATTGCCATCTCTCTGTCTTAGGGTTCTTCTTAGAATAAAATGGGGCGGAGGGAATTATATATGCCTCCTTCTAACTCCATGGAGGAAAAAAGGATATTACAGTAAATCATACATGACAATTGTACCTTTCATATGGCAATGGTGACTTAGATATCACAGGAAATTTGTTGGAAATACTAATCTCTGCTAACCTTGTAAGCAAGTTCAAATGCAAGTCTGCACTATTGATGCTTAAGAATAATCATTCTTTTTGAAGGTCAAATTGCTAAATTAGGTGTAGGCTTTTTATTTATGATTTCTGTTTTATTTTTAATTAGCTGATAGCTGCCTAGGAAAAGATAATTTATGAATAGGAGAATATGAATTGCTTTAATTTGTTTTCTAAAAATACTGAAGGTGATGAATATGTTGTTTGTTTATGATTTGCCATTTCTCTATTCCTTAATTATTGCTGGATGTGGGCCATTTCCTATTTGCAAATGTCATTAACTGGAGTTTCATCATATGAAAGTGCAAAGATTCTCTTCCAGTGAAGTGAGAAGGTTACTTTGAACATTCCCAGGTTACATTCTGTGTGTTTTCAGAATACTATGCCTGCAGCAGATCACAGAATTCAGATACTTGTTGGTAGATGTATTACATCAGGGGTCCTCAGACTTTTTAAACGGGGGACAGTTCACTGTTCCTCAGACTGTTGGGGTGCTGGACTATAGTTTGAAAAAAAATTGAATGAATTCATATGCACACTGCGCATATCTTACTTGTAGTGCAAAAAAACAGGAAAAAAATACAATATTTAAAATGAAGAACAATTTTAATCAACATAAACTTATTAGTATTTCATTGGGAATGGCTAATGGCTAATGAGATGGTGACACCCTAGAAACATGTCCACAGCATCATAATGAGTATAAAACCAATATGATTAGGACCATTTCTGCAGAGATCATAAGCTCATCATGAGCACAGAGCTCATTTGCATATGTGGTAGTGTGATCCACAGGGGATTGCTTTTTGGAAAGCAATGGACAGGCTGTGATGAAGCGATCTGTTGCCTGCACACCACCTGTTTTAACCACCATCTCCAATAGCAACCAAATGACACTAATAAATCTGCACTCACATCAGAGCGCACCCATAGAAATACATGACGTGTGGCATCCTACATCAAAATTTGCATTACAATTTATTTTGCATGAGCAAAAATGAGAGGAGAGATGGAGGGGAGCAACTTCTGAATCTGCTAAAAATTATGATTTTTTATTTAAAAAAATATATAACAGCTTTAGGGATGCAGGTGGTGCAGTGGCTTAAACTGCTGTGCTGCTGGGCTGGTTGATCGAAAGGTCGCTGGTTCAAATCTGCACAATGGGGTGAGTTCCTGTTGCTCTGTCCCAGCTCCTGCCAACCTTGCAGTTCGAAAGCATGCAAATGCAAGTAGATAAAAAGGTGCCACTCCGGTGGGCAGGTAACAGCGTTCCGTGCACTTTGGTGTTTAGTCATGCCGGCCACATGACCACAGAGACTGACTGTGGACAAACGCTGGCTCCCTCGGCTAGGAAACGGAGATGAGCACCGCCCCCTAGAGTCAGGCATGACTGGACTTAATGTCAAGGGGAAACCTTTACCTTTACCTTTTATAACAGCTTTAAAAAAGGAGAAACTCACTGAATATCCACTAGGTCCTGCAACCCAAGTCCATCTCTACAAATTATGTCCCTTCATATAGTTTGTAAAGATAGACTCAGGTTGCAGGACCTAGTGAATATTCAGTGAGTTTCTTTTTTTAAAACCTGTGTTTTTTTTTTTTTTTTTAATGAAAAAATGTTTGCTCTGCTTGCTTGGGCTGCAGCAGAAGCCCAAGATGACACTGTGGCACCCGCCGAAAGGGAAAGCACAACATGAAGGGGAACCATGAGGGTGCATTCACCTCTGGGAGGGGGAGCAGGAGCTGGAGGCTGGAGAGGCGAGCGCAAGGCGGCTCCCCTGGCTGGGACAGGGCCACGAGGAGGGAGGTAATGGCTGCTTTCCACTGGCTGAGGCAAGGGGAGGTGAGGGACGGGGCTGCGGCAGGCCAACCAGGACACCTTCCGCCTCTCCCTGCCACGGGGGGGGGGAGCATGGTGGCCACTCGACGGTGGCGGTGGCTTGCTCTGAGAAGGCCATGGTGGAGGTGTGGGAGCCGTGGCCCTGCTCCCACTCCCCCTTGGCCCATCTGCCCCCTGGCTTGGTCTGGCGGCCAGGGCTTGGTCTGCAGCCTGGGGATGTGGCTCATATTTTTGTGGTTACCTCCCCCCAAAGTAAACTTATTACATTGAATGTTATGGGGAAATTTGATTATATTTTTCTTACCTTCTATCTCTTTTTAGTGTCTTTGTCTCTCTCTCTTTCCACTGCCCTCCTCTCTTCTGTATTCCCGCTTCATATTCCCACTCAGTATTCAGATCCAACGCATGCGCAATAAGAGCCGGTGCATGCGCAATTCACGTTGGCAAGACCAGCGCAGCAGCAGAAGCTATCAGAGAGAGCCAGTGCACATGCTGTTGAAGGGAGCTGTTAGAATTTGGCTTGTGTGCTGACTCTCTGCTAGTCTCCAAAACTGAAAGAGTTTCAGATAATGCCTTTGCCAGCTCAGAACTTTCAGACTTGTTCGGAGATAATTTTCTCCGAACGAGTCCAAAAGCTCTGAGGCAGGGTGGGTAAATGACCTTGGCGGGGCCTCTTAGTCTGAGGACCAAACTAAATTTTAGAGAAGCTCTTGGAGGTCACATTGCAATGGTGAGTAGAACAGAAGACAAAATGGAAGGGCAACAAATGCAGTGTATTGTAGCTGAAAGTTCTTGCTGCCAGTAACTAAGAAGAGGCAATTCAGCCTTTTATAATGGAGAAAAAGTTTCAGAAAAGAGGAAGCCACCAAATGATTGGCTCTTGAGGGAAAAGGAAATACCAGTGGGGCATTGCCATATGCAGAATTTAGGTTTGATATTCCTTGTAGGAGATGTGGTAACCTATCTACATATACTGTATCAATTGAATAGATGATCACTAGGAAAAGCCAACAGTCTGATGTGCAATAAATAAACTTACTGTTTTATTGATTTAATAATAATTTTGTATTTATATCCTGCTTTTTTCCTGCAAGGAACCCAAAGCAGTTTACAATATCCTCCTGATGCTCTCCATTTTTATGCTAACAATGACCCTAAGAGGTGGGTTAGGCTGGGAGTCATTGATTGGCCCAAAATCATCCAGATAGCTCCATGGCCAAGAGGGGACTGTAACCTGGATCTCTTGAGTTTCTGTAAAACACTCTAACCACTGTCCCACACTGGCTCTCATTGTTCTTTCTTGACATAATGTTACCACTTTAGAAAGATTAATGGGATATAAGAGACCTTAAATGGTTATAAATGAAACTTTAAATATAGAAAAGTTATTTTTTCAAAAAGTAATTACTGATTTATAATTCTAGACTGATACCATTTAAATTATCCTGGATATCTTGCTTCTGAAATGGATGCTTTTCTCAACACCTTCCTTATTTTTGTTCTTAAAACAGTGTTTAGCTTCTTGGTCACATTTAGTTTGTCTCATCTCCTCAATTAGCCATAACACAAGTATTGAAAGCACCATCAAAATTGGGTTAATGACCCATGTTATTTTAATCCCAGCCACAAGTAGCTGGTTAATCCTTACTGGAAAGCATTGATACTGACTGTATGTGTCTGATAACTGACAGTGGAGATAGTTCATAGAACAAACAGGACACATGTGGGGCCCTGGCAAGGTTCTGTTCACACAAAAGCAGATTTATATTATGTACGTGAACAAGTATGCATGTAGGTTTTTTTATCCCCACCTCCCCCACCAGTCCATGCAATAGGCTTTTAGCCCTATGCCAACAGTTGCAACAAATGCATTCAGATGATGCAGCTTTTCTGTCAGTATAATACTTTGGACTATTATTAATGCTCCTTGTGATGGTGAGTTGTGACAGAAGTCCTCAGGAAAGTTTGAATGGGAGAAAGTTTTCAAAAGATAAGCCAAACTATTGAAGCAGAACA